>NC_059346.1:30368333-30711666 GCF_019703515.2 Myxocyprinus asiaticus | reverse complement strand
CTGAGGCTGTCAGTCCCTAACATTCAGTCTAACTTCTAATTTTGTGTTCCTCAGAAGAAGTAAAGTAATAAATGGGCTGGAACAACATAAGGGTGTGCAAATAATTTGTTCTTTTTTTTTCATCCCTTTAAAATGTGGGGCCAAAAATGGCCTCAAAGTGAATTCCTCTTTTATCAGTTATCTAACATTTGAGGTTCCGTTCAATTCTAGGCGTTTTAAATGGGTTTAGTGCCTAGACAGAATTTAATGTTACTGGTAGCTATCACACATCTGCATTTGCAGCCTGTCTCAGAGGAGAATGTTCATTAGGTTTTCTAATTTGAAGTGGTTTTTCATGAAAAGAAAACTACTACTAATTTCAAGAAAATGCTCCCCCAATAACTCCAAAACTGCTAAATCTATTGCTAATATCTGACACTGCAGAGGAGTCAAAAGAACAAAGAAAAATGCACTGGTGTAGCTGCAATACCAAAGCCAAGCTTTGGGACATGAATAATATTGTGAATTCTCATTTATACATGAACACATGCACACAATATATATATGGCAGAAAACATGAATGAATGGGGTTGTGAATTAACTTTATGCTGACCACAGAAATGCATTATTTTATTTGAACACCTCTATTTTAGATCTCATCAATAATCTAGCACACTTGAGAGTCAGCATCCAATTGGTCACAAGAGAGTCTCAGCAGAATGGGGTGAGGTGCTGTTGCTAGGAAACACTCAGCAGACAGAGTCCCACCAGAATAACGCAAGACGTCTTAGTATAAGCATCATTTATTCTTTTACTGTCCACACACACACACACACACACCCTGAATAGTGCACACCCATTTAGACACACAAAAAGCTGCACATAGTCACAAAAATACAGTACTACACTATTGATCCCAAAGACTGCTGTAATTCAACCAATGCAATAACAATAGATATCAATCTTGCTTTGATAAACCTTCCCACTGGACTTCATGTGTTCATGCAATATTGTGGCATATGATACAAAACTCTCTCTATACCTCTTTCTCACAGCCATATATTATGCCCTTTCAAGCTACAGAGAAATTAAGCTGGGCAATAATTCAGCTGATAATTGATTATCTCCTGCATTTGGTTAGAACAAATAAGGGATGTGCAAAGGCAAATATTTTCCTTTGTCTTTCCCCACCAATTGTGTGTTGTGTTAATAATAATAATACCTCTCTGCAGTCTGCAGACAGAAAAGTACAGACTCTAAGTGCATGTAGGGAATCTCTGAGCCATCTTTTTACCCTTATCTATGGCAGGAAACATTACATCCTTCAACAATCAGATCTCATATTAAAACAACCATTGAAACTTCTTTAATCATGAATAAAGAACTGTAGAACTACTTCAAGTCAAGTGGCTTTTATTGTCATTTCAACCATATAGAGCTAGTACAGTACACAGTGAAACGAAACAACGTTCCTCCAGGACCATGGTGCTACATAAAACAACATAAAAACAACATATAAACAAACACAGAACGACATGAGACTACACAGAACTAAATAAGACCTACACATTACTACATAAAGAGCATGTGTGCAAACAGTGCATTACAATAATTGCTAATTGCTAAATGTGCAAATTGCAAAGGTAGTCGGATGGTGCTCAGTGTGTGTGTGTGTGTGTGTGTGTGTGTGTGTGTGTCAGTCCAGTCTCTGAGTGTTGAAGAGTCTGATGGCTTGGGGGAAGAAACTGTTACACAGTCTGGCTGTAAGGGCCTGAATGCTTCGGTACCTTTTGTCAGACAGCAGGAGGGTGAAGAGTTTGTGTGAGGGGTGCGTGGGGTCATCCACAATGCTGGTGGCTTTGCGGATGCAGCGTGTGGTGGAAATGTCTATGAAGGAGGGAAGAGAGACCCTGATGATCTTCTCAGCTGTCCTCACTATCCTCTGCTTGCAATGCATATGAGCATGCAACTGAACTGGACAATAAATTGTTCTAGAAAGACAAAATGGCATGCACAATCTCTATGTTTATCAAGCAATGCTCTGTTTGCCTCTTGTAGTCCTGTTCCCTTATTGAAATACAGTATAAATAGCCTACAATCTTTCACCTGATTAGTCTCTAAACAGTAGCGCCATCTACTGATTAAAATGCGCACTTTGCCTTTATATGGGGTATATTTAATATAATGCTTTGAGATTATCAACACAGAGAACGTAAAACTTTTCAAAATAATTTTAAAAGTTGTGCCCCCATGGTTACAATATTTTCTATACAAACAATTGGTGGACCTTCGCACCTGCTCTGATCTTCACAGCACACAAACATTTCTTCTTCTCTTCTTTGTCCATCGTAATCGATGAGGACCAGCTTAGTCATCCAGGGGTTGAGGGAGTAAGGCAAGTCTGTGAGTGCGCAGATGGCTGATGAAGCCAATCTGCACACGGAAAGTTCTCTGGCAGTGAGGACAGGGAATGGTGGCTGGCCAATGGGGTTGCTAGTTCTTGCTTTCCTGGCATGCCGACATTTCTCTGCTGCAGCGGTCCTGTTGGCTTCACAGGTCACAGAGCCACTGTGGACTGCGGAGCGCCACTTGGTTCTGTCCTGGGCTGTCTCCTCCCAGCTGTCTGGGTCGATGCTGAACACAGTCAGGGAGGACTTCAGGGAGGACTTCAGCGAATCCTTGAAGCACTTCTTTTGACCTCCCTGGGATCATCGGCCCTGCAGTAACTCTCCGTAGAAGAGACACTTTGGCAGCCTGTGGTCTGGCATGCGAACGACATGGCCTGCCCATCTCAACTGGGTCTGCATCAAGATGGTGTGGATGCAAGGCAGGCCTGCACGTGCAAGAACCTCTGTATCAGGGATCTTGTCTTGCCACCTGATGTCCAAGAGTCTTCTGAGGCAGGTGGTGTGGAAGTGGTTGAGCTTTTTGGCATGGCGCTGGTAGACTGCCCATGTCTCACAGGCGTACAGCAGCGTGGGTAGGACGATTGCCCGGTACACCTTCAGCTTTGTTTGAAGACTGATGCCCCTTCTGTTCCATACGTTATCACACAGTCTCCCGAAGTTTGCATTGGCCTTTGCTATCCTCACACTGATTTCATCATCTATGACAACACTGCAGGACAAAGTGCTCCCAAGAAAGTTGAACTTGTCCACTGCTCTCAGTCTTTGGCCATTGACAGTGATGCACGTACTGCTTTCCAGGGGCTGGCTGGTGCATCACTTCGGTCTTTGTTGTATTGATGGTAAGACCGAAGTTAGTGCAGGCTTCAGAGAACTTGTCCATGCTCTGTTGAATGTCAGCTTCTGAGGCAGCATTGAGGGCACAGTCATCAGCAAAGAGGTAGTCTATGATGGTGTCTGTCATAGTCTTGGTTTTTGCTTGCAGCCTCCTCAGGTTGAACACTTTCCCATCTGTGCGGTACTTGAAGCCGATTCCTATGTCGCCGACCCTGAAGGCATCAGTCAGCATGGTGGAAAACAAGGCTAAAAAGTGCTGGTGCAAGGATGCATGCTTGCTTGATGCCGTTTGTGACAGGAATGGCTCAGACGTCTCACTATTGTCCTGAACTCTGGCTTGTATACCATCATGGAATTGTCGCACCATGGAAATGAACTTTGCAGGACACCCATGCTTTGCCATGATCTTCCAGAAGCCATCTCTGTTGATGGTGTCAAAGGCCTTGGTTAGGTCCACGTAGATGGAGAACAGGTCGGTGTTCTGTTCCTGGCATTTTTCCTGCAGCTGTCTGGCAGCAAACACCATATCAATAGTACCTCGTTCTTTGCGGAATCCGCACTGACTCTCTGGGAACAGTCTTTGGTCCAAGTGTTATGTGAGGCGGTTGAGAAGCAGTCTGGTGAGGATCCTGCCTGCAATGGACAGTAAGGAGATGCCCCGATGGTTATCACAGACATTGTGGTTGCCTTTGCGCTTGTACAGGTGGATGATGGAAGTGTCCTTGAAATCCTGGGGGATCCTCATTTGCTGCCACATGACCTGGAAGAGCTGATGAAGTTAGGGCAGTGCCACTTTCCTTGTAGACCTCAGCTGGAATGGCGTCCAAACAAGGTACTTTGCCACTGGACAGAAGATGGATCGCCTTTTGCAGTTCTTCAAAGGTAGGAGGGTCATCAAGGGCTGTGTTGACTGGTACCTGTGGTAGCCGACCTATGGCCTCAGTGTTGATTGCTGATGGACGATTTAGAATGCTGTTGAAATGTTCCGCCCATCTCTCCAGCATTGTTCCATCTGAACGGAGGAGAGGGGATGATCCCGAGGAGGTGGGTCCATAGACCTCTTTCAGTCCTGCGTAGAAGTTCTTCATGTTGCGCACTTAAGATCTGTGAAGAGGATGTGTGCCAGGCCCAGACAGTGTTTCACCCACTTGTCTAAAATCCTGTGCTGACCAGCTGGCTCCCATCTTCACACAGATCTTCAACAGCTCACTGGAGTAGTGTGAAGTTCCCTGCTGCTTCAAATGCTCCACCATCATCCCTGTCCCAAAGAAACCCAAAATCACAGGACATAATGACTACAGACCCATCGCTCTGACATCTGAAATCTTGAAGTCATTTGAGAGACTGGTGTTGGCCCACCTGAAGGACATCACTGAACCCTTTCTGGATCCCCTGCAGTTTGCCTACCAAGCTAACAGGTCTGTGGATGATGCAGTCAGTATGGGACTGCATTACATACTTCAACATCTAGACAGACCAGGGACTTATGCAAGGATACTACTATTTGCTGATTTCAGTTTGGCTTTTAACACCATCAACCCAGCTCTCCTTGGGACTAATTTAACCCAGCTCTCTGTTCCTGCCTCTGTCTGTCAGTGAATCACCAGCTTTCTGACAGACAGGCAGCAGCTAGTGAGAATGGGGAAATTCACCTCCAGCACATGTACAGTCAGCACTGGTGCCCCCCAGGGATGTGTACTCTCCCCACTACTCTTCTCCCTGTACACAAATGACTGCACCGCCAAGGACCCCTCTGTTAAGCTCCTGAAGTTTGCAGATGACACTGTCATCAGCCTCATCCAGGATGACGATGAGTCTGCTTTCAGAAGGGAAGTTGAACAGCTGGCTGTCTGGTGCAGTCAAAAAATCCTAGAGCTGAAAATGCTTAAAACAGTAGACTTTAGAAGGAACACCCCAACATTACCCCTGCTCACCTTTCTGAACAGCACTGTGGCAGCAGTGGAGTCATTCAGGTTCCTGGGCACTACCATCTCACAGAACCTGAAGTGGGAGACCCACATTGATTGTGAAAAAGGCCCAGCAGAGGTTGCACATGCTTCGCCAACTGAAGAAGTTCAAGAAGAAGAAGATTAATCTACCAAGTCAGACATCAGATGAATTCAAAGGATAGTTCAGACTGCTGAGAGGATTATTGGCGCTCCCCTACCCACCCTGCTAGAACTGTACACATCCAGAGTGACGAAAAGGGCTGGTAAAATCACTCTTGACCCCATTCACCCAGCACACTTCCTTTTCGAACTGTTGCCCTCTGGCCGGCGCTACAGAGCACTGAGCACCAGAACAGTCAGGCACATGAACAGTTTTTTCCCTCAGGCTATCCACCTCATGAACAGCTAAAACTGCTCCCAAATCCTTTCCTTTTGTCAATACAACCATGTGCAATATTCAATCCATCCGTTCCTACTTATATCCATATTTAATTTATATCCTTTAACATATCCTGCTTCTTCTTTAATACATCACCAGCACATAGGCCTAACTGTATTCTGTATACAAAATACTCGAACAACATTATTGCTCTATTGTATATTTCTCTTTTTTTAATTTATATCTTATTTTTTATTTTTTATGTCGCTATGTGTATATATGTTTACATTTATATGTTTGTATGTATGTATATACAGTTGCATTTGCACTGGAAGCTGTCACCATGATAAATTCCTTGTGTGTATAAGCGTAATTGGCAATAAAACTCATTCTGATTCTGAAAGCTCATCTCGCTTCCTATCGTGAATCAACGTTTCAGTGCACTGGAACGATATTGCGAATGGGACAGCCCTAGAAATATCCGACTCCATGGTCAGTGCCCTGACTGCTGAACTAGGGAGCTGATTGAGATGCACCCGAAATAAAACGCACACTGTAAACATACCGGTCAACAGGAGAACGGCATGTTAAAATATTCGAATTTCCCCTACTGGGGGTGTAGGGTTGATTAACAGGGTTTATTTACTTGTATCACCAATAATCAATGTTATACCTTAATGTGCTTTGAAACTAAGACTATTTGTTGTTCAATTATTAATTTTAAATAATAAAACCTCCTCAAATATCCAATTTGCATTTACTGTACTGAGAAATAGTACATGGCGTGACACACGCTGTGTGTGTTGAGACATGGCGCTGCGAGGACTGAACGGCTGTGCTCGCATTGTACTGACCGATGCATCAAGAGCAGCAGTGCTTCGAGGTGCCCTACTACAGTCAGACTGTTTGAAATGCCATTGTGGAGGTATTTGCTATTGCTGCGTGCATAATACGTTCTTTATTTTGTCTAACTGTCGCCAAACATACAATAGCAAGTGGCCCTAATAGAGTCCAAGGGCAATGTCACTTGGGAGACTAGTTGACTTATTTGTGACATCTCGGAAATGTTTTCATTCAAAGTTGTAATTTACACGTATGCAAATGTATATTGGCCTCATTACTATTTCTCTCGGCTGTGGTACTTTAAACAAAATGTAAAAATAGTCTTGCTCTTGCCCTCTGACACAGTTTAACACTCTTGGGTTCAGTCATTTGATGAGAGAAGAACTTGATTACAAACATGTGTCGCTGTTTTCAGGTAGACGCCATCTCTTGTCTGAAGATGTGGTGAAGCTGCAGGATTTCCA
Source organism: Myxocyprinus asiaticus (assembly GCF_019703515.2). Taxonomy (NCBI): domain Eukaryota; kingdom Metazoa; phylum Chordata; class Actinopteri; order Cypriniformes; family Catostomidae; genus Myxocyprinus; species Myxocyprinus asiaticus. Next base: position 30,704,810 of record NC_059346.1, on the reverse strand, counting down.
GCAGAGAAAACTTGCTGTTGCCCACCAAGTGTCAGGATCAAAAGACAGGCATCGTTTGGCATGATTTTAATACCTCAGTACCCTGAGCACTCTCTGGAGTGTGATTCATATAACCTTAAAGGAATAGTTCACCCAAAAATGGTAATTCTCTAATCATTTACTCCCCCTTATGCCATCTCAAACTCTTGTGACTTTCTTCCCTCTGCAATACAAAAATATATTTAGCTGCATATAATATGTTTTATATCCATACAATGCAAGTCAATGGGATCCAACACTTTTAAGCTCCTAAAAGGACATAAAGGCAGCATAAAGGTAATCCAATCAACACGGATTATTTAATTCATGTCTTCTGAAGCAATACGAATGGTTTTGGGTGCGAAACAGACCAAACGTAAGTACTCTTTTAAATCTTGACAGTGGTGGTCCATGAGGGAATTTTCTGGGGAAGCAAATATTTAAGTGGGTATTGAAAGATCAAACTAATAAAAGATTGCAGTGGGTTTAAATATCATGTTGTATTATATATTTTTGCTGATAATGCTCCTGTACACAGATGATCTTCTCCCCTTGATATTTTAAAATAGTCTTGTAGTTTTCACGTAGTGCCATCTACAGACTATGATCAATGCAAATGTTTATAAATGGATGCAGGGCACCATTCCATGTACCTTACCTATTATAGTATGTGTAGAGGAACTCCATCCTCCACTGTTTCATTTAGTCGAATTTATATATGATCCTGTCGTTGAGTCTTTCACATGTTTTCAGATCATCCAATAATTTTTATTTCATCTATATTTTGGCAAATTGTCCACAGGCATTAACCACAAGCAGACTTGATGGTACATTAATGTGATACTGAAAGCTAATTGACTTGAATGGTTAACTCTGATAATGAATGGAAATGCATACGGAAGGAGGCAAATTTCATTTTGCCTCCGTTTTGCCTTTTTTGGGTTAATGCCATCAGATCTCTCTGGCATTCATACTGATTCACACAGTGATTAAAACTCACCTGAGCTACGCCGCATGAAAGAAAAATGTAAAAATACATATTTTCCATTTGAATATGTTTTTGAGATGGCTCAGCCTCTTCTGACGGGCCACCACTGAATCTTGACATGGCTGCGATTGCTTTAAGCCAGAGGAAGGGTAATTTAGCTTCAAATCATGATCGCACCAAGAAGACTGCAGATGTCAAAATATATATTGAAAAAGGAGTTAATTTTGATCTGTTTCTCAACCAAAACTGATTGTAAATCTTCATAAGACATGGATTAAACCACTAGAGTCCTATGGATTAGCTGGTAACAATTTTCAATAAGGTTCCATTTGTTAACATTAGTTAACTACATAAGTTAACATGAACTAACTATGAACAATACTTTAACAACATTAATCTTGGTTAATGTTCATTTCAACATATTGTAATACTATAAATTTTTTAAATCAAAGTTGTATATGTTAACGTGTTAATGCACTATGAACTAGCATGAACTGACAATAAACATTCGTGTTTTTGTAAAGTAACATCAACAAAGACAAATAAATGCTTTAAAAATATATTGTTCATTGTTAGTTCATGATAGCTAATGCATTAACTAATGTTACTGAACATTGTGATGAGGAGGAGGTCGTGGCCAGCCCGTAACTATGGACGTTGGAATCAGCCCAATCAGCTGGGAGAAGGATAAAGAGGATCTGGGGACGCTAGTTCGAGAGAGAGAGATGCACGAAGTTGTGTGTGTGCACGCGCGCCAGTTTTATGTTGTGTTTTGTTCATTTGTGTCATTAAAAGTTTACATTGACATCTCAGCCAGTTCCCGCCTCCTCCTCAATCATTAAACCTTATTGTAAAGTGTTACCAATTACCTTTATGCTGCCTTTTATTTCCTTTTGAAGCTTAAAAATGTTAGACCTCATTAACTTGTATTGTATGAGAAAAAAAAAATCTCATATCAAAATATCTTCATTTGTGTTCCACAGAGGAAAGAAAGTCTTCCGACTTTGAGATAGCATAAAGGCGAGCAAATTATTTAATTATTATTTTTTTGGTGAACTATTCCTTTAACAATCCATACTGAAAATTAAATTTACTCTTTGGTCTTGAATGTCACTTGTTTTTACAGGTTATTATTTTGATACAGTAAATCAGAAAATGGAGAAAAATGAGCTAATCTTGAAGGATGAATTGAAACAACTGCATTTATGCCAGTCTGCTGAAGATGTTATGATGGCAAGAAATGCTATTTACAGGTAAAAAATGTACCCGCATTTATTATTCCTCAAAGGACTTTGAACATCATTTAGAGTACAAAGATATTGATTAATTTATTTTACCTAAAGAGCAATGCTATTGGGACTTGATGCATTCTGAGTGCTCATATTTTTCTATTTCTTAAATCATTTTAATTGGAGATTATGCAAAGGTTGAAAGATGTAGGGGTGCATTTTTAAATGTATGATAGCACTTTTCTCTGTATATATCTTTGTCGATGGCAGGTACCATAATGAGAATCGTAACATGGCATTCGGGGAATTCAGGTTTGGCCCTCTTTTTATGAGATTATGCTATGAGCTGGGTTTAGAGGAGCTGGCAGCTACAACTCTTACAGATCCAGTACTTGCCTATGAATGCACAATGTAGATAAGCATTGCTGTTTTCAAAATGACCAATAGAAAATGTTCTGTGTTTAGATCAGTGGTTCTCAACATTTTTGACTCCAAAGCCCCGCATTGTCCAAAACAATATTGGAATGCCTCCATCCCCCAGAGACTAGGAGTGTCAATTAGTACTGGGTATCACCTGGCACCTCACTATATGATACGTCTTGCAGTACACGTCACAATTCGATATATTGCAATACATCACGATATCATAATTTGCCAAATTAATAAACAAATAGTTTAATATAAATATTGATACATGGATCTAAAATATCGGTACAATATCATGAGAAAAAGTATTGCGATTATATCAATATTTGATTGTATCGACACAGCCCTAGTGTCAATAGAATACAATACTTAATCATGATTAATTTTGTTTATAAAAGGTTCAGGAAATATTGGTTTATATGGTGAAGGCCTACATCTAGCTGTTTTTAGCATTTTAATTAATTTGAATATAACCTGTTTTTTCATAGTTTTAAGTCATCTTGAAGGCCCCCTTGTTGGCCAAGGCCCCCCTGGTTGAGAACCACTAGTTTAGATTGTACTAACAACTATGCATAATGCTTTGACAATTTATTTTGCTTTTCCATCTTTCACTTTGCATAGGCTCTAAAAAGATTCTTTTCAGACTCAACATCATTTAATATCGCCATTGACATGCTTTTTACTAAAGGATGCTACGAAAGTAAGTTTGATCAGTTTATCTCTTCATTCTAATACAGAAATGTAACTTCAGGGTCAGTCGGAGAGTTGTATTGTCCTCCAGTTTGTTTCTGTTGCCTTTGCTGTCGGTTTAAATGTGTTGCATTGTCATTGAGAAATGAAATGTCCCGATATTATTTTTTTAATAATCAGTGAGACAAATGCTTATCTAATCTGAGATTTATGAGGTGATTTTTCACATCAAGCAAATCCTTCATCTGTCTGCAAAAAAGTCTGTTTGTTGCCATGGCTTCCATCTGTGAGTCAGTGATTATGTTCTTACAGATGTTCTAGAGGTGGTTGGAGAGATGAAGAAACAGGGAGTGCTATTCAACAAAGACACCTTCACACTAGCCTTTGCCACATGCTATGAACTGGTCAGGGCAAGTCATTTATAAGAATGCCAAATTGTTGTATTGAAGAAAATGACTTGAAACCAAAGAGTTAGATGCAAAATAAAATGTGTTCCTGTGTCTTGGGACTGGCAGAACACTTCAGAGTCATATCATATCTGTTTGGCCCTGTTGGAAGGTCAGACAAAAGGCAGCCTCATCCCTCGGCATGCCTATTGCTTTGCAATTGCCCTTGCTCTTAAACAGGTAAGCTGATTGAGATCTTTAAAACTTTTGTTTCAAATTACAGGACATAAGGTCGTAAGATTTATATTTGACACTCATATACACTCACTGAGCACTTTATTAGGAATACTATGGTCATAATAAAGTACCAGACATGGTCTTCTGTTGTTGTAGACCATCCGCCTCAAGTTTTGACGTGTTGAGCTTTCTGAGATGCTTTTCTGCTCCCAACAATTGTACAGAGTGGTTATCTGAGTTATCATAGCCTTTCTGTCAGCTCAACCCAGTCTGGCCATTCTCCATTGACCTCTCATCAACAAGGCGTTTCTGTCTACAGAGCTGCCGCTCACTGGATGTTTTTTGTTTTTGGCACCATATTCCAGGTGATCAGCAGTTACAGAAATACTCAAACCAGCCAGTCTGGTACCAACGATAATGCCACGGTCGAAATCACTGTGATAAAATGTTTTCCCCATTCTGATGGTTGATGTGATTTTATGCATTGCACTGCCACCACACGATTGGGTAATCTGATTAGATAATCTAATGAATAAGTAGGTGTAATAAAGTGCTCAGTAAGCGGATACCACCAGTAGATAAATGCCATTTAAGTGTTGTGAAATTGTCATTTAATTACTGTGTCACAATGTTTGCGAGATGGACAATACATTTCACTGACATTTTAGAATAATGTTGAGAGAGCCCAGACAATCTACTCTCAGATCATGAGCACAGACAGTTGGCTATGCCAGAACTTGAAGGTACGTTAAATTGTTTTATTTTATTTTTTTATCTGAATGAATGCTTTAAGTAAAACAATTTACATTTTTTTTTTATGTGTAACAACTCTTTTTCTAGGTGCTCATATTGGCTATGACAGGGTCCATGAAAGATGCAATCTCTGCCCTCACAACAGCTTTGGTGTCAAAGACTCCAGTGTTAGTGAAAAAACCTAAGGAAGTGGTGAGACATCAACTATTAGAACTACATGAAAACACACACATAATACTAATGGCACACCAGATCCTCAACTTACAAACACATTTATCTCTTGTATGAAAATCAGTAATGCGAGAGGTAAAAAAAGGTTGCGTGTTTTCATGTCTTTCCTTTCCTTTCCTATTCTCTCTTTTTCTTCCTTTGGGCCACCTACTACCCTCTTCTGGTCTCTCAGGTTAATGTATTAAGGCAGAAGAGCACTAATGCTCTGTGGGAGGGGAGGGTGGAGCAAGTGGTGAGGCGGTTAGAGGAGGCTGGCCAGATCACCAAGCAGACACTGGATGATTTCCTGTGTCACACTCCTTCAGGGAAAAGGAGGCTTTTGGGAATAATCGAGCAGGAAATAAAGAGCAGCCGAAGGACTCTTAGACCATTGCAGTCCACACTACTGTCAGAGTGAACACACACAGTGTACAAGACTCTCAGCTTTAGTGTGCACTATTACAAGAGTGAAGATCCTTGATTTGCACACTCTGAAGACAGCACATCAAACTAAAATCCAAGCTCAGGCTTTGGCATCATCTACCTCCTTTTATATATGGACAACCTACTTTTACCTTCAACTTTTGAAGTCATCTAAGCACATGCAAATCACTAAGTGATGTTCCTCTAATTTACAATAATTATTTATTTTGGAATATAAAGGAGGTTTGCTGAATAGAGCTTTGAACCCTCTTAATCTCCTCAAGAATATTTGTCATAAATCTGCTTATGAGCAATATTAAATCCTGATAATCAGTGTCATTTTTATAAATCATGCATGTCTTTTCTAGCTGTTCTGCTGGAAGATAAATGGGTGCTTAACCTGTTGCATTTTTCTTTGTGGCCAGTGTAGGGTCTCACTCATACATGAGATGTTTTAAACATGTTCTTATTTTCATACAGTATGTTAGAGCTGAATCAGTGTTTAAAGCATTTCTACTATCCAGAATGTAAGTTGAACACTGACGTGCACAGACAGGGCGACAAAAGGTGCCCTTTTGGTCGTCCAGAAAAAGGGGAGATATTTTAATCAATTAAAATAGTTAAAACAAAATTAAAATCTCGTCATAATCTCACAATAACCGTAATAATATGTTGTGAGATTTCTTTGTAAATCCCGGGCGTTTAAAAAAAATAAAAAATAATTAAGCGGAGGCGCCTTTAAGAGCTCGCGCTACAGCAGATCGGGGGCGGACACCAATTGCAAGTGATCTTCCCTATGACCTATACTCACTCCGAACTGCAAAGCCCTTGAAATGGGTACTCTGAAGGAAACGTGGCATTACTGTATGAATGTAACAATCTTGTGGAATGGCCCTCAGAGAAAACATGATTTTCTCACTTTTGTTTTGAATGAGCTCTCGAGTGGCGTCCCCTCCCGCAGGAGTACCCTTCAAGGAAGCAGAAAAATGCAGTTTTGCATTCGCCCCAGAACATCGAAGTGCTGTTACCTCAGATGAGTAACAGGTCAGATAAAAAGTCCACTCCATGTATTGTGCTGTAAGTTCTTCAAAAGAATAATAGTCTATTGCTACCGCATTTCCGACATTGCATACCATTAGTGTAGACAGATGTATTAATTAGGAGCGGTCGCGTCGCTTTTAAAGATATAAGTACGGGAATAAATTCAATTAGTCTTTTATAGAATATTGACATAAACTGAAGGAGCTGTCTGGCTCAGCCAAAGCCAGTTTGGTTTTTGTTGAACTAATAAGCCATTAGGCTAATCACTTTCAGAAAAATACCATTAGGCTTCCACAGTACCGCCGCTCCCTATGCGCATATTAGGTCTACGCAGTCTGCTTAGGGCACCAACTCCCTAGGGGGGCACCAGAAGCTCCACCGGCTGCCCTTACTTGTATGTTATACGTTATTCAAGGACCCGGTAGCATTCGCGGAACACAGTCAATCGCCTCGCGCTCGCACATTCTCATTGCACCGTGCACCACGTTACCAGGGTAATACCATGGTACTAAATGATGTTCTTATTTCATGATACTGTCATGGTGCTCCTAGGTACTTTAAAAAATACCATGGTTTTACTATAACACATGTCATAAACATGGAGGTATCACAGACCATGTCTGAAAATAAATAAACAAGTGTATTACAATGATGAGTTTTGTGAGAAATATAACAGAATAGGCTATTATTTGTGATAAAAGAAAATATGAAAAAAACTTATGTACGGTATACACACACATACACACAAGAAAATGACTAAATACTCAAAAAGCAAAGAAATTAGTTAAGTATTTATAATAACTACTCATTCAAAAAAAACTACTCATTCCGTCCCTGTCCCTGCTAAAGTCTGTGCACGTCACTGGAACATCAAAATGCTCATATGTTGTGACTGCTTTGGGGAAAGAAAAAAAATGTAAATAAAATCCAGAATAAGGGAAAGAAATCCTTTAATTATTTAACAATTTTAATAATATAAATACATGTTATAGTTTGATTTCTGTAGTCTTTGTAATAAAGGGACTAGCTTTATATAATATAAATTACGGTAATTTGCGGGAGAACCAGAGACGTGCTTTCTGACTCCTGTTCACTGGATAGGATAGCGTATATATATATATATATATATATATATATATATATATATATATATATATATATATATATATATACAGGTGCATCTCAATAAATTAGAATGTCGTGGAAAAGTTCATTTATTTCAGTAATTCAACTCAAATTGTGAAACTCGTGTATTAAATAAATTCAATGCACACAGACTGAAGTAGTTTAAGTCTTTGGTTCTTTTAATTGTGATGATTTTGGCTCACATTTAACAAAAACCCACCAATTCACTATCTCAAAAAATTAGAATATTTTGACATGCTAATCAACTCAAAACACCTGCAAAGGTTTCCTGAGCCTTCAAAATGGTCTCTCAGTTTGGTTCACTAGGCTACACAATCATGGGGAAGACTGCTGATCTGACAGTTGTCCAGAAGACAATCATTGACACCCTTCACAAGGAGGGTAAGCCACAAACATTCATTGCCAAAGAAGCTGGCTGTTCACAGAGTGCTGTATCCAAGCATGTTAACAGAATGTTGAGTGGAAGGAAAAGATGCACAACCTACCGAGAGAACCGCAGCCTTATGAGGATTGTCAAGCAAAATCGATTCAAGAATTTGGGTGAACTTCACAAGGAATTGACTGAGGCTGGGGTCAAGGCATGTCAAGGAATTTGGCTACAGTTGTCGTATTCCTCTTGTTAAGCCACTCCTGAACCACAGACAACGTCAGAGGCGTCTTACCTGGGCTAAGGAGAAGAAGAACTGGACTGTTGCCCAGTGTTCCAAAGTCCTCTTTTCAGATGAGAGCAAGTTTTATATTTCATTTGGAAACCAAGGTCCTAGAGTCTAGAAGCTCATAGCCCAAGTTGCTTGAAGTCCAGTGTTAAGTTTCCACAGTCTGTGATGATTTGGGGTGCAATGTCATCTGCTGGTGTTGGTCCATTGTGTTTTTTTGAAAACCAAAGTCACTGCACCCATTTACCAAGAAATTTTGGAGCACTTCATGCTTCCTTCTGCTGACCAGCTTTTTAAAGATGCTGATTTCATTTTCCAGCAGGATTTGGCACCTGCCCACACTGCCAAAAGCACCAAAAGTTTGTTAAATGACCATGGTGTTGGTGTGCTTGACTGGCCAGCAAACTCACCAGACCTGAACCCCATAGAGAATCTATGGGGTATTGTCAAGAGGAAAATGAGAAACAAGAGACCAAAAAATGCAGATGAGCTGAAGGCCACTGTCAAAGAAACCTGGGCTTCCATACCATCTCAGCAGTGCCACAAACTGATCACCTCCATGCCACGCCGAATTGAGGCAGTAATTAAAGCAAAAGGAGCCCCTACCAAGTATTGAGTACATATACAGTAAATGAACATACTTTCCAGAAGGCCAACAATTCACTAAAAATGTTTTTTTTATTGGTCTTATGATGTATTCTAATTTTTTGAGATAGTGAATTGGTGGGTTTTTGTTAAATGTGAGCCAAAATCATCACAATTAAAAGAACCAAAGACTTAAACTACTTCAGTCTGTGTGCATTGAATTTATTTAATACACGAGTTTCACAATTTGAGTTGAATTACTGAAATAAATGAACTTTTCCACGACATTCTAATTTATTGAGATGCACCTGTATATGTGTGTGTGTGTGTGTGTGTATATTAGTTTATTAGGTGTTTGTTAGGTGTTGGTGTTCATTAATATATTTTATTTAGCCTATGTGAAAGGTGTATGGTTTTGAAGGCTTTTGAATAAAGCAGGTGTATGCTTTATAACCGCAGTTTACTGCATTAACATTAGATAATATTATAAATTAAACATTTCTACCAAGGATCTCTCATTGTAAATGTCATTAATATGTACCTTTTAATAAACTTTGAATTGTAGAGTCCTGTAGAAAAATCAAATCATCTTTATATTAAAGATAGACATATATAGATAGATTATATATCTCTATCTTATAAAGATAGAGATATATAAGATGAACACTTCTCGCAAAGGACCTCCCACACTATCAAAAGCCTTAATAAAAAGTCTATTTACTTTATCACTTTGGACTAAGATGGATGTAGTTAACAAAAATGTCAAAGAGGTCAGAGACCTGTAGAAAGGTGAATTAAAAAAAGGCCCATTTCTTGCACGGGACCTCCCACACTGTCTGAAACCTCAATATGAATATATTTACTGTGTCATTTTGGGGTAAAAGGTGTCCAAAGCCACCAAAATGCGCAGATATTGCTATTTTTCTCAAATTCTGAAACCTGTAGAAAAGTGAATTTAAATAAATAGAATAAATGAAGGCCCATTTCTTGCATGGGACCTCCCACACTGTCTGAACCATCAATATGAAGCATATTTACTGTCATTTTAGAGTGAAATGCATCCAAAGTCAGTAATGCACACAAATACATTGATTTTTCCTGAACTCAGAAACATGTAAAAAATATTAATTCAAATAAGTAGAAAAAAATGAAGGCCCATTTCTTGCAAGGAACCTCCCACACTATCTGAACCCTCAATATGAAGCATATTTTCTGTCATTTTGGAGTGAATTGTGTCCAAAGTCAACAAATCATGCTAATACATTGCGATTTTTCCTGAACTCAGAGACCAATAGAAAGATGAATTCAAATAAGTAGAAAAAATGAAGGCCCATTTCTTGCAAGGGACCTCCCACACTATCTAAACTCTCAATATGAAGCATATTTACTGTCATTTTGGAGTAAAATGCATCCAAATTCAATACAAGGCTCAAAGAAATCTGTATTTTTCTCAAATTTAGAGACCTGTAGAAAGGTGACTTCAAATTATATATAAAAAAAAATGAAGGCCCATTTCTTGCAAGGGACCTCCCACGCTGTCTGAACCCTCAATATGAAGCACATTTACTGTCATTTTGGAGTGAAATGCGTCCAAATTAAGCAAAACGTGCAAAGACATTGTGATTTTTCCTGAACTTAGAGACCTATAGAAAGGTGAATTCAAATAAGTAGGAAATATGAGTGCCCATTTCTTGCATATTTATGCAAGCATATGTACTGTATCAGTTTGCAGTATAATGCATCCAAAGTCGTGCAAAGACATTTCCATTTTTCGCATAGTGAAAGAACTGTAAAACGTTATGTTCAAATAAGCAGAAAAAAAATGAACAGTTCTTAATGTGGACCTTCCAGACTACATGTACCTTTCATACGAAGCTTTATTACTGTTTCAATTTGTAGAAATGTGCACATATATTTAGAGACTAATTCTAATAAGTAAAAAAAATATTGACCACTTTCCTTAGGGGACCTTCCAGACTATATCATGAGGCATATGTACTGTGTCAGTTTGGAGTAAAATGTGTCCAAAACCAAAAGAAGGCACAAATACATTGCCATTTCTCAAATTAAGTGACATGTAGAAAGTTGAATTCATTTGAATTCAGTAAGTAAATAAAATGCATGCCCATATCTTTTAAGGGTTCTCCCTCACTATCAGCACACTTCATATGAAAAAACAAAAAGGAAAATATGATAAAAGGGAAGAAGAACCTTTATGCCAGATGCACACTCATGTTCCCTGGTTGTCCACAGTATGAGAGAAAGTTAAGGTTGGTAACAAGCCAAGCTATGTCTGTACATCCTGAGCAGTTCTCTGTAAAATTCTAATCTTTTGTACGATACTTTAGGATAGCCATGCAGATTATGCTCAGACTGACCAGGAGCATTTTACCATGGCAGTGTTCATTAAGGTGTAGGAAGAACAACAAGAACCACCTGCTGACATAGGCATTGTAATCTACGGAGTGAAGGTTTGTAATAAACTGATTTCTGTGTCTTCTCTTGTGCCCTGCTTCTTCACTCTTAAAAATAAAGGTGCCAGGAAGAACCAAAAAGGGTATTTTGCTGTGATGAATGAATGAATGAATGAACGTTACATTTATATAGCGCTTTTCTTACACTACACTCAAAGCACTTTACACAGTGAACAGGGGATTCTCCTCAACCACCACCAGTGTGCAGCATCCACCTGGATGATGCGACGGCAGCCATAGTGCACCAGTACGCTCACCACACACCATCTGTTGGTGGAGAGGAGAGAGTGGAGTGATATAGCCAATTAATGGATGCGGATTATTAGGAAGCCATGATTGATAAGGGCCAATGCCAGAAGAACCTTTTTTGGTTCCTCAAGTGATGCCAGAATAACATTTTTTGGTTCCTCAAAGAACCTTTGAGTGATGGATTGTTTAAAGAACACATTACTGAAAGGTTCTTAGAGAAACCAGAAAAGTTCTTAATCCATGGCATCACAGCAAAACACCCTATGGTTCTTCTTGGCACCTTTATTTTTAAGAGTGTTGGTTTGATATATGTACTCAACCTGGCTTATCCAAGACCTCATAGACTGCCATTGAATTGTTCTACAAACTACTCTTGCGGCTTGAAATGCATAAGATGTCTGAGCTTGCTGTAAGAATGATTTTATATACAAATGTGTGCAGTTGTTTGTTTCTATGTAAGTATGGGTTTAGTTGGATATAAAAGCGTAGTTATATTGTTTTCTGTGAGAATTTTTCTTAGCATTGTTCAAGTTGCTACAGAACATGAACATTTGTTATTCAAAGTTAGTTTTTTGACGAAAAGACAAATATTGTATACACAGTGAATGATACATATAGACCAGTTATTATGTGTGGACCTAAACTTAGTGAATGTTTTCTGTAAGAAGCAAACTAAATTGTTAATACAAATCATTGTTTTTAAAATGTCATATCTGAATCTTATGTTTTAACCTAACATAAGTTTCACATTAATGAAGTAATTTCATTATATTTTACAGACTTAAAAGTACATTTAGTGGAAAATAATGCATTCAATCTAGCCATGTTAATAAGGTTGACATTTTCAGGTTTATGCAGGTAAAGTAAATCATTCATTTGGAAAAAGTAAATTTAAGTTGATTTGAAGAAAAAATTAAGTTAGACTGATGCAAAATATTTGAATGAACCATTTTTTTGTGTGTTACCAATTAAAGTAATTTAATTAAGTTCAGCCAACTGTTCACCTATATTTAGTAGAACATAAGTTTTATTATTCTTATTTGGGGTCAAACACCAAAGGTGTGCAGAATCACATTGTTTCAGTTTGCTTTCCACTACTACGGTGGACATTTTACAATCTTAAATGTCATATTTCTTTTCATATGCCATGGGATATGGATGTTTTTTTTTCCACATACCCTTTATTGCCAGTGTGTCAAGGCCCCATGACTTTAGTATTTAAGCTTGTGTGTGTGTTCCTGTGTGGGGGGCATAAGTGCATTTGTATGTACTGTATATATGTTTTTTCCCCTTATTGTACTTTAGACTTTGATATTACTTATTAAAATCATTATTTGAACATGGAAGTCAAACTTTTTTAATTTTCAATTGTCAATAATTTCACTAGAAAATGTGTGAAAAGAAAATGTATTACATAAATAATAGAAAAAAGCACTTCAGATGGTTTTGCTAGGGTGTATTTTTACACAATACAAATGTAAAACTGCATCTTTGATAAACACATATAATTTAGATGTATTAGGTTCCTTGGACCTTCAGAGATGTTAATCAACTCCATAATTTCACTGAAAATAAAAAACTGTCCCTTGGAAGAAATGGGCCTTCATTTTTTCTACTTATTAGAATTCACCTTTCTAAAGGTCTCTAAATTTTAGAAAAATACGGATGTCTTTGAGCCTTATATTGACTTTGGATACATTTTTCTCCAAATTACCACAGTAAATGTGCTTCATATTGAGAGTTTAGATAGTGTGGGAGGTCCCTTGCCAGAAATGGGCCTTCATTTTTCTGCCTTTTTTAAATTCACTTTTCTATAGGTCTCTGACCTCTTTGACGTTTTTGTTGACTACATCCATCTTAGTCCAAAGTGATAAAGTAAACAGGCTTTTTATTAAGGCTTTTGATAGTGTGGGAGGTTCTTTGCGAGAAGCGTTCATCCTATCTATCTATCTATCTATCTATCTATCTATCTATCTATCTGTGTGTGTGTGTGTGTGTGTGTGTGTGTGTGTAAAAAAAAGATTCGCTATCCTATCCAGTGAACAGCAGTCAGAAAGCACGTCTCTAGTTCTCCCGCAAATTACCGTAATGATCGCAATAGGCGCACAACAAGATTTTAATCGCGGCTGGCTTGACCGGAATGAGACGGAGGCTCCTTATTTTCGCCGTGAGGACTTCATTCAAGACAGTTTTCTTAAATCCATCAAGATAAATAAAATTGTTGGATATAAAACAGGTTTGAACCGTTGCCACAGTTGCTGACAGGGCTACTCATTGCCAGTATATCGATCCATTTGTATGTATAACCATGAAACCCTGCAGTTCAGAGATTAGAAAATGAAATGATGGATGTAACCACATATTCAGGACTGGCGGGGAACAATGTAATAATTTAATAATCAACCACGGAAGAAACCCCATATCAGTAGACCACTACTATGAGGGCCGTAACCACCAATGTCTATGGTGGTTATGGCCCTGCTGTCAGTACTTGGATTTTGTTACTCATTAGATAAATACATGGATCTGTACATGGAATACGAACGAAATGGAAACTCCTGTTTAAGAACTGAAGATGTTTCTTTGGCATTAGACACGTAGCTGATGAAAGCTATTTCAAAAAGTGGTGGGGACAAAATCGGCAAAGTGGTAAGGACATGTCCCACCCATAACCTACGCCTAAGAGAATGACAAAGAATTGGTGCTTAACCAAAAATATTTCTACAAAGTTTAAACTTTCAGGAATGAATTGTTGGTTGAAATTAGGTCATTTTTCAATGGGAAGTAAAAAAGGAGGAGGGGGTTACTATAGATTCTCCTCCCTGCCCAGTAGGTGGCGACATGCATGAAGAATGAAAAAAGACTTAGAAAAGGACTTAAATATTGATCTGTTTCTCACCCACTTATCATATGACTTCTGAAGACATGGATTTAACCACTGGAGTCTTATGGATTACTTTTATGCAGCCTTTATGTGCTTTTGGAGCTTCAACATTTTGGTCACCATTCACTTGCATTGTGAGGACCTACAGAGCTGAGATATTCTTCTAAAAATCTTTGTTTGTGTTCAGCAAAAGAAAGTAATACACATATTGGAAGGAATGAGTGCAAGTAAATGACGAGAGAATTTTCATTATTGGATGAAATATTCCTTTCAGTATACCATAACTAAGACAATAAAGTAACCGCCCAACGTGGGGCTCGAACCCACGACCCTGAGATTAAGAGTCTCATGCTCTACCGACTGAGCTAGCCGGGCTGGAATACTTTGTTTGCGGAGTCATTACTTGGAATTCGTTTTCTATCAAGACTTGTTTCCTTTTTAACAGGCGCTAAGACCCAGGCGGTGCCGCACAGAGCTTATCGCTGTGCGATGATCTGGACCAGACCGAGTCCATGTATGTGAGCTAGCCTAGCGTTACCAGCAACCAAACGCTCGAGAAACACGTTCATTTTCAGGCGAGTCCATCCAATGTCAACTTTCGCAGAGGCTGCTTCCACTTCTTCCGCTCGATTGCAGTCGGTTTGTAAGTTGAAGGTCAAGGTGGAGGCCGTTATTTGATGCGAAAGGGTGTAGATCTGTGTCTGTGCCTACCGAGAGAGAGAGACTCTTACTAACACACAAGATGGAGTGCCAATGGAAACCCGACGAGCAGGGACTTCAGCAGATCTTACAGCTTCTCAAGGAATCACAGTCCCCTGACACATCCACGCAACGAACCGTCCAACAAGTATCCTTTAGTTCACGAAACACGCGGTGTTAAAGGACGTTAACGTCGGGAATGGCGGAGTTTCAGGAGGAGTTGGCCTGTGATCAGCTCATACGCTAGCTGTATTTGAGATTTGTAATGCACACCAGTGATAAGGGACTGTGTTTTTATGGGGTTTGTCTATATTTGACTTGTAGATTAATATGCTGACTGTGTAGTGTCAGTACGTGTACCACTGTCATTGGAGAGTCGACTTTTGATTTAGAAGATTTAGATCAGATTACGGGTCCAACTGCTGTGTGTTGACTCCCTACAACACAGATGAGCTTGAACATCTTTTCTGAGATTAGTTGTAAACAACCATATGATCTAATGAGATGTCTCTCAAACCAATGAGCTTCCTACCTGGATTGAAGTGTTTGGGCATCATAGGCGTGTTTGGAACATGAAAACGAGCATTGCACATGAATGCTGTCTAGGTAGGCAGCTCACTAGGTTTTGAGACACAGCCTCTTTAAGTGTGCGAGTATTGTTGTCACGATGTTTCTGTCATAATCGGATGCATTTCAGACAAAGGCATTTGAAATGAGCGATGCCACTATGATATCACTAGGATGTTTAATCCATTGTTTCATTTGTTATTTTTGTATATCTGTTGAATTTGGTCATAAATATAGGTTCAAGTAATGTTCCGGGTTCGTTACAAGTTAAGCTCAGTCGACATTTGTTGCATAATTTTGATTACCACAAAAAATAATTTTAACTCGTCGTCATTAACTCGTAGTTTATATAAAAAATAAAAAAATAAAAATATAAAAAATCGCGGTTACAGTAAGTCACTTACAATGGAAGTGAATGGGTCCACAATACGTGAACATTAAACGTGTTAAGATTATTTTAGTATAATAAAATTAGGGATTTACGGGCGTTACGGCGTTTACCAGATTACAAAGGTGTACCAATTATGTCGTCAGGGCAACGTTGTAAAATTACATTGATAAGGTTAGTAAGAAATTTCATCACGCTTAAATCATGTTTACACACATAATGTTTACGACTTGTGACTTTACTTTTGAAACTATGTGTATTTTAATGTTTATTTACTGGCCCCATTCACCTAGATTATTATTATTATTATTTATTTTTTTTTTTATAAACAAGGGATGAGTCGAAATTATTATTTTTATATTAACATTATGCCACAAATGCTGTTGAGTGATCTTAACTTGTATTAAACCCTTAATGTCCACCTCAACTAGCCTACTTATGTTTTTGTGGTTTAGTTAAAACAAATGGATTGTTTTGTTTTTTTGGCCCCAGTGTCATGTATCTTCAATCCCATATAAACAGTCAGCTTTCGTACTTTATGGATGTTAAATAATATGCACACATAATTTGCATGGTACCATCATCCATGTACTGTAAGGAGATATTCATTCATACACATTACCCTTTCTGTTTGCATCATATTCTGTCTCTGTGGTATGTATGACTACTTAATGTGTGCCACAGAAACTTGAGCAGCTCAATCAATACCCAGACTTCAACAACTACTTGATATTTGTGCTCACAAAGCTGGAGACAGAAGGTAAGCTGTGACTGTTATGTTGTATTTGATTTGTAGTTTTATGGTCTGGTGACGTATTCACGAAAGGTTTGAAGAAGAAAATTCTTCTTAATGACTATTTTATTCTTAATTTCAAACTTACAGTGAATTTTATTTATTTTATTTTTTTTTACATTTATGCATTTGGCAGATGCTTTTCCCCAAAGCAACGTACAGTACATTTAACGTAAACTATTGATTTTAAATGATGCTGCATCCAAGCCGCTAGGTGTCTCTGTAAGTCCAAGATGACACAAAGACAAAAGTTACTGAGTGCAACTTTAAGAATTTTTTTTGTGATTCCGGCCCCTGTTTTTTTTTTTGGACAATAGGGATGCTTAAGCTGAAAGACTAGCATCTTGAGAAATATACTAGATCACTTCAATTTTAAAGGCCATGATTTCCACATTGTGGAAAACACGGACGGAATCGCAGTATCCAGTCATAAAAACGGAATTAACTATAATACGTGGAATGTCACGGAATTTGACATATTTGGGATGAAATTAATGTATAAATGCACAATTAATCAAATTAAAATCGTGATATGTCCTAACGTGATGATTAAACCACAAAAGGCTGAGGTTTATGGTAGATGAGCTGCATCCTTTAACAGTAAGTGAATGTGAGAAGCCACTGCTTATTGAGTAAATGTGTCATAAACATCACGTGTGTATTAATGACAAAAAGCAGATCACTTAATTGACCGTGAAGCACGTAGCACAAGCAGACTATATTTTTATATAATTAAATCATAGCCTTTTGTGGTTTAATCAGCACATTAGCCCATTTATAGACGCTCTTCATTTAATAAAAAATAATGCAATGATATGTTGAAAAGTAATTGTTCTGTTTGATTTGATTACAATTGAATTAATATGATTTAATTTGAATAGAGAGTTTTTTATTTTAAATATTTTATTTAACTTTAAAACCTGGAATTCAGAGAAAATAAAACAGAAAACATGGAATTTGGGGAAAAAATACAATGGAATTTGGAAAAAAATTAAACTGATTTCATAGGGCCCTAACCATGCATGTACCCTCACAAGAGACAATGTGTGTACGATAACCTCAGAGAATGGAACACATTTGTTTGTGCATGGACACATCTTGTAATGAGAGGCTGCAGGAAATTGCTTGCTGTTGGTCTGCAGCGTGGTTATTAGTTGCTGTTTATGATGTCTGCCATGGCAGTTTGAAGGAAGTGTAATATATTAAGAGATAATCTTATTTTACAGTTACTGGAAAGAATGGATCTGATAAGAGGAAATGGAGTTAAATCAGGCAGACAATAGTGGCAGCTCTTATCTCAGGCAGTGTTTAGTCTCACTAGTGACTTTTGAAGCCAGTCCCTTCAGAGCTTAGCTGGAATGACCTTTTGAATCTGTCTTTTGTCAAGCCTCAAGTCACAGAACATGTTTAGAAATGGCACTGGTTCATCTACCAAGACTTCTTCCTCTCTTTCCTTTAATTAGTCTGAGGTCCATATGAAATAAAACAGAAGGTCCTTTATTAAGCATCCACAGGACCAGTTGTTGTTTGTTTCCTTTAATGCAGGTGTGATCTGTTCCCAGGACCCTATTTTCAACACTGTCTGAAATCAGTGCTTGTCATCCTGTCTCTCCCTTTCTCATAGATGAGCCCACTCGATCTCTCAGTGGTCTCATTCTGAAGAACAACGTTAAGGCCCATTACCAGAACTTCCCTAATGGTGTCTCGGACTTCATCAAAAATGAGTGTCTGCAAAACATTGGAGACTCCTCACCGCTCATTAGAGCCACAGTGGGTGAGTATGGACTGGCAGTTCATTTAGATTCTGGCTCTGAGCCACAGTTCTCTAGCATTACGGTAATACACCATGATGTAAACTATATTATGCTTCTAGGGTCTGTGTATGGTTTTGTGTTGTTTTGAATCAAGATTATTTATTGATTGCATGCCTGTAACATATGCGTAGTTGTAGTTGCATCAGTACTGGTGTTGTCTGGATTAGCTGTTTTTTTTTAATTGTGATTAGACTGTGATAAGGTCTGCAGTGCTATGTTTCTATGGTTACCCAGCCAGCATCTTACAGAACACAGCATAAATTGTATCATTCCTCCTAATTTGTATTTTATATTTTTCATATACTGGGTAAAATGTATTTTATGTTTGACAGTCATACATTTTCATCTAACTGGTATCATTTCTCAATTTTGTGTGCTGTGATGTTCCGATATGTGTTACAAAGTTGACTGAAACTGATTTTCAGTGTCGACAGTAGCTTGCGACAGTTGGTTATGTAAACTGTGGTACAGGCCAAGCTAAATGGTCAATTTTATGACAGTATACTTCATTTCTGTTCCTCAGGTATTCTGATCACAACTATAGCCTCTAAAGGGGAGTTACAGAACTGGCCAGAGCTTCTGCCTGAACTCTGTTTACTGCTGGACTCAGAGGACTATAACACTTGTGAAGTAAGACACGAACACACACACGCAATATTGTTTTTCTGCTCTTTAGTAATTATTTACATTGAGGTCATATCATAAAACTAAAGTCAGAATTAGATTGTTTTATAAGATCATATTGATCATGGATGGAGAAAATCCTAGACTTGGAGGAATATTCCGGGTTCAATATAAGTTAAACTCAATCGACAACACATGTGGTATAATGTTGATTACCACAAAAGGTAATTTCAACTCATCCTTCCTTCTCTTTAAAAATAGCAAAAACTGAGGTTACAGTGAGGCACTTACAATAGAAGTGAATGGAGCCAATTTTTGGAGGATTTAAAGACAGAAATGTGAAGCCATTAGTTTTATAAAAGCACTTGTATGAATTCTCCTGTTAAAACTCATGTATTTTCTGAGCTGTAAAGTTGTTTAAATTGTCAATTTTACAGTCATTTTAGGGTTTGTTGACATTATATCGTCATGGCAACAAAGTTGTACAATTGGATATAACTTTATACAGAAAAGGTTAGTAAGTGATTTTATCATACTAAAATCATGTTTACACTAGGGGTGGGCGATATGATCAAAATCTTAAATCACGATAGTAAATGAGTAATTTTATATCACGATAATGACATATATCACGATAAAGTAAAAGTTTTCTGGAAAATCAATAAAAATTGGTTTATATATATAAAATAACCATATTGTAAGTGAATTAAATACTTTATAAATTAAAGCTACTTCCTATTTATTTTGAACAAGACAATGTCAAAGTAAATAAATAAATAAATAAAAATCAACTGGTTTTCAAAAATCAACCTTACTAAAATGTTAAATATAACAGTCAAATTTTTGTTTCAAAAATTGTTGACCAGTATTATTATTATTATAAACTTTGCTCAAGAAACATAAGATTTTCTCAAAGCAATGCAACAAAAATAAACACTTCTTGAAGAAAATAAATATCAAATAAATTTCACTTCTTGCAAAATAAATAAATAAATGACTGAATTAATACGGAGTTCATCTTTTGGCTTTCATAATATTTTTTTACGTACTTCATTTTGAGGTGTAAAACAGATTGCTTGTATTACGAGTGATTATCATCGTGCGAACCACAGATGTTGCACCTGTTTTAAAAACAAGCTCCTCTTCATTTTCTTGACCTGTTTGGGAGTTGTCCCATTCTGTGGAGATTTCATTCTCCATTTGGGGTTTTCCTGAGTGACCCTGCTCGGAGCCCTCCTGTCTCTGGAGCACAAATATCACAAAGCCTGCTGAATCCTCGCACACTTCAGAGCTCCAGAGACAGCGTGAAACATTCGCGTGTCAGATGAGAAGAAAATTTAGCACTTTTAAAGCGCCAAACGTGTGGTGAAGGTCATTCAATTTGCTTGGGCGGCTGCAGAAAAATGTTCAATGCTGGAAAAACCCTGTCCATGTTTCTAGAATTCTCTCAGTCTCACACGAAGCCCTGCTCACTGAGAAATAAGCCCATATACATCGAACATCGATTGACACTTTATATCGATGCCACAAAAAATATATCCTCATATCGCTCAGCCCTAGTCAACACACATATTGTTTACGTCTTGTGGCTATACTTTTGAAACAGTGAGTATTTTAACATTTACAGATTTGCCCCATTTACTTCTATTGTAAGTGACTCACTGTAATCCAGATTTTTGCTTTTTTAAGAAAAGGAGGGACGAGTCGAAAGAGATTTTTGTGGTAATCAACATTATTTAAAAAATGCTATCGATTGAGCTTAACTTGTATTGAACCCGGAATATTCCTTTAAAAATGCAATGGAGAGAAAAGAGACAATTTTGCTGCATCAATGAACCATTACAGTTTTTGCTATTATTTATTTGTGTAATGTTTGTGTTTTCAGAAAGGCTTGCAATTGGTATATTAAACATACACATTATTCAGTGTCTAGTCATATGGGTAATGGCAACAAGTCCTTAAATTATCCATTCATTTTTAGTGTTATGCAGTTCCAGGACCAGTAAATGAAAAGTGCATATATGCCACTGTGCACGTTTACATGTACACCAATATGCTGATTACCGAAAATCTATTTATTCAAACAATCTGACAAAGCCATAAAACTGCCTGTACATGGGATTTGAAATCATAGGGATATTCTCTGCATTTGATGTCAAAACGTAATTTTGTAAACACTTGTGCACATTGGATAAGCCGATAAGAACGCAGATGAAAAGGTGTTTACATGCAACATGAAATCGGTGTAATGGGCAAAAATCTACCTGTGTTGATCAGTTTATACTTAAACTGTTTATGACCTTACCCCGATAAAGGAATAGCCATTTAACGCATTTATATGTCCATACATGTCAGCTTATTAAGCATAATCGGTGTAAGGTCGTGCATGTTAACATGATCATTATGTGTCTAAGCTAAAGTTGATTGGGATGTCTTAAAACTGAAAACATACTGCTAATAAGTAGTAAGAAATACTGACCATTTTTAAATACACCTATTTGGACACATAAGCATTCGTTTTGAGATATTTTTTTTTTTTGCTGATTCATGCATGTAAATGAACCTGCTTGAGCTGTAAGTATCTGGGCTCAAGGCTAAGAAGGTAAAGGCTTGGCATTAGATCAGTATGACCTGTACTAGATTACCTTATCTGAGCACACATACTATCTCTGCTTTGAAGAATCCATGATACTCATTGTGTCTAAAGTTTGCGTATTTGAGGTTTGACCTGTAATTAGAGCAGTACGTAAACTCAAGTGCTGCTGGGCTTGTTTGGGAGCAGCTTTTATGTCCTGCGACTTCCAAGGCAGTGTTTGTGTTAGGGTTGAGCAAACATACAAGGCCATTAGCCCAGTTGATCACCTGAGATGCTACTTTTATTTACTTGCATGCTGTAATGGTAGTTTCACACAAAGAGCAAAGAGCCACTGAACTCACAGCACACACAGTACAATGCCCTGCTCTGTGTGACTATGAGACTCTTGCTGAGCAGGCTTGTTACCACAGATTGAGGTCAGTTATTTTCTACTGTGGAGATCAGATGTGATCACAACTGATCACAGACACCCTTACATGCTGTGCACACTTTCAGTCTTTTCTTTCCTTCTACTATGTGTACATGTGTCCACTTGTGCTATGCACTGTATTTTTATTAAAGGAAATGTTTATATATATTTTAAAGCTAAAGTGTGTAATTTCTCTGCCATTAGTGGCAGCAGATGGTATTGCAGAAATAATGACTGTTATCAAACAGGTTGAATCTCAGACCATCTGCCCATAATGATTGGCAAATCCTCACACAGCATGCAGTCTGAGTATTTAGAATATGCATCTATAAATAGTAGTGTGTATGCCCCTGCAAAACATTCAGTTACATCAAAGCAAGCTGTCATACTGTAGCCAGCTACTTGAGTAACTCACACATGCACATCAACTTACACTGGCATGCTGAGTAAGAGAATTGCAAGCCTGCCCATGTGCTATGAATAACATAAATAGTAGGCAACCTATAGCCTTGTGTGTATGTGTGTAACAGGGAAAAAGCGTCCATCCAAAACTATGCTCCTCTGGTTAGATAGTAACATGTGGCTCCTCATTTTTCTATATGAAGTCTAAAGCAGTCGTGAGACTTCAGACGTCTCCAGAATGTTAGTGATGACTTTATTTAGCTTGGGCGTAGAGTGCTTTTGTGCTCTAAAATGGGTTTAACGTGCAGAGATGACATATGCTATCTAGGTGGCATGGTTTAGATGTTCCTGACCTTTCATGAATCACTGCTTATTGGCTGAAAGAGGCCAAGCCCCACATCGGCCGATACATGAGCAAGCTGATACAAAAATTAAAATGAACGTGATGGAAGTTGCTGATAAGCTAGTTGTACAGTTGTAGCATAAGTTTAAAGGTGCAATATGTAAATTTTTTTGCCAATGTGTGAACGGCTTGTAACGCAACTTAAAAAATTAGCCCTTCCTGGTCTTCCTAGGTTGCCTATTAAAGCCTGTAGACTGATTTTCATGCGAGGGGAGCGGGTCGCTTTTGCCGGGAAAATCCAAAGGATGTGACGTTTATGCGCGCTCCTGAGAGCCTTGCCTCAGTGCTTCTCTTCCGCTATTCAGCAACAACAAACTGCAACACTAGGTAACATTATCTTAGAGATGGAATCCAGCAAACGTCCGGTTCCCAGCACAACACCAATTCCTACACAAACTCTGAGTAAGCCAAAAAAAAAAAAAAAAAAAAAAAAAAATACATTTACTGAATCCCGTCTGGCTAAGCGGAAACTTGATCGTGGTCGAGAGAAAACTAGAGTGAACATCAGCAGGATATTTGATTCCTGGAGGGACCTTCGTTCGGTTTTTGGGATCAAAACCGACCCTGAATTGGCATTCTTCTTATTGGACAGGTAAGCTTACATAACTGCAAAGCATGTGAAATATAGTGCCATAAGGATTGATCTGTGTCATTTTAGCTAACTTGATCTTGCTTGCTAACGGTGACAAATTGCAAGCTACCATCCTTCATAACTTTCAAATAATTTCAACGATCTTCTCTTTATACTATAAGTCAGGTATGCTGATTCATAGTAACTGACATAATGTTAATCTGTAATTATTCAGCAAGGTAAACTACAATAATACATGAAATGAATACTAGACAATGTTCAAGATACTGCAAAAAGCTCCATTCGTTAGTGTAACGTAACTTGGTTATACAGAAAATATATACAATCTATAATTATAAAACAATAGTGCATCAGTATATCAAAATGACAGTTGTGATGGAATCACATCAATACTGAATTGTCAACATATTTATAATGTACAGTCTATTTTATAAACAGCTACTGTCATCATCCACCAAATTTAGCTAACAGCTATTGATAAAGCTGTCTAGCTAGCTAATGCCGACATAGGCTGTCCTATAAATGCAGTCAGTGTATCATGCAAAGAAAAGTGATTACTTCAAACTACAGTCTCGCATAGCCAGACCTATATCCGCACTTTGTTTTAGTCCTGTTCCAGCACTAGAGTGTCAAATATAATATGCAGTCTCAAAGTTTGTAGTAAAACAATCATCACTGTGTAATATTAATTATGCTACCTTATCTGTCATCATGATGCCGGTGAATCATGTTCAGTCTCTTTGTTTTGGTCACTATGGAGTGCGTGTTCACGAGCAACAGGCTGCAGTTCACTTAATGGCCACAGGTGTCATTAATAACAAGGGTTTCTGAATCTTACATACTGCACCTTTAACTGGAGACCATAGTTTGTTGTGAAATATTTGGTATGTAATATAATGGTAACTAGAATATAAAATTTTAATTATGAAATTATTGTCAATTTTAATATGCTTTTCTATAATGTATTTAACAGATTCTCCATGATGTATCTTAAATGTGCCCTTTGTTAGCTTGAGAATTAGGCTTACAGCCTCTGATACACCTCTGTGCAGTACATGATTTCATAGCTTACATACATGAATACTATGTATTCATTAGATATTGTGATAGACTTGTGAATACTTGTTTTGACCTTGAGAAGACTTAAGGCTTCCTCTGTGTTTTTTTCTCTCAGCTTCCAGCTCAAAATGTGCCGTCTCCAACCAAGTGCTAGCTGACAGTGGAGACGGTTGCCATAGCGGCAGTCAGGCCAGACTGCTTGTTGCCACGGCACCGTTTGTGCTCGTGACCTGATTAGATTCCTTACAGGTGGAATGTCTGTGAGATCTTGAGGAAGCATGATGTATTGGGAGGGTGTCTCAGCTTCCAAAATTTAGTTTTGGATTGTTCTCCATCAAATTGCTTTGAAACAGTTTTTAATAATTTTGAATGGTCACTGATGTAAACATCCACTGACCCATTTGTTCAAAGGACTTTTTTAAATGTTAGAAAGATACTTAAGTCAAACATATGATTTCAATGATCCAGAGAATGACTTGGATTTCCTAACATTAGGATTTCCAACTTCCTAACCGTTTTAACCATTTGCATTGATGGTGGAATGGTTATTTTTTTTGTGCAGTAAAATGGTAATCCTGGTACTCTCATTAAAGGGGTCATGTCATGAGGAATCAAATATTCCTTGATCTTTTGACACATAAGAGTTTATTGTACTATTAAAAGCATACAGTAAGTTTCAGAACTCTAGACATGCTCCCTAGTCCAAAAAGTGCATTTATCGACACCAAGCTGCAAAAACATCTCTTTCTCTATTTCCGTGACTACTCTACATCACTAGGGGACCTTCATTAATGCATTACCGCCTCCACAGCAAGAGATCAACGGCCCCTTCTTTTACATCATCGCCTCTTTGGTCCACCTACTGGTGCGCAGTCATTGTGAATGATAAGGAGAGAGCTGACAGGTAGCAGTGACACAGCCATTGCTAAACACCTAGAGGGACCATTGCTGCAGTTGATATTTAACAACAAAGAGATTGCGATGTAGTGGAAGATTCAAAAACGTTGTGAAGTAGCCTATACATCTATGTGAATGATTTGTTAAAACTTCAGTGTTAGGTGAACAAGCATTTTGTTCGGCTGATCGCATCCGTGATAAGAGCAGCACAAGCATAGGTAGACACGTGGACACCACTGCCTCAGGGTTTGACAGAAGCGGCGTGTTTCTCTGAAGAACTAGCTCTAATCACTCTTCCAAACCAGGGGTAAGGTATCCTTACTGTTGCAGTGTATGGTACAAATCTTATTTTCTAACTGTATTTGTTGCTTTATATATGAACATGACTTTAACATGTTGTAAAATCACCACAATGTTTGGCTATTAGTAATGTACAAACTTACTTTATGATATCTGTTTGAATATCTCTTATGTTCTTTACTGTCAGTTGCTGATCAAAAAGAAAAGGAAAAAGAAAAAAAGACATTAATATCAGTCACATATAGCACAGAACTGGCACAGAAAGAGTGCAGCAACTCTCTCGTCTATGGCTTCTCATTTCGAAAACTGTCCCTTTTACTTGCATCCTTTTCTTTGCATCCAATCAGCTACCTCTTAGGATACAATGAAAAGATGCAAGGAAAGGAAACGAGGATGGAGGAATCCAAGTGAAATGTATTTGTAAAATGAAATGTCCTGCTTATTTAAGCATAATTTCAGAGTGTCAGCTTTGCGCAGCTGCTTTCCCTCGGAGCGCTTGCCGTTATGTTGTTCAAATTTGATTGATTGAAAAATTGAGAATAAATCCTAATAATTCAAGATGCACTCTTGAAGTATGTCACAATTACAGTTAAAACAGTGATGAAACATGAATTAGAACTGGGAGGAGAATTTATGCGTGCATCAGGTGCAGAGGTGGGTAGAGTAGTCATCAACTGTACTCAAGTAAAAGTACCAAGTCTTTTAAAAATGTATTACTCAAGTAGAAGTAAAAGTACTGTTAATAATTACTTGAGTAAGAAAGTATCGAATTAAAAGATTACTCAAGTAGTGAGTAACAAGTTACATTGCAAATTACATTGCAAAGATCAGATTTTTTATTTTAACACCTTGTGTGCATGAATCATGTGCCTATGTCATTCTTTATACCCACTGTTACAGTGATAGTTTAATAATGAAAATGATGATATAATTTATACACCCTCTTGTTCTAAACCAGTATGACTTAGACACAATGAACACAGTTAAGGTGATGCTAGACAGAATTTTAACCTCAGTCACCATTCACTTCCATTTGTTTGTCATTTTTGAAAGTGAATGGTGACTGAGGATATCAGTCCCTAACATTCTTCCTAACACCTTGTTTTTGGTTGCAGAGAAGACGAAGACTCAAAGGTTTGGAACAATGAGAGTGAGTCTAAATGATGACAGTATATTCATTTATGGGTGAACTATCACTATAAATATACTTGCCAGATCAGGTTTGAAAATTAGAAGAAAGGTTCCTAGCAATTATTACATAAAAAACTTAAATGTCTCACAGGCTAAATGATATTATTTTTTATAACATTGTATATTCTTAGTTATGTATCAAAGCAAGGTCGTGCAATATTAACACCTAACTATCGCATAAACGTAACTCTTCATCTTCACTGTGTGAAATAAAAAAAGTGCTTGTTTTGAGTGCTTACTGCTGTTGCTGCAGTGATGAACTTGAGTCGAGTGACACAGCGCTGCTGTAAAGTTCAGGTGCCGTAAAAGTCCCATTCAAAAATATCTCAATAAAGTATGCATTTATTAACACTTATTGAATTAAAATCAGTAATGTAACGACAGTAACGCCCCCCATTGTAATGAAGTAAGAGTAAAAAGTACTCACCATTAAATCTACTCTTAAAAGTACATTTTCTCCAAAAAGTTACTCAAGTAAATGTAATGGATTAAATGTAGCGCATTACTACCCACCTCTGGTCAGGTGCTTAGACAAAAGATTTCCTCATCGAATCCACCTGTGCATCATCTCTCATGCCTACTCATAAAGGCTCCTCTGTCCTCGTTTTAATTGTTTTTCATATAAACGTGCTAGATGAAGGTCTTTTTGCTGCATTTGCCTTGTTTTTAGATGCTGAAAAAGAACTTCAACTGTTAAAAATGCGTCTTGAGACAGCTGTGTTCTGCCTTATTCATTGCACTGCATCTTGCTTTTTTAGCACAAGAATGCGTTTGGTCTGAACCAGGGTCAGAAATTAACAAGGATTTATGGCAAAAATGCCACCGGAGTTGACAAAAAGGACTCCAAAATTTAAAATATGGGGCCAAAAAGAATGTGCCACTTATGATTTCCATTTCTTATTTATAACGTGATGTATTTCTTTTTGTACTCTAGACCTAATATATACATCACATGAAGTTATTTGATGTTCATTTAAATTTATAGGTAACCGCTTTTCTGGTTATTTAGGTTGAACATGTATTTTAAGGAATTGATTAATTTGAAGTATTTGAAATAGCACAATGATGTCAGATTGTCATATTTTGTATGGTTATAAAATATGCCCTAACATTGCCCTAATAATGAAAAAAAAAAAACAATGTCGCAAATGTTACCCCTTAATAGAAAAATTAATTTCTGACACTAGTCTAAATAGCCTCTTTTAAAAATGCTTTAGCTAATAGTTACATAAATGCTATACATACTCAAGAAAATAATAATAATTAAAAAAAAATGCTTCTCTAAAAGTCACAAGAATTGAATGCTTTTGTGTTGTTTTGCCAAAAGAAAAAAAAAAGTAAGGGTACACTTCATTACTAGTCAGATTTCTGTGTGTACACTGAGATGAAATCCTGGAGTCACCCATGGATGGGGCTATGCCATTATTATGCCACATTATTATGGAACGAATTTTGGCAAAGGAAAATATGTTTTTAAATATAATAGAATAAAAAAGAATAAAATATATTGATAGATGCAAGTAAAAAAGCACAGAAATGACATTTGCAGTCTTTTACATGTTACTTTTCGCACTTTAACAAGCCAAACCCCCGCCACATCACCCAACCCAACTCAAAGGTGTTAGCCAATCATAACAAAGTATATTGAAGTCTTAAAGGGGACATCACAGAAAACTGAGCGTTTCAGACAGAGACAGGGTGGAAAAAGGTCATTTAATATATTATGATATTTAATACTATATTATAAACATTTTAAGTGAACTGTAAATGAAAATAATCAAGTGAAAAGAAAAAAACATGACCCCTTTAACTATCTAATTCCAGTTCAGGAGCTACGTATGTTGACAAAAAATTTTTGTCTGCAAGAGCCACTTGCTACTGACAGCTGTGTGACACTTTCAGGTAAGTTACTTGGTTGGTCAGCACCTGGAGAAGGGGTGTGAAGTGATGTGACTTGCAATGATACTGAAAGTTATTACTGACAAGCCTCTGAAATGAAAACTTATTGGGAATTTTTGAAGGTTTAAAGAGCTGAGCAAAACTTGCAAGTTACTGGTAGAGTACTGAGGATCTATTCAAATGAGAAGTGCCTAGGCTGATGAGAGGAGGTTAGGTGGCAGGCCAACTTGACTCATTGGGCTGGGGTTCACTTCTAGCACCCCTGTTTTACTGACAGGTTTGCAGAAGATAAAATGTTTGGCAGTAGCATGCATTTCAGGCAGGTTAAAGCTGTTCTGAGCATCATAACATCATTCAGCTTCACTTCCTTTGAATGGCCTCTTTCATTTTTTAAATTATGTGCCTTTTTTTTTAATGAATGTCCTGTATTCTATGTATATAGCGTAATGCTTCCATGTTATTGCTGCATGAGCTATACTGTCCCTTGAAGGTTTTTTTCCCCCCACTAAATAAGGAAGAGGAAATTTTTATAGTCTGTGTTCAATTCCTGTTGTGTTTCTCTTTTAGGGGGCTTTTGGAGCTCTGCAAAAGATCTGTGAAGACTCTGCCGAGATCCTGGACAGCGACATGCTGGACCGTCCGCTCAATGTGATGATCCCAAAGTTCCTGCAGTTCTTTAAGCACAGCAGCCCCAAGATCAGGTAGGACAAACCTGCGTTCCCTGGCAGAGGACAGCTGTTGGAAACCACTGCTGCTCACAGGAACATCACTGCCCTTTGTGAGATGATGTATCACTCAGATATAACCCAAAAAATTATATCATGTTACTTAAACACAGCGAGTATAGCACATTTTGTACCCTAGTTTGGCTGACTGGTTGAAAATTTTGTTCTGAATTCTTAAAATGGTTGAACTATTTTCAGCTATTATTTGTTTTCCAGAATTCTTCCTCTGAACACTCAAAGTTAGTTGTTTCTAAGCATGTTGGACTTGTTTTCTGAACTAATTAGAGTATGGTTTGCTTAACAGTTTTATATGTGCTGTGATTGTTATCTATTGTAGATCTCATGCCATTGCCTGTGTGAATCAGTTCATCATCAGTAGAACACAAGCCTTGATGCTGCACATAGATCCCTTCATTGAGGTACACTGACTTTTGCCACATTTTTAAATGTTTATGTATATTTGATTTATTTTTGTGAATCCAGTTTTGGATATTCAGTTATAGGCCTGTTAGTCCTGGAGTGACAACCACATTCTTCAACAGAATTAGCTCCCAAAAAAATTCAGGTAGTGACAACCGCATTTTCATACATTCCACGTAGTGTGTACAGAATCGAACTGAACAACTAGTTGTTAAAGACGTAATCGATAGCGAATGTGAGATGTGTCTGTCTTCTCCTGGTTGTAAATCACGCAAACAGAGGTATGTGTCTTCATTCATTTAAATATTCCAGTCTCTCTCTCCACTGTAGTTTCTCTCATCAGCATTGTGGTCTCGGGGTAACTATCACTGTCCAGAGAAAGCTCACACGGCTGTTTAACAGCAGCCGCTTAGTGCATAAATCAAACACGGCGATTCTGTCAGTGGCAGCTAACTAAACATTGCCAGATGATAAAACATCTCTGGTGAATAATCTCTTTGCTCAAAAATAGCAAACACAAAACGGGTTAAACCATGTATAATGTTTCTCGTTCACTGGTGCAAAACGCTGCAGCGTTGCTATGGTTTTCACTAGTCAATTATCGTATTTGCGGGAATAACTTCTGTATTACACACATGGAATGAAAAGTTAAATGCGGTTGTCACTCCCAAAACTTTGTAGTATGTACGTGCCCATTTAGTAGTTATCAGGAATGATGTCATGTTTTTATTGTATTTTTCTGTCTGTGTGCCTCAGAACCTTTTTGCACTGGCTGGTGATGAGGAGCCAGAAGTGAGGAAGAATGTGTGCAGGGCTTTAGTCATGCTTTTAGAAGTCCGACTAGACCGTCTCCTTCCTCAAATGCACAACATCATTGAGGTTAGACCATGCCCCCTGCAACCGCTCATGATAACCTAAACTATTATACAACCATCAAATACATATCCATGTCTTAGTCTATTAATACTGTATGCTATATTAATGTGCTCTATGAGTACCTTGACTTCCCTAGTAATTAACTGTTTGCATAAATGATTATTTCTATATAACAATTACAAATGTTTTGTAAATGTAAATAGTGCTCCTATCCTAAACTAGACAGGCAAGTTGAGGGAACAGCAGCCTCTTGTGGACTTGTTTGGTGAAAATGTTATATACTGTATGTCTTGAAGAAATGTCTTCATGTTTGACTGATCTTAAATCCTTCATTTCTCAGTACATGTTGCAGAGGACATTGGACCAGGATGAGAATGTAGCTCTGGAGGCTTGTGAGTTCTGGCTCACACTCGCTGAGCAACCTGTGTGTAAGGAGGTTCTGTCTGGACACCTGCCCAAGTGAGCACACTCACCAACACACAGTGTCTTTTTGATTTGAGAAACTTGAATAGCTCCAAATAACAAAAATCCATGTCCAAATTCAATTAACACAGTTCTGCAATGGCAGGACATAACTGCTTATTTAATGCAGATTAAATGATCAGATTATCAGGATTAGTCTGTTCTCTTTTTTTGCAGGCTGACACCCGTCCTTGTCAATGGAATGAAATACTCTGAGATTGACATAATCCTGCTGATGGTCAGTTTCTTTCATTCGGTTACTTTTATATGCATACGCTCTCATTTATTTCTATGTTGTCACTGCCATGCCAAACAGGCTTTCAAAATACTTCTAATCTTAAAATGTCAAGAACATTATGAATGCCATTAATAATTGATTTGCAGGGTGATGTTGAGGAGGATGAAGCCATCCCAGACAACGAGCAGGACATTCGTCCAAGGTTCCATCGCTCACGCACAGTTGCTCAACAACATGAGGGTGGAGACTCCATTGAGGAGGAGGAGGATGATGACGATGATTTGGATGATGATGAAACTATCTCAGATTGGAATTTAAGTAAGAAACTGTGCAGAACAGTTTCACAGAGACAAATGACAAAACCAAGTCATTGACTCTGTGTGCTGTTTAAAATCCATCATAGCCCTGGAGTCTGAAATAAAATTCTAAATTGAGCTATTCAGGCATGACGCCAATTTGTAGGCCATCTCGGATGGCTAGTTCGCCATGGGTAAATGGGAGAAGCATTGTAGTCCTAATGTAGCAACTTGTTACCACTTATTACCATGGTTTTAAAATGCTAATTCTCTTCCGGGTTTTAAGTCTACTAACTGAACAGCAACATATGCCTGATTCTTAAGACCATCAAGCATCTACAAGTAATGGACCCTTTTCACATTTCCGACTTTGGAATGAATTCTCAACAGCTAAAGAAAAAATCCACTATTACATTTCCATGACTTTCCAAAAGAGGGAAAAATAGAAAGTAGTGGATTACGGCAGTCAGAAGAGAGAAACATTACAAACTTACCGTCACTCCTTCAGCAGCTGTATTTGAAACCCCAACTCAGCAATATTGACTTATTATTATAAATGCCAGGATAATATAGCTCAAAGAATAATGTTATAAGTTAACACTTAATAATTAAAACATTTAAAATAGAAAAAAGTTTACTAGATTTACACTGCATAATAAGGCGGAAATGTGTCCCAACGGTCTGCGAAAAGGGTCCATTAAACACATAGTATTT
Organism: Myxocyprinus asiaticus; assembly: GCF_019703515.2. NCBI lineage: Eukaryota > Metazoa > Chordata > Actinopteri > Cypriniformes > Catostomidae > Myxocyprinus > Myxocyprinus asiaticus. The sequence goes on along the minus strand of NC_059346.1, from coordinate 30,672,051 downwards.
GGTTTCAGCAGCAGTGGAAAAATTAAATTGACTTTTTTGAAATGTATGTCATAATTATTTTTCTATGGTGTGTGTAGGGAAATGTTCTGCAGCTGCACTGGATGTCCTGGCGAATGTTTTCAGAGATGATCTGCTGTTGCACATTCTTCCTCTACTGAAAGAACTGTTGTTCCATCCAGAGTGGCTTATCAAAGAGTCTGGCATACTTGTACTGGGAGCCATCGCTGAAGGTATTCAACAGTTACAAACACATTAATTGCCTCATAGCATTAGCATAAAAAAAAGTGACTTTAAAATCTTGAACGTACCCATGTGTTTTTTTATTTTTTATTTGAGTGAATGACAACATTTTCTTTTACATCTTTGATTTTTCTTGTAGGCTGTATGCAGGGAATGATCCCATACTTGCCTGAGTTGATTCCTCATCTGGTACAGTGCCTGTCTGATAAGAAGGCACTGGTTCGTTCCATCACCTGCTGGACTCTGAGCCGTTACGCACACTGGGTGGTGAGCCAGCCCCCCGACACCTACCTCAAACCCCTCATGACTGAACTGCTCAAACGCATACTGGACAGCAACAAGCGCGTCCAAGAGGCTGCCTGCAGGTGAGGATGTGTCATAATATTGTGCTAATAGAAGCACTTAAGTATGTATGTCTGTTTCTTCTAAGTCGGCACATCCTTTGTCAAATTCTTTTTACTCTGTTTGTATACGCTATATACCAAGATTATTTTTTATCCCCTATGACCCCGTTAATCTCTTATTCTCTCCCTACTTTCCACAGTGCATTTGCTACCCTTGAGGAGGAGGCGTGCACTGAGCTAGTGCCATATCTTGCTTATATTTTGGACACATTGGTCTTTGCTTTCAGTAAATACCAGCATAAGAACCTGCTCATCCTCTATGATGCCATTGGCACTCTGGCTGACTCTGTGGGCCACCATCTTAACAAACCAGTAATTTCACAAACAAACAAACACTTGTGTAAATGGCACCTATCTTCCTCTTTCAAACACATAGACATAGAATGTTACATGCAAACACACACCAAGACTGACTGCGGATATCTAACATCCTTTCCCTCCCATGTATGACTGCAGGGTGCTGTATGTGTGTTGTTTCACATGGTTTTTCTCCGTGTGCAGGAATATATTCAAATGCTAATGCCTCCATTGATTCAAAAATGGAACCAGCTAAAAGATGAAGATAAAGACCTCTTTCCTCTGTTAGAGGTAAATAAACAAAATCTTAAGCTAAAACTAATTTAAATAGCTTTGCACAAATAAACAAATACAAAAACCCAACACCTAAACACTATAAACAAGGGCTGTGTTTGGGGAAAAAAACACTGTAGAAGAATTGTCCAGAATTAAATATAAAAGTGTATGTACCTGATTATTGTGATTTAAAATTAGATCATCATAGGTGACCTGTAGATATGTAATACTTTGTTTATTCCTCTTAAAGTGTCTCTCATCTGTGGCCACTGCCCTTCAGAGTGGCTTTCTGCCATACTGTGAACCTGTCTACCAGCGCTGTGTTAACCTGGTCCAGAAAACACTCGCCCAGGCAGTGGTGAGAGATCTCATATAGTTAACAAAAAAAGCAAACAAATATTGTAACATTCCAACTTAACACAATAATATAAATTTTTTTGATGCTTATAAAAGAAGGCAAGCAAGGAGCAAGAGATGTGAGCAGGCCTTTACTAAAAGACATCATTAGCCGCATTTCCACTATCAGGCCAAATGAGGTGTGCTAGTGTGTGCCAGGGCCAGATGCGTTCCCACTGTCACATCTGGGGCATCATCATGCCTGTTCAGGACTTCATCAGGGCCAATAGCCTATGGCCCGCCGATTACCCTAGGGCCAACTGGGGATTTAGGTGGCGTCAGTGTGAAAGGCAGAGTTTAGCTGAGCCAGGTCAGAGGTTTCAGTACCAAGATACTCGATTCCCAATTTCTCATTTCTAGCTACCAGCTTACCTCAGTAGATCAACAGAGAATGGAAAATCGTCAGTAGATGAAATCAGGGCTCTTTTGAATATGAATTTGGGCTGATGAAAATGTGCAACGTTAGATCGACGGCATCTGGCAAAATTAATACATGATTAAATATATTGTCACCAAGTTGTGTACCCACAACGGTACAGGTTCAGGTTCATTTTGAGGGCTAGCTAGTCTCCAGATTCTGATACCCCAGCTTGAGTTTCCCTTTTGCTTGTGAAATGGGCGGGGTGTGTGTTATTGGCACTAGGATGGAATATTAAGGGCGGGTTTTAGGGCAGCACTGCAGGGCTATTGGCCCAATGGTGGGAATGCAGATTGACTTTGAATTCGCGGTTTGAGGTCCGAGGTTATTGGCCCTGGCTTACCAGTTTATTGCCCTGGCCCGATTGTGGAAAAGCGGCTATTGTGGCATTTGAAACAGCGGGGTAGACATTTCTCTTTCTCTCGGTCTCACAGCTATACCAGTCTCAGCCTGAGTTCTGTGAAGCTCCTGATAAAGATTTCATGATCGTGGCTTTGGATCTGCTCAGTGGATTAGCAGAGGGTCTCGGCGGGAACATTGAACAGCTGGTTGTCCGTAGCAACATTCTTACTCTCATGTATCAGTGCATGCAGGTAACCATACAAATCAACGTAAAGGTTATTGTTTTTTTTTTATGTTAAAAAAAATACTTTCTCCTATCCCTTTCTCCTAATATGCAGAGACAACTATAACTAACTGTCAAAAATTTTGAAGAAGGATCCAAGATGCAGGATGGCAATGAAAGGGGTTTTATTTAAAAAAAAAAAAAATACAAAAAAATACAAAAATAGAAATACATAAGCTCACAAGGGAGCAAAAAAAAAAAAAAAAAAGAAATAATGAATAAACACGACAACAGTAAAACTGAAAACAAACCAACTGGGGATTACTGGAAAAGACAGGAACAGCACAACTAGACCAGTAAAGCTGAGCAAATCAGCACCAGTGAGAAACACAGGGGAAAGAGGAAAACAAAAGCATATGGACGACCTGAGATGGGTGGAGGAAACTGTCACAATCCCACCACAACAAAAGACCGAAATGGCAAGATCATGACAGTGACCCCCCCAAGTGACGACTCCCAGGCATCCCACGATCAAAACAAAACTAGACGAAAGACCAGACAACGGGAAGAGAGGGTGGGGGAAACAGGTGGACGGCCCTACCTAACATAGAACAGACAAAAAAAAGAACCATAAGTCCAAAAAAAACCAGAAAAAAATAAGGTAAGATCCAAGGCAGAACTGGCAGGACGGACCAGGGTAGTGCCGGCGGACCAGACCAGTGCGACGCCAGCAGCATGGACCAAGGTATAGCAGCTTGGCAGGGTTTGGCTGCTGGACTTGGCTTGGCGGCTTCACCTGATTTGACAGCTTGACTCGACATGGTGGCTTGATAAGACTTGGCTGCTTGACTAGGCTGGGCGGCATGACTTGGCCTGATGGCCCTACCCGGCCTGGAGGTCCGGCTAGGTATAGCAGCTCGACTTGATGCCGGTGTCTCTTGGACGGGCGGTTCCATGATGGGAGCAAGGACAGACGGCTACAGGATGAGAGCTAAATCAGACAGGCCTGCAGGTGAGGATACATGGCCTCCATGGCCATGGATGTTGGCAGCAGCAGGGGAACGGCCTCCGTGGCCTGGGCACTGGCAGCTGCAGGGGATCGGGCACATTACTCGGCTTCCTTCTCCTCCGCACAGTTGGAAACACTGCAGTAGAAACGGCTGCCACCTCCTGGCGGTCGACCGCGGGAATGGCCACTGCCTCCTGGCGGTCAGCAGTGGCCTCCTCCGCCTTCTGGTGGTCAGCAGCGGCTAGAGCAAGATTGCCGCAGGAGGCTGAACAGACACCGACAGAGGGTGATTTGGGGATTTGGTGCTCCACCCCTGCAGCAGACTTTCCTTCTCTGCCAACCAACAGAGGTGGTCCACCAAATCCCAAAAGGGCAAATGAAAAAAAAAAAAAAAAGACCTCAGCTCCTCTGGACAGATGGAGCTTGTCCAGACCTTCTACCAAAATAAGCTTGAGGACAGACTCATCAACACCCTGCCCGGAGGCTGCTCTGGCCAACTCTTCAGCAAAAATGTTGACGGCGCGACCGTACTGAAAGCAGGCCAGGGGGTCGGGCAATTAGGCGAGGCTCTGAGAGATCAATTCCCCAAGGGCTGGAGCTGAGTTCAATAAAATGCCCATCATGTCTCCGCTGGGTCCAAAGTTGGCCATATCATTCTGTCATGAAATTTGAAGGACCCAAGATGTAGGATGGCAATGAAAGGAGTTTTATTGAAAAAACAAACAAAAACCCTCACAAGGGAGAAAACAAGAATAACAAGAAAACAATAAAACTGAAAAAGAAAAACTGACCGGGGATAACTGGAAAAGACAGGAACGACTGGACTGGAAACAAAACACAATGATATGGCAGGGAAAATGAGACAAAGGAGAGAATATATAAAGTAATAGGAATGAGCCACAGGTGCTGCTGATCTACTAGTGAGCCGAGCAATTGCACTGCTGAGCAGCACCAGTGAGAAACACAAGGGAAAGAGGAAAATAAAAGCACATGGACGACCTGAGAGATGGGTGGAGGAAGACCAAAATGGCAGGATCGTGACAACTAACATTTTTTAGTGTACAAATGGTGGTCTTGTTGCACTTTCAAAGTATTTGAAATACTAGTTATACTTTATTGTAGCAAACAAGCTTGCAAAAACTGCTGCAGCTGTGCACGGTTACAAAAATATTGATCTTTTGCTTTTTTTTATCTTCTCAGGATAAAATGCCAGAGGTACGGCAGAGTTCATTTGCCCTGTTGGGAGATTTGACCAAAGCATGTTTTCAGCATGTCAAACCTTGCATTGGTATGCGGTTACACACATTCACTATCACATCCTCAAATGAGAAAACGTAATTTGTATTTGTTGATCGCATACATTCTGGGACATCAGATTTTTTGTTTGTTTGTGTTATTCTCTCTCTAGCTAATTTCATGCCTATATTAGGGACAAACCTGAACCCAGAATTGATATCGGTATGCAACAATGCAACATGGGCCATTGGAGAAGTATCTATTCAAATGGGTGAGCAATTTGTCCTTTCACGCTTTTTCCTTGGCACCTTTTAGTACACTGTATGAACATTCAACCGCTTGTTTGTTTTATCTGCTCATCCATGCTTCATTCTATGACTTCAGATATACAATTAAGTGATTTTTAAAATGCTCTCTAGAGTAACATGCTACTTTCTCATCTCTGCTCAGGTTCTGAAATGCAGCCATATGTCCCATTGGTTTTACAACAGCTGGTGGAAATCATTAACAGACCCAACACACCAAAGACTCTGCTGGAGAATACAGGTACAATTTGAGGGGTGCTATACCAGGCTGACCCCTCACAAGAGGTTTCCATCCCCTCTTTTTCCCAGACTCCCCCAGTCCTCATTCTGCAGTGCTTATTAATATCCATACAAACTCCAGGAAGTGGACTTTACCAGGTCTGATAAATATTAGAGCTAACTTGATGTGAATATTTTTACCCTTACACAATATTTAACTGGGTAAAGAAATAGTCAACAAGAACATGAGCAATTCCATGCTCATTGTTTTCTATTTAAAAACTTACTCTGTCTGAGCTGAGTTTTCTTGGCATTCCTGTCCTCAGAAATTAATATAACAGACCTTGTAACAGTCCAGCCCATGGTATTGACTGAAGTGGATTAATAACACAGTGAGTCCTGTGTTAGCAATTAAAGTTAATATAGCTTAAATCATCACAGTGAAGTTGGTAAGCGTCAGTCAGTGAGGTATTATGAACAATGTAGAATATATCGCCTGTAATAAGCCAGCCATGAGAGGAGTATTAAGTCCTGCTGTCTTTGATTTGACTGTTTTTACTTGAAGCTTTTAAGCTTCAATAATCTTTCATTTCATCTAAGAAAACTACTAAACTGCGTTCTAAATCTATTCTGTGTTGTTTGGATGAATGTATAGCACCTGTACCTCAAATTATTTCCCAGTTACACTCCACTCTGATTGGACAGTACTAATTGGAGCTCTAGCCTGAGCCGTAATGACTGCGCCCATTGATGCCTTTAGAAATTTGAAATGAGGGTGAAGTGTAACACTCCTAACACACTCCCACAGAAACAAGGGTACTTGTAGATGTGTTCCTGTTTGTCGATTTATTTCTGTTGTTTTAGTTACTTTTCTTTTTCAATGTGAATGCATATTTGCCAATAGATGTTGAGTGTTGTTTAGTTAAGGACGGCTAATGTTTAATGCAGGATTGCTGATAGATTGTTCATGTTGTAAAGACTATGACCTAAAAAAAAAAAGAAGTTTTTTAAAGAAAGCAATTCACATAAGTAAATTCTTACTGACTTGCTCTTATGCCAATTTTTGTGAGCGTCTACTAATATCTCTTCTTGATGGTGCAGAATTTGCATTACATTTTTATTAACCTCATCAATGTTAATATGTTTAAATAGATGAAATTTCTAGTTAATGTTTAATTTTTGGGTATTTGACCAACTATTTAGTTATGTATACCAGCTAATATAATAATAGTAAATGGTGCTTAATTCTATTTCAGATTCTTTGAATCCGCTTATCCTGCACTGAACTGCGTTCTCTAATGAGCCAATCATCTGCTTTCTGCATGTCTCATTGGACTGTTCATAAATGCCTGTCTTTAATGAGAATGTTGCATAGTTTGTGTCTCTTAAACTTAGGTCTCCCTCCTCTGTGCCTCTTAAGATCCTGGTGGAATCTAGTCCTCTCCATGTAGTTTGCTTGGCGTAATATGCATTTCTCAAAGAAACAAAAGAGACAGAAAGAACGAAAAGACATTTCTGTTCTACTGAAGAAATTTTTGTGAGTTTAAGGGAGAAAATCTTAGGAAACAAGTATGTTTTATGTTAAACATATATGCTAAAAGTGTGAGAATCTATCTTTAATAAATTCAATATGGAGTAAAAAGAACATTCCATCAGTGCACACTCATCATTTAACACAATCATCTTGTAGAGATGTTGCATGAATTGGGCAGAAATGTATTACATACTTACATTAATTGGACAGAAGAAAGGAAAGTTAGAGCCAAAAATTGATGAATGCATATGAATCTCTAACTTTGACCTGTAGAGAAGCTGTGATAACTAAGTTTTCTAAGACTCCTCCCTTAAACGAGATGTATGTTTTTTTTAGTGTCATACTTTACATTTGACCCTGTAGTCTGGGGCTGTGAAGAGCACTAGTGAAATCTTGTGTTTATTCTCATACACAGATTCTGTTGAGTTCTGTTTCTGAGTTGTCTGTTTGTTTGTTTGTTTGTTTGTTTCTTTTTGTTTTCTCCTCCCCCCTCATTCGCTCATGTCTTGGTTGGCGTTTGGTGCTGTATAACCGTGATTGCGTTACCTTAGCAATAACAATTGGTCGTCTTGGTTACGTTTGTCCTCAAGAGGTGGCACCCATGCTACAGCAGTTTATAAGACCCTGGTGTGTATTATTCAATCTTTTATTTCATTCATTTCCTCTTTCTGTCTATCTTCTCTCTTTTCACCCTATGGTTCTCTTCCTTGCCCTCTCTCAATCTCTTAAAACCTTGTCCCAGTGTTCTTGAAAAGGCCCTGTATTTCTTCATGTCTTACTTGAGAACTGCACTCATTTAAAAGTCCAAAGATGTTGCAAACAAGATGAAGCAAATTGACATGGTAGGAGGCCTGTTCAAGACACTTGAGAGAAGGCATCACTCTACCTTTATCTCTCACTTGCTCTCTCTGTTCTGTATGATTCAGTCTAAATCATTGCCAACCATGTGACTAACGCTGTCCCTCTAGGTCTTGTTGTTTAATTTGCCTCAGTAGCACCTTCATGTATTCTCAATTTATTTATTTCAGTTTTCACTTCTGTTTTCGTCTTTTATTGTCGCTATCTAACAACTAATAGAGTGCATGGGATAATATCAAATGCTTGCTGGTTTTAGAAAATGAAAGCAATAGTCAAATGGAAAAGCTTGCTTAAAAACTTGCTCCCTATTAGATGTAGAGTCCATTAGCTGCATGATTCTATTCCAAAATGCCCGCCCTAAAATTTGCACTAGTTTAACTTTATAAAAACGAAAAGCTGACAGAATACACGGTGCTATATAGACATTATTTTTGTTACAATAACTTGTCTTATAAAGAAATAATAAATAATGAAAATTAAGTAACTATGGTCGTTTAGCGCAATAGCAGCTTTATAAACATTTATAACAGTGTGAAGTGCTTGCCTGCTGCAATGTACCTGGCAAAACAGATGATAATTTTCTACCCAAAATATGCAGATACATAATTATATCAACAATGATAAAATTAGACCTATATTTTTTGTCAAATTAATGAGCGATTGTGAGGAAATAAACTGAAGTCACCCCCTGAACATGCAGAATTTACATTGTTTCAACAACGAATGTTTTCAGTATAAATAAGATAGATTTTGATTCCTTAATTGACCAGTCTTTGTGATAAAACATTTGATCGCCCCAAGGTGCTCTGAGGTGGTAGTCATGATGATACTGTGTTGATTGTGTTAGTCCAATTGCAAAATAACCAAACAGGCTTGTTATTTGAAAATGGTTTATGCTCCTCATTAGGTGCACTTCTCTTCGTAATATAAGAGACAATGAAGAAAAAGACTCGGCCTTCCGGGGAATCTGCACCATGATCACAGTCAACCCTGGAGGTGTGGTGCAGGTAAGGCACATTACTCTCAGTGATGACTCTCAGAGTTCTCTATGAATGAAAACTGATCCTCTTTGTTTTCTTTACCACCCCTCCACCTCCCTTCAGGACTTTATATTTTTCTGTGATGCTGTAGCATCTTGGATGAACCCAAAAGACGATCTTCGAGAAATGTTCTATAAGGTAGAGCATTGTGTTTTGACGGAGTCTTTTATTGATGATTTGTGAACTAAGTTGGGTGAAGTCTTCAAGAAGATTATGGACGTATGCTTCATACCAAAGTGTGTGTTCCCTGTTAGATCTTGCATGGGTTTAAGAACCAGGTTGGAGATGAGAACTGGAAACGCTTTTCGGACCAGTTTCCCCTTCCACTCAAAGAGAGACTTGCGGCCTTTTATGGGGTGTAGATTTTGCTGGGTTGAAAAGGTAAACTTACATTTGCTAGCTTATAAAATGTCATGTAATCAAATATCTTTTAAAATCAAAATGCCATTAGCTAATCTGTTAATAGAGGAGTGTGTCAAAGCCTATTTGGAATAAGGCTTTACAGCACTGAAATTTACAAATTGTTTTTAATCACATGAATGAATTTAGAAGAGATTTAATTTTGTAATAAAGATATCCTGCTGTGGCAAATGTCTAGATTTAACAAATAATAAGGCCTGTAGGAAATCTGGCGGCATAGAAATATGCATAAAGCTCTGCAGATTTTTGCAGAATTCAAATGACCATCGTTAATAAAATTCTACACATGGTCCAATCCCATTCATGCTTGACTATTAAATATTGCAATTCTGTCATTCTTTTGGATATCAATAGGGTGCAGCTCACATTTGTCCATATTTAAATCCATATTGCACCATTCTATTTTTCAGTTGGAATGAATAACTACCAATAACTATATATTAACTATATACTGTACATTGTCGTGCAAAATTACATTCATCCACATTCTTTATATATCTGTATGTAAACTAATAGTGCTGCTGATGTGCCTGTTGTTAATATTGCTATTGTTGTTAATTCTAATTGCTCAAATTTCTTTCTTTTTTGTGCTGCAGCTTATTCACTATGGGAGAGGATGGGAGCCTCTAATACCCAGGGCACCTGTTGTCCTTTACCTGGGGGGAAGGGTGGTCTAGCAGGGGTGGGAACCATATGGCCCACTGGACCCCTCTAGACGGGGTGGGAGGGAGGTGTAAGCTGTGGCGCTAGTCGACGTAACCACGCCAAGCCAAACCAAAACAGGGAGGAAAGTTTTTTTCATCATGTCATAACAATCAGCCATGAGGGTGAATACAAAATACATTGGCTGTGTCTCGTTTGGAAGGATGCGTCCTGCAGAGGTCGCATTTGTCGGCCGCATACTTCATCGAGGCTGTCTCGTTTCAGAAAAGCAAGTTGGACACTAAGAATGCAGCCTTCGAATGTGACATTCTTTCACGGGAATTCGGAGTATGCATGAGGTGTATCCTTGGTGGGCACTCACAACCCACAATTCTTTGCTTTAACGGAAATGTCAATTTTCCGTAAATATGATGTTCAAATGCAAGGAATGTTAATTCCCAAGTTGAAGTACCTCAGTAGATGGCTGCAGAGTATATAATATGTATAATTATATTAATATATAATTAAAATAAAGTATTAGACTAAAAGTACACCTGTAAAATCTATTTACTTTTCTCTTTACATCATTATATCTCTCCTAAAATGTACCTCATACATTCCCTTCCAGAGGGACTTTGTTCCCTTCTCACTCAAAGTGCTCGCGCTTGTTAAAGAGTGGCGTGCTGTCATACCAACCATGTTACGTTACGTTTCCATTTGTCCTACGAAGGCCGTCTCGTTTAAACGAGACTTGTTTAAAGGAGGACACTCGGTATACTGCAGCATTCAAAGGACGCGTCCTACCTAGCATGCAGCCTTCCAAACGAGAGACAGCCATTGTTAGTATTCATTCACCAGGGCACTTAATGTAACGGGACATCCAGGGGATAAAAGACAATGACATGAAGATATGTGTAAACTCTGTAGTGTTGCACCCCTAGGTTTGAAGTTGGAAGGTGCCTGAAAAAAATTATCTGAAAGCTTAAAACAAAGAAGTTTTGTGGGGTGGGGTGGGACCTAAATCTAAACTGGATGCTAAACATAAGTCCTACGCATGGGGAGAAAAAGGGTGTAGCTTGACTGCATGAAAGTGTGCAGACGGTGTTTTGTGTGCCAGCTATGCTCAGCAGTAGACGGCAAATATTTAAAGACAGTAAACGCTAAAAATGTACCATATTTTAGACCCTGTCTGAAAGGTAACAACTTCGTAACATAACCGTAGAAGTGTAAGTCCTCTGAATGACTGCATACTTTTTTCTTTTTTCTTTGTCTTGGTAAATTAAGTTAGCATGTATAAAGCAAGAAGAAAGACTCCATTGTAGCACAGCTCAGTGAAGATGTTTGAATCAAATCCATTGCACTGTACAAGGCTTTCATATTCATACACTATCTCTGTTTAGTGTAAATTAATGACAAGTCTCACTTACTAGGTTACTGTGTGGTTTGACATGTGTCAGTGAATCCTGAACACAAATTTTGTTCATTTTTAGACATAATACATCATCGACTTCTTTTTGCTTAGTTTGCTCAGAGCATGATTTTGAAAATGCTGTTAATATCTGTTTTGACTGACTGGGTTAATCTGGATATTTAGTTGTTTGATTTGTGCATGTTGGTGGCCCAATGAGCAATCTATTTTTCTAGCCCTGCATACAGACAAGTTTAATAATGCAGTTTTCCACCCTTACACAACAGGTTATATTCATTTGTGTGACTTGTTTTATTTTTTTACCTCCTGCATGAAATGCAAAAACGTCCCGCATTGTGTTGTGTCAAATCCTGGAAAATCCAGTGCTTGTGGAGGTACTTGTGTCCCTCATGTGCATAGTATCAAGCCTTAAAATGCCTGAATGTATCCCAGAGTGTGAGGATTTAGAGGCTACTGTTTAGGTATTAAGAACTTTGTGGCTCCAAGTCACTTGTAGGTAAAAATAGTTCTCTCAAGTATAAGCTAAGATCTGGATTCAAGCCAGCTCTAAGTATCTTGGGAAGCGGAGATTGTGTCAAAATTTGAATTTAATTTATATTCTCATTGTATAGGTGAAGATCTGCACATTGTATTTGGTTTTGAGATTATTCTATTTCAAAAGTGTACTGTCATTTTAGATCTGAACACCATGGGATACTTTTAGGTGTTTGTGAGTTCGTGTCTGTGTTGTGTTGGTGTATGTCTTTGAGGTGTGTTTTTTTTTTATTTATTTTTTTTAGTTTGTCTGTCACATTCCAGCTGTTTTATAGAAGGAATAGATAACAGTGTTCAGAGTAATTTCGTGATTTTTCTGACATGGAAATGAAAATGATGGTGTTAATGTTGGCAGAAATAATTAATCTGTTAAGTGTGTTTTCTTACACTTTTGAATGCTGCTATGTGTTGTTATATTTTTACTTGAATATGTTATGTTGTAGAGACCTCAGGAGGTATGTTGTCTTTACTGTTTTTATTTCTTTTGTGTATGCCTTTCCCCTGGTTTAGTCTCCCATTTTTAATAATAATAATAATAATAATATTAATAATAATAGAGCAATTCACTGTAACCCATTCTGCTGCTGGTGAATATCCTTTCTAATGGTCATATTTTTGTCAATCTTGTCTCCTTGTAAAGGAATGTAAAGCTGTTTTATTAATTAGAGGAGATATAATATCAGATACTGTAGATACACTTAAATACAATAAATAGCTTACTTAAAAGTGTTGTAATGCACAGCTTCATGTGGGGATAAAACAAAATAAATTGGCCCCTATGTGTGTACAGTAGTTATTTTAATACCGTATATACTGTAATGCCTTGAAGTTAGACTTAAGTTTTTTCAGAGGTGTGGGGTTTCAATATGGCCATGAGCACAGTAATGAAACTAATGGTTTTACAACTTTTTTTCTTGTTTTCTTTTTGTGAAGTACAAAACTTGTTTTAATTTTGTTTCCCCAACCCAAACTGCACCAACTGCTGTATAGTTCTCTGTGTGGCAATTAAAAAAGAAATTTAATAATGAAGTAAACCTTTGCTCAAAAGCTCCTTTTTTTCTGACCTGAGAGCAATTTCATTTATAGTGATTTTGATTTATAATCTGAATTTCAAGAAAGATGGAAATATTGAAAGTAATAATTTTTAGGGGCCACCAAATATTTTGGATCATGCAAAGAATATATATTGTACCGTAGAAATTTTGTAATGATATTTGTATGACATTGTTATGGACGTGAGTTTGTTTCACTGCTTGGATCTGTACATTGATAGGAATAAACCCTTTTCAAAAATCACAGATTACTTTATTTGTCAAATGAATTTCCAAGACATTAAATATAAAAGGTATATTGGCCAGTCTGGAAATGCAGTCATAAAATTAGACTGATTCTAGTACATTTTGGGAAAATGGCTATTCAATTCTTTTAACTGCGAATGTAAATGCTGCAATTTAAGCATTTTTAAAATCTCCAATCAAAGGTGGAGTGCGTAATTTTAATCCAATGCACTTTTTGTCAAGTTCTGAAAAAAAAAATTCTGGTGTTTGTACACAGCCCTGGCTCTGTAAATGGGAAAATAAACAAAGTGGATCAGACTGATCCACACAACACTGTTGCGGTCACACAGCATTGGCAGTGGGCGTGCATGAATTTGGGGGGCGGAGCTTCTGAAGGGAGGGGTGTGTTTGTTTGGCTGTTGAGTTCAAATGTCAACATTCTCAGAAATCGCTTACCTTTAAGTATTTTTAAAATGACTATTAAAGGGATAGTTCATCTAAAAATGAAAACGCTCTCATCATTTACTCACCCTCGTGCCATCCCAGGTGTGTATGACTTTCTTTCTTCTGCTGAACACAAAGATTTTTAGAATAAAATTTCAGCTCTGTAGGTCCATACAATGCAAGTAAATGGTGACCAGATGCTCCAAAGAGGATATAAAGTCAGCATTAAAGTAATCCATAAGACTCCAGTGGTTTAATCAGTGTCTTCTGAAGCGATCCAGTTGATTTTGGGTGAGACCAAACAGACCAAAATGATACTCTTTTTTTTTTTTTTTTCACTAAACATCTTATTGCATTCTCTAGGCACAATCATGATTTCAAGCTAGATTACACTTCCTAGTGCTTGACGCATGCGCATAGCACTAGTTGGCGCTATAGGAAGTGTAATGGAGCTCGAAATCATCTGCTGACAAGATGTACCGTGAAAAAGGAGTTATATGTTGGTCTGTGCTAACCCAAAATCAACTGCATCGCTTCAGAAGACATTAAACCACTGGAGTCTTATGGATTACTTGAGTTCTGGTCACCATTCACTTGCATTGTATGGACCTACAGAGCTAAGATCTTCTAAAAATCTTCATTTGTGTTCAGCAGAAGAAAGAAAGTCATACATTTGGCATTAGGGCGAGTAAATGATGAGAGATGATTTTTTTGGATGATCTAAGAGAGATACATACCTGTTTAAATAGATGTCATGGTAAATGTATAAATACCCCAGATTTAGCAATAATTGGCTTAAAAAATTATTGTAAAGACTGAGAGAGGCTTTACCGGTTTAAAGATGTAATGCCATAATTTATAAATAAACTAAACTAAGGGCTTTAAAGAGACTCATTACACCTTGTCATTTCAGTTACACAGCTTGTATAGCATTAACACATTTCGTAGTATAATCCCGTATGATTATACCATTAAATGTGTAACTGATAAACAGATTGCTAGTGTCTACTCAAAGGATTTGCATCACAGTGGGGACTGTGATAATGTTTGCACCCACCACTGGTATCGCTGTTTCTTCATAATAATTACCTCAATGAAATACTGAACAAGTGGAAGGAAAAGGCGGTGGAGGTGGAGTCTGGTGTTCAGAGGGTGGAAACCCCAGCAGAACAGGAGGAAAAAAAAGAGAAAAACCACCAGACACAACAATATCGGGGGGAGGACGGTGAATTAACAGCACAAATTGAGATTATTAAAATAAAAAAGAGCCACTGTGAAGAAGGGAGAAAAAGCAAGATGATAACGCCCTATTTCCTGGAACATTTCTGGGTAGGTTGTGTTTTCTGTGTTCTAATTTGGCTTTGCGGTTGAAAGACAACTATGCTGCTGTACACTGTCATTCTTTAAAATGGGTATGCTATAGTTGATTTCTGAGGTTATTTCTCGTGTTTTTATGCGCATTGGCCGTTGTAGGTATCATACCGGTAAAACATGGTAGAGGCAAGCACGATAGAGCCTGCTGGCCTGTTGCCCCCCTCACTTTTCTCGGAGAATACCGTCCAGCTAGACCGGGGATTGGGCCTCATTACACCCCATCTAACACAGCCAGCCAACTAGATTCCACCTCTGTTCAATCTGATTGGCTGTCGGTCAACGTCTTGGAACGTTTATCATCCTATTCTGGAACACTATTGGACGTTATGGTTGTCAATCATAAGCTCTCCTCCTCAAGTTGTTCCGTAATGAAGTAGGAACCGGAGGCCAGAATTTCAGTCAAAGTTTCTATTATGAAGCGTGATACAGTTTGAAGCATGGTATATATACGCCATGTAATGATTGTCCTCGTCCCATCTCTTCTCATTCATAGTATAAGTCAAGGTGATACTCCTCTGAATTACTTTGGTTATGGTTTGTACAGACGTGGCTTGACTATATGTTATTTATTTGGAGTGCTGCAGCTGCCCATGGTGTAATTTCATATTTTGGTTTTTCGTTTTATTCTCATATTTTACAACAACAAATATGCGTCTGTGAACATGCTTCTTAAAGTAATATTCATGGTTCAATACAAGTTAAGCTCAATCGACATTTGTGGTATAAGTTTGTTTTGATTACCACAAAAAAAAATTATGTCAACTGGTCCCTCCTTAAAAAATAATAAATCAAATTTCGAAGTTACAGTGAGGTACTTATAATGGAAGTGAATGGGGGCATTTCTGGATGGTTTAAAGGCAGAAATGTGACGCTTACAATTTCATGAAATCACTTACATTAATTCCTCTATTAAATCTTGTTTATTGTTTGAGATCTAAATTCATTTTTACCGCCGATGACAACATCGTCATGGCAACAGTGTTGTAAAATTGGATATAACACTACACACAAAAGGTTAGTAAGCAATTTTATCACACTAAAATCACAAATGTTAACATGCATTGTTTACGTCTTTTGGCTATACTTTTAAAACAGTGAGTATTTTAGATTGACCCCATTCACTTCCATTGTTATTACCTTAACCCATATTTTTGCTTTATTTTAAGAAAAGGAGGGACATGTTGAAATTAATTTTTGTGGTAATCAGCATTATTCCTCAAATGCTGTTGATTGAGCTTAACTTGCATTAAACCTGAAATATCCCTTTAAGTAGGATGAAGGAGTGTGTGTTTAGGTATGAGGATGTAAGATGTACCTGTTATCTGTCTGGGCTTTCAGGAAGTGTCACTTCAGAAATAACTTGTTCCCCTGACATAAAACTATTAAATATGTTTATGGTAATCCAAGTTACTGGTTTCGTAATGACAGAAGAGTACTGTCTAATTTCACTTACTGAGCACTCTATTAGGATAAATAAATAACAATAAATAAATGATAATAAAGTGCCAGATGTGGTCTTCTGCTGTTGTAGCCCATCCGCCTCAAGATTCGGCATGTTGTGCATTCTGAGATGTTATTCTGGTCACTACAACTGTACAGAGTGGTTATCTGAGTTACCGTAGCCTCTGTCAGCTTGAACCAGTCTGGCCATTCTCCATTGACCTCTCTCATCAACAAGGTGTTTCTGTCCACAGAACTGCCGCTCACTGGATGTTTTTTGTTTTTGGCACCATTCTGAGTAAACTCTAGAGACTGTTGTGTGTAAAAATCCCAGGAGATCAGCAGTTACAGAAATACTCAAACCAGCCCGTCTGGCACCAACAATCATGCCACAGTCTAAATCACTGAGATCAGATTTTTTCCCCCCATTCTGATGGTTGATGTGAACTTTAACCGAAACTCCTCACCTGTATCTGCATGATTTTATGCATTGCACTGCTGCCACACAATTGGCTTATTAGATAATCACATGAATAAGTAGGTGTACAGGTGTTCCTAATAAAGTGCTCAGTGGGTGTATATTAAAAGCGGGAAGCATACTGGAAGATACCTCTCTGACAGGTGCAGTAGCCTATGATCATGGTGTTACCATTAAATCAGCAACCGGCCACAGTGTTGTGTCTAGAAGAAAATGAGGAATTGGAAGCTGTCACTGTCAAAACACGAACGGGGAAAGAAGATGGATGTGGGATTGCAAATCTGTGGAGTCTTGTTCTCAATCAAGTCTTTGTGTTGTGGGCTCAGTGGAACAGGGACGCCTATGATCAGCTGTGTGCTTGTAATGCAAGGCACAGACATACACACATATACCCTCTTACTCACAGAGCCACAATCCTTCATCTTCCTGATCTAGAAACAATGGAGTTTACTGAGTTTAGAATGGATTCATCCATGTAAGCTCTGTTCCATTTAGCAATTTTACTATAATTTTGACTTCTTTTGGAGGTTTGTGTATTAGAGAAGAAAGGAAATAGTTTTAACAAGAATTTCATTATTTTTGCTGTAATTGGAGCTAGTGTGGAGCTATATTAAAATTTCTTAAAGCCCTGGCCAATGACCATCAATCTAATCTTGAATGATGATGTAATTGCACCTGAGTGAGCCCTGGGTAGGGTTGTACCAGCTGTGCGTAAGTTCTCACATAAGTTGGGATGTAAAGTTCACACTAAGGCCTTAGTAACTACTAGTTAGTTTGTAACTAAGTCAGAGCTTAATTTGGTTGCACCACCTGTTCTTAAGGTAAAACTTAACTAGTAGTTCATAAGCTCTCTGTAAAGTAATGCGTAGTCGCATAATATGACGTTTACCTGTATTGATCCAATAAACAGCCTTCAAATTTGTACACGGAAATATTAAACGGCAGTGAATTTCAGTTTGAACTTGTTATGGTTGATGTTCAAACCTTGTTTACTCGCGTAACTGTCAGCTGTAATAATTTATATCCCCATTAAAATACAATATGTAATAAAAGTTGATTTGATAAATAGTATGTCTGCCCTGTGTAAATAACAATATATAGGAACTGTATCTAAAATAAATAAGGGGTGATAAAGAAATACGAATACAACAGGCTAGAAAAATAGACATTTTATAAATTTCAATATCCTGTATATATTATGAATGTGTTGAAACTGAATTCTAAATACCAATTATTTAAATTGTAACTGTAGTGGAATACAGTTACTTATATTTTGTATTTTAAATACGTAATCCCGTTACATGTATTCCGTTACTCCCCAACCCTGCATATAGCTGGTGCAACTGGCCCCAGATATTTATCTACCATGAGATCATCATCTTTTGAAATGTATCTTCTCTGCACTTCAGGGCCTGACACCCACAGGTGTGAGCTTCAGAAGCACAACTTACCCTAAAGCTCCCACAACAAAGCAATGCTTGAGGGAAACCTCTTTGTTTTGTTCCCCACAGACAAAAACATGTAACCGCATGTTTCCTGATTTGTGCTGTGTGCCTTTCTAGTAAGCTTTTGACCTTTGCTGATGTCTCAATTTCTCCTCTGTTGGTGGATGTTTAGACAATACTTGTCTACGGAAATGTGTCATGTTGAGAAATACTGTAGATATTTCCTTTCAGTTTCTGTCCAGTTCTTGGTGAGATCTCATGATAGATAATGTATGATTATGTAAAGCCTAGGTGCACACTACACAACTCAAGCTCATCTCCTTTGATGTTTTGATTCAGCGACTGGTCTGGGACAAGAAGATTTAAAGGGAATCTTTCCTCAGTCAGGGATGAATGGTCATGTAGTTGATACAACCAGTCTGCGATCAGTCGTGTAGTTTGCGCATTAGCAGACTGATCTCAGTTGGCTTTAGTCATTTGTAAAGTCTAAAATATTTTTGTTGTCACCTGGTTACAGAGCAATAGTCTCATTCAATCAAGGCCTCTTTTAACCTAGGTGTGAGTCTTTTAACTTTCTTGAACAGTCTTTTCAAATAGTATTCTGAATTTCTTTTAATCAAATAGCCTTTGAAAAAGATCCAATCACAGTAGTGACTATTAAGACTAAGACTAATTAAACTAATTGAATGTAATTTGATGGTTAACAGATATCTTTTTGTTTGAAAAGTGCTGTACAAGCAGTTAAATCATTTGTGTTCAAAATATACACTCATCGAGCACTTTATTATGAATACCTGCACACCTACTTATTCATGTGATTATCTAATCAGCCAAATGTGTGGCAGCAATGCAGTGCATAAATCATGCAGATATTGGTCAGGAGCTTCAGTTAATGTTCACATCAACCATCAGAATGGGGAAAAAATATGTTCTCAGTGATTTTGACTGTGGCATGATTGTTGGTGCCAGACGGGCTGGTTTGAGTATTTCTGTAACTGCTGATCTCCTGGGATGTCATGCACAATGGTGTCTAGAGATTAACCAGAATGGTACCAAAAACAAAAAAACGTCCAGTGAGTGGCAGTTCTGCAGACAGAAATGTAAAATGGCCAGACTGGTTTGAGCTGACAGAAAGGCTACGGTAACTCAGATAACCACTCTGTACAATTGTTGTGAGCAGAATAGCATCTCAGAATGCACAACACATCGAACCTTGAGGCGGATGGGCTACAACAGTGTGTTCCTAATAAAGTGTCAGTGAGTGTAGTGTTTTATCTGCTAGTTGTGAAAATTTTGGATTGCTTATTAGGTAGAATTTATTATTAGCACACAATGCAAAAGCTCTTTAGCTGTTGTGTCTGATTACAGGACATGTCGAAATATTCAGCCATTTTAATGCATTTGCATGTGGTACATTTCCATTGATTCACAAAGCTGTGCATCTGTAGGACAGATGTCCAAGGCAAATCACAATGCTAAAACAGGGGAAGTTCAGAAGGTCATATGACTCGAAGCTGTGGTAAAAGGGATTCTGTCGTATTTTGACACTGTTGATGTCTAAACGTTTTGCTGTGCTCATTGTTGATTTACCAGACAGAAGTTTTCTCAGAATGGCAGTGTGATTTTCAGTAACTTGGGTACTGTAAATGTTTGTAGATGCATGACTGAATACCAAGAAGTTACATCAGTGTCAATCTGTGGTGTGAGATATGCGTTACCTAATTTAAAACTGTATAATTAATTATACATGCAGTTTTTATGAGCTCATACTAATTGAGAGACTGTATGGAATATTAGTACTTTTCAAAATTAATTTATGTGTTGTTATTTTCAAAAAAGCTACAAGGGACAATTTGAAAGACTTCAAAAATAGAAATATTTCAGCATAGTTTAACCTGAAATCTTGATGTTGCAGAAAAAAAGTAGACTAAATGGAAATGTATTTGGACATGAAATTCATGAATGTGCAGAATTAAATGTATGTTTTCCGCAAGGATATTTTATCAGCCTGTGATATTATTTCCTGCCCAAATAATTAAATATTTGTGGAGAAGGACTGTGATGGAGGCAATCTGATTTCAAATTATTAAAGTCATAAAAGACACTGTGCAGTGGCTCTGTTACAAAAAAGTAAATCTTATTCATCACTATTACATGCACTTTAAAAGTTCAATTTCGGTTGGATTAAAGCATTAATTTGTCTTTTTAAAATAACATGTACTGTAAATGCGTTAGTCCAATTGAAATTGTCAGTTTTAGCGAAATCAAACTAACAGACTAACTAACTTTTGGTTTGGCTTCGTCCAGCATGTATACACGTCGATCAGACTGCAATAGGCCTCTACGCAAAATAAGAAGAGCAACAACAACAAATGTGTGTGTTTCATTCAGAAGTAATCAATAAAAGAATGTAACAGGTGCATACTATTGCCATGGTTAGCAGGCTAGCGTTAGTGCCATTAATGCAGTATGTAAACATTACAAATTACACATCTACTTCATATATCTTTCACTTATCATTAAGTGGTTAAGATAACTTCTTTTCCTGATCTCATGTGGATTGCATTCATAGAATGAGGCAAAAATCATGATAAGTATTGAATATGCAGCCAGAAGCAAATGACAGGTACAGATACAGAACTGTTTCAAGTAATCAGACAACAAACCTACCAGTGATCGCTAAGAAAATATAGACAAACCATATATTTTCTTAATTGTCTGTTTATTCACAGCATTTCTCCTCAGTCTAAATGTTATTATTACGCTTTACACAGAGTTTGTAAGGATGAAAGTGAAGCAAAGTCGAGCTTGGATAGTTTGAACAATCCAGGAGCAAATTGTGTCATCTTCCACCTTGGGACATCACCATAAACACAACGGATAATGTACATCTGATCTGCACCAAAATTAACCCGTAAAGAAAGTAAGAAATGCTTGTGGCTGGGGCCTGGGTAGCTCAGTGGTAAAAGACGCTGGCTACCACCTCTGGAGTTCGCTAGTTCGAATGCCAGGGCGTGCTGAGTGACTCCAGCCATGTCTCCTAAGCAACCAAATTGGCCCAGTTGCTAGGGAGGGTAGAGTCACATGGGGTAACCGCCTCGTGGTCCCTATAATGTGGTTCGTTCTCGGTGGGGTGTGTGGTGAGTTGAGCGCGGATGCCGTGGTGGATGGCGTGAAGCCTCCACACGCGCTATGTCTCCGTGGCAACGCGCTCAACAAGCCACGTTATAAGATGTGCGGGTTGATGGTCTCAGACACGGAGGCAACTGGGATTCATCCTCTGCCACCCGGATTGAGGCGAATCACTACGCGACCACGAGGACTTAAAAGCGCACTTGGAATTGGGCATTCCAAATTGGGTGAAAAAGGGGAAAAAATCCACAAAACAAAAAATAAAATAGAAATGCTTGTGGCTGTAAAGTTTTCCATGTTGTTGTGTGCATCTCGCTGTTGACTAGCTAGTTAGGTGACACTACGTAATTCCTCAGCTGACGTCTTCACCTATTCGATTGCGCATAGTGTCATATATACTTGGACAGAGAAATGAAGACTAGCTCGACAACACAGAAACCAGTGGTAGTTCGATTATAACTGCCCACGTAAACATTCTCATTGCGAGTGAAGTTAGTATAACTACTCTTTATTACTTATTACAAAAAACACGTAATGCATACTAATGTAAAAACAAAACAAAACCCTGTGCTCTCTAGAACAATTTTAGCATGCTTTGTAATGTTTATAAAACCTTAATGGGTTATGCTAAGCAGATGGCTGTGGAGTAAACCATGCATTAAACCATGTAGTTAAGCCCTCAATCACTGTTTTATCTCACCTACAAGAATATATTTGAAAATAACTATTTAAAGGCATTAAGGGAACATATGAAGAAATGTTTTATTTTTATAAAAAAAATCTAAGAATTTACTTACCAGAGTTGCTTTGCTGTAATGAACACCTGCATAAAGAAAAATGAAAAGATAAAATGTGGGATGGTGTCATTTAAAAAAGTAAAACTGAACAAGACCGTGAGAGACTAAATTTATGGAGGTGGAATATTTGCTTTTTCAAATATAATAACCCTTCCAAATAGGCATTCTTGGCTAGAGATTCCAAGAAAGGAGAAGACTGTGTGTGTGCTTGTGTGCACTGCAGGTTTGACTTTCTTTGCAGGCCCAAAATATCCTCAACCTAATCAACAATGTGATGACCCTCACTAATATTGTGAAACCTGTCGAACACCAACTTGTGAGATGGATCTCACTATTTCAAAGCCTTATAAATCAGCCAAATCATGTTTTGCTGTTGATCTAAAAATGTCAACAGGTTTCTTTAGAATATAGCAATAGCTTAGTTTGAAAACTGTTATCTTCTTTGCTGCATGAACAAGTACATACACACTATTTCACTTTCTCTCATTCACACACACACACACACACACACACAGGCACACAAATTTGTACCTTTATGTCTTGTATTGTGGTGTTTGTTTTGGCTTTAAATATGAATTGAGTTTGGTTTGACTCTTATTCTGATTGTGGTTTAAACTCCCTGTCAGAGACACACACAAACATACACAAAGGCATACCATTCAACATCGAAGTCGGTAAGCATTTTCCAACACTTAAATGATCAACTTCTTTCTGAGTGCTATGCACCACATTTGTTATTCAGTGTCTGGTCTTCAGTAGGTTGTTAAACTGAACAATGATTCATAACAAGTCACAGATTTGACACTTCCTCTTTCTTTGAAGAACAACGTTATGTGAAAAAAATTGTTTTGCATCTTAGTTGTAAGTGGTAACAAGTCTTTTTATCAGAGAATAAATATAATAATTATGTGTGTTTGAACTTTAAATTCAGTTTGTGTTTTAGTAATTCTATTGTTGCATTTCACACCTTTTTGCTTTCTCTCCCTGTCACTCCACATTCACTATTATTAGCAGTTCCTCTTCTTTATCTGTGCTTCTCTATCTTGAGCATGATCTGTTTTCAGCTCTCCCATTTATTCACCTGAGGAAGATACATTACTGGATGTATATATGCATGTATCAAACAATGTAATGTCAGTTGCAGAGACTGTGCTTTAGATTTAAAAAGACAATTAAAAGGATAGAACTAAAAAAACATGTGTCAGACTGATAACAGTTTGTAATTGAACTTGTGTTGTAAATGTTAGGCACATACAATTCATTTGGGATGCATGAACTAATCGCAGAACAAACAAGCATACATTGTGCTGATATGCAAGGTGCAGACGCCCAAAGCAGTTTCCTGAGTTTGTTGATATTTTCCTATTGTTTTTTTTTTTAAATATATATATATATATATATATATATATATATATATATATATATCTATCAATGCATTCCCTGGTCACTTCTGTAGAGCTTTGCTTTCCTGTTGCTCTCTTGTTTAACACTGAAGAGAGTGACCCCAAAATGATACAATCACAGAGATCTTGGTTATCTTTGATCTACCAGAAACACACAAATACACACTGTGTGATATATACACTATATGCTGCGTCCACAAAAGCTGATGTGAAAGTCTCAGAAAGACAATAAAAACCTGACAACAGAGCTTCATAACACTATTAACGTATGGTCAATTCCTTTTAAGTAGGTTGTGCTCATACCAATCTAACATCATTTTCTAAAGCCTGAAATGTTTTATTTCTCATTTATAATAAAACACTAAGCTTATTTTGAAATCAAAACTGGGTTAAATAGTTTCCTTCTACATATTCAATATTGTCATATATGTCAGATGTATTTATGGGCAGATATGCTGAGCAAACACAGGAGAATAGGAAGAGACAGAAAACAAAGATCTGATGTAAAGCTCTGGGTAGGGTTGCACCAACTGTGCGCAAGTTCTCACGTAAGTTTGGACGTAAAGTTCACACTAAGGGCTTAGTAACTACTAGTTAGTTTGTAACTAAGTCAGCGCTTAATTTGGTTGCACCACCTGTTCTTAAGGCAAGACTGTTCTAGTAGGTCATAAGCTCTCCGTAAAGTAATGCGTAGTCGCATAATATGACGTTTACCTGTATTGATCCAATAAACAGCCTTCAAATTTGTACACAGAAGTGTTAAACAAACAAGTTTGATCTTGTTATGGTTGATGTTCAAACCTTGTTTGCTCATGTAACTGTCAGCTGTAATAATTTATATCCCCATTAAAATACGATACGTAATAAAACAAGATTTCATTAATGGTATATTTAGCCTATGTAAATAACAATATTTAATAACTGTATCTAAAACTAATAAGGGACAATAAATAAATAATTACTTATACAACAGGCTGGAAAGTTATTAGTTGGAAAGTGGTTAATTTTAATATCTTACATATTTCGTATATGTTGAAACTTGACACAGGGCGGCATGCACAGGTGCACCGTTAGATCGGGTTCATGCTGAAGAGGTACGTTTTTTACATGTTTTCTCTCGTAAATGTAAACGAGTGTAAATGCCAACATCATCATATATGTGGAAAGGACTGAAGCCTGTCAACCTAAACATGAGCTCATTGATGTCATTAATTGAGTCTGCTTTTTTATTCCATTCGTTTCTCCTGGTCGGAGTCTTCCGTAAATATTTAGTTTATATTTAGGGTTACGTCCTACCTAAATTTAATGGTGCAATGCTCAAATATTTAGTAGTGCAAAAATTGTGCCCATTTACGCCACAACTAGGCTAAGTTGTAACGTACCTATAGCTGGTGCAACCGGCCCCTGAGGTATACTCCTCTGATTATACTGCAGCTGGTTAAAAGCAGTCAGCAAAAAGTTTCCTCTTTATGGCACCCATTTATGCTTCACCAAAAAGCATGTGCATGTTGTGACTGTCTCCTTTTCCGCAGGCCTGTCTCTCTTTTAGGGATGTCAGTTTTCAGACATTTTCATAATCGATCGTTGTGGAAATTAACAATCAATTAATCGATTAATCGTTAACATTAATATCGCATAACGCATGTGGAGGACTCCAAATAATATGTGTATATAGCCTATTGTTTAGATATAATTTAAATTAATACAATTAAGAAATGCATTGGCATTTTCCTCTTAAAATATTCTTAGTTCAGTGTATTTAAACACATTTAGGCTGTTTAGTTCGAATTTGGTAATTGTTTAATTACTGTTAATGAAATACTGTTAGTAGTAACTTCTATCTTAAGATACTTAAGATATATCATTTGTATACATATTTGAGTTCATTAAAACTTCACATTGTGGATCGTGGGATATTTCAGACCTTTGGGCTTATTTTTTATTAGAAATTAAATCAAATTATAGCACCCTGCATAAACAGTACATAACACATGCTACCACTTCTCTGGTGATAGTGTGAAGTCAGCTGAATGTACCTTCGTGCTTTCCTGGTGATCGCTGACGTAATTGTAGGTTGGGATGAAACAAGAAGATCAACAGTGCTTGTTGTCATGTTGTACTTTAGCACACCATCACAGTGTGTGCAGAAAACATTAATGTTCATTTAAAGAGAAATGCTTCAACACTATTTACATTGAGCCCGCTTCATCTCGCATCTGTGCATCTTCTGTGAACCGGATAATGACATGCAGAGCACATGCGCCTTCTAGCGGCGGGTGACTGTATAGACAGCCTTATCAACGTCTGCTGTCATGATTACTGAATGCATTTGTCCTGAAATTAATTAATTGACAATCAATAAGCTTAATCGATCAAATTGTTAACGAAAATTAATCGATTTTTGATTAATCATTAACATCCCTACTCTCTTTCTCTCGCTCATTCAGGCATGTGTCTAAATATGCATGCCCAGCAAAATAATTGGTTACATTTGTGAAAACTACCCCCACTAATATTAGTAGCTTTTTCAAAAACAAAGTTTCTGACTATTAAAGAATTAGAGAATGGATTTGGCTTTACTTCAAATCTGAATAATTCATGAGTTTACCGCTTGCATTTTTATATCGCTGATATTGGACACTTGTACCATTGTGGTTACTATGGAACCCTTTACACAGAGTTCAGATCAAACTTAAAGTACTGACTTACTCTACTTAACTGGCAAAAACCAAGGAAATTATGTCACGGATGAACATGGTAGACCAGTCTGCCTTAAGGAGTCAGCTAGCTGCCATTCAGGCCTTCACAGCATTGATTATTGGGAAACCTAAAGCGGTATACTTATTTTGGCACCAGTGTTGGCTTGCAGTTTTGTGGCTCTGTTTCTTTGCTTTGCATTTTTAGCATTTGTTAGAGAAGAAGTCTAGTGCTGTTTTGTTTATCAAGTGCGTTTGTTTTATTAATTTCATTATTTTTTTGGCAGGGCGAAAAAAACAATGGATTTGATGTACTGTACCATAACATGAAACATGGCCAGATATCCAGCAAGGAGCTAGCAGACTTCATCAGAGAAAGGTAATACTGTGTTTTATTTCTTCTTAACTATGTAAACTATTTTGGTGTGTGCCAGTACAGTTAAAGTCAGAAGTTTACATACACTTAGGTTGAAGTCATTAAAACTAATTTTTTAATCACTCCACATATTTAATATTAGCAAACTATAGTTTTGGCAAGTCATTTAGGACATCTACTTTGTGCATGACATGAGTAATTTTTCCAACAATTGTTTACAGACAGATTGTTTCACTTTTAATTGGCTATATCACAATTCCAGTGGGTCAGAAATTTACATACACTAAGTTAACTGTGCCTTTAAGCAGCTTGGAAAATTCCAGAAAATTATGTCAAGCCTTTAGGCAGTTAGCCAATTAGCTTCTGATAGGTTAAATGGAGTCAATTGGAGTTGTACCAGTGGATGTATTTTAAGGCCTACCTTCAAACTCAGTGCCTCTTTGCTTGACATCATGGGAAAATCAAAAGAAATCAGCCAAGACCTCAGAAAAAAAAAACTGTGGACCTCCACAAGTCTTGTTTATCCTTGGGAGCAATTTCCAAATGCCTGAAGGTACCACGTTCATCTGTACAAACAATAGTATGCAAGTATAACCATCATGGGACCACACAGCCATCATACCGCTCAGGAAGGAGACGTATTCAGTCTCCTAGAGATGAACGTAGTTTGGTGTGAAAAGTGCAAATCAATCCCAGAACAACAGCAAAGGACCTTGTGAAGATGCTGGAGGAAACAGGTAGACAAGTATCTATATCCACAGTAAAACGAGTCCTATATCGACATAACCTGAAAGGCTGCTCAGCAAGGAAGAAGCCAATGCTTCAAAACCGCCATAAAAAGACAGACTTCAGTTTGCAAGTGCACAGGGGACAAAGATCTTTCTTTTTGGAGAAATGTCCTCTGGTCTGATGAGACAAAAATTGAACTGGTTGGCCATAATGACCATGACCATTATGTTTGGAGGAAAAAGGGTGAGGCTTGCAATAGGGCTGGGCGATATGTAAAAAATATTTTAGCGATAATTGCCTTAAAAAATATCGCGATATCTGATTAAATCGTCAACCCACCTGCCGAGGATCGGCGAATGTTTTTGCTTTATTGATTTTGATTTAAAAATGTATTGAAACACAAAAAACATAAAGCATTTCTTAATTCAAATTGCACTTTAAACGAAAAAAGTATTAAAATAACGAAGTGATAAAAAAATCCTGTTTAACCACCTCCTCAAATCCAAACATTTACCGTCTCCAATGGCATCATTTGCCATCACGCAAGCATCCGTCTATGACACCAGATAATTAATCTATTAATAATAGCCTACAGAATAAGAACTAAAGACAATTATAAATGTAATGACATTGATAATCAAAATAAATAAGCCTAATAAATTCCCTTGTGTTCCCAAAATAATGCTGCCAAATGTGTGTTCTTATTGAATGTGTGTTTGTATTGCATTTTGGTAATACAGTTAATGCTACCAAAAGAAAAGAAAATAATACTACATTTTAGGTTCAAGGTGAACGTGTCTTGTATTACTTTATTAATTTACTTTCATCTTTGTTTCTTTAATACAAAGATATATATTACTAAACCAGCAGAGTTGCTTTCAAAATGCATGCTAACTGCGTGGATATAAAGTGAACTAAAGTCACAGCACCTCCTGAGATGATCAGAGATCATTTGCAGAATTCTCATAGATGACAGTATTCTTGCAAACAGTTTTCAGATGAATGAAGCAGAGAAAAAAGAGTGAAAACTCATTACATGCACTTGTTCCACAAGACAAGAGACCTGTTCCAGCTCGCGCTGCAAGCCTCTGAACAAACAGCGAATCGGACACAAGCAGTAGCTATGTTTCCATCCAAAAAATCAGAATATCACAAAAACAATGTGCGGCTAAAGCCGCGTTTCCATCCCTTCCTTTCAAAAGAACAAAATCGTCACTTCTGGGAAAGTTGTAGCGACTGTGTGACTCTTTTATTAATAAAATACTTGGGGTTTAGGACACACAGACAAAACACTTTAATAACTCGTTTCATGACTGGAAATGACAGCGTGTCACACAGTTCTGGGAGCACTATGTGTGTGTATGTTCCGCCATCATGACTTTGCAGTGTGGATCTATAAGATACTCTTCGGGAAAAAGTGCAAGTTTGTGTTTAACTTATTTGCTCTGCAAACTCTATGCAGGCTTTGGATTTTTAGGACACCGGTATTTAAGAATGACCAGGGCAACAATTCAGTTGTGAGATTGGTACGCTGGTTCATCCAGTTATGAATGAATTATTCAGTCACATGTTTTTTTTTTACGCGCATCTTGGATTCTTGTTAAATTCAATAGGAGTTTATTCGGTAAATGTGTTTCCATCATAGTTTATGCGCATTTCTTCTTATCGAATACAAAATGTATCCACCTCATGCGAATACGTTTTCCATGCGCATTTTGGAGATTTTATTTGCATCTTGTTGTTTCCATCCAGCAGATTTTATGCGATATCCTAAAATGCGCATAAAAAAGCATTGATGGAAACACAGCTATTGATGGCTTTTCTTTTGTCTGTTCTTAAAAATATAATAAAGAGTGTTTCTTCAAGCGCATGTCTTTGTGACTAACAGCATTTCTTGTCATGTGTCACTCCAAGACGTCTTGCGGCAGGTCACCCACCTGTTGTGGGTAGATGAGCAAAATTACTTGCGCATGAAATACATTTGGACGATGAGCCGGCGAACTGGATTCAGCTTCGTCACATTTGGCAGGTGCTAGTTTCACACCCTGGTCATTGTTTAATATATTTGGTGACTTCCCAGATCCATGGTTTTGCCATTTCCCGATATTGTCGATCATGTCTGTTTGGAATCGGCATCGGGATCTTTGTAAAACATCGTCGATATCCAATTACATCGTCCTATCGCCCAGCTTGCAAGCCTGAAGAACACCATCCCAACCGTGAAGCATGGGGGTGGCATCATCATGTTGTGGGGGTGCTTTGCTGCAGGAAGGACTGGTGCACTTCACAAAATAGATGGCATAATGAGGAAGGAAAATTATGTGGATATATTGAAGCAACATTTCAAGACATCAGCCAGGAAGTTAAAGATTGGTCGCAAATGGGTCTTCCAAATGGACAATGACCCCAAGCAAACCTACAAAGTTGTGGCAAAATGGCATAAGGAAAACAAAGTCAAAGTATTGGTGTGGCCATCACAAAGCTCTGACCTCAATCCGATAGAAAAGGAGGCCTACAAACCTGACTTACACCAGTTCTGTCTGGACGAATGGGCCAAAATTCCAGCAACTTACTGTGAGAAGCTTGTGGAAGGCTACACAAAATGTTTGACCCAAGTTAAACAATTTAAAGGCAATGCTACCAAATACTAAAAAAGTGCATGTAAACTTGTGACCCACTGGGAATGTGATGAAAGTAGTAAAAGCTGAAATAAATCATTCTCTCTACTATTATTCTGACATTTCACATTCTTAAAATAAAGTAGTGATCCTAACTGACCTAAGACGGGGAATATGTTATATGATTAAATGTCAGCAATTGTGAAAAACCGAATTTGAATGTATTTGGCTAAGGTGTATGTAAACTTCTGACTTCAACTGTATATGAAGAGAGAGAATCTTATGTAATTCTTCATTCATAACAGCCTGTACACACATATAGGTGGTCATCTTCTAAAAAACGATGGATGTAAATTAATAGTTATGTCATTGTTTAGACATAACAGCACATAAAGGCATACAAATCACATAAAGGCAGCATAAAAGTAATCCATATATATATATATATATATTATACTGATCAGCCTCAACATTAAAACCACTCACAGGTGAAGTGAATAACATTTATCTTGTTACAATGGCACCTGTCAAGGGGTGGGATATACAGGTGCATCTCAATAAATTAGAATGTCGTGGAAAAGTTCATTTATTTCAGTAATTCAACTCAAATTGTGAAACTCGTGTATTAAATAAATTCAATGCACACAGACTGAAGTAGTTTAAGTCTTTGGTTCTTTTAATTGTGATGATTTTGGCTCACATTTAACAAAAACCCACCAATTCACTATCTCAAAAATTTAGAATACATCATAAGATGGAACAAACATTCATTGCCAAAGAAGCTGGCTGTTCACAGAGTGCTGTATCCAAGCATGTTAACAGAAAGTTGAGTGGAAGGAAAAAGTGTGGAAGAAAAAGATGCACAACCAACCGAGAGAACTGCAGCCTTATGATTGTCAAGCAAAATCGATTCAAGAATTTGGGTGAACTTCACAAGGAATGGACTGAGGCTGGGGTCAAGGCATCAAGAGCCACCACACACAGACGTGTCAAGGAATTTGGCTACAGTTGTCGTATTCCTCTTGTTAAGCCACTCCTGAACCACAGACAACGTCAGAGGCGTCTTACCTGGGCTAAGGAGAAGAAGAACTGGACTGTTGCCCAGTGTTCCAAATTCCTCTTTTCAGATGAGAGCAAGTTTTGTATTTCATTTGGAAACCAAGGTCCTAGAGTCTGGAGGAAGGGTGGAGAGGCTCATAGCCCAAGTTGCTTGAAGTCCAGTGTTAAGTTTCCACAGTCTGTGATGATTTGGGGTGCAATGTCATCTGCTGGTGTTGGTCCATTGTGTTTTTTGAAAACCAAAGTCACTGCACCCTTTTACCAAGAAATTTTGGAGCACTTCATGCTTCCTTCTGCTGACCAGCTTTTTAAAGATGCTGATTTCATTTTCCAGCAGGATTTGGCACCTGCCCACACTGCCAAAAGCACCAAAAGTTGATTAAATGACCATGGTGTTGGTGTGCTTGACTGGCCAGCAAACTCACCAGACCTGAACCCCATAGAGAATCTGTGGGGTATTGTCAAGAGGAAAATGAGAAACAAGAGACCAAAAAATGCAGATGAGCTGAAGGCCACTGTCAAAGAAACCTGGGCTTCCATACCACCTCAGCAGTGCCACAAACTGATCACCTCCATGCCATGCCCAATTGATGCAGTAATTAAAGCAAAAGGAGCCCCTACCAAGTATTGAGTACATATACAGTAAATGAACATACTTTCCAGAAGGCCAACAATTCACTAAAAATGTTTTTTTTTACTGGTCTTATGATGTATTCTAATTTTTTGAGATAGTGAATTGGTGGGTTTTTGTTAAATGTGAGCCAAAATCATCACAATTAAAAGAACCAAAGACTTAAACTACTTCAGTCTGTGTGCACTGAATTTATTTAATACACGAGTTTCACAATTTGAGTTGAATTACTGAAATAAATGAACTTTTCCACGACATTCTAATTTATTGAGATGCACCTGTATTAGGCAACAAGTGAACAGTCAGTTCTTGAATTTCATGTGTTGGAAGCAGGAAAAATGGGCAAGCGTAAGGATCTGAGCGACTTTGACAAGGGCCAAATTGTGATGGCTAGACGACTGGGTCAGAGCATCTCCAAAACTGCAGGTCTTGTGGGGTGTTCTCGGTATGTAGTGGTTAGCACCTGGGCAATGTTCTGCTGGGAAACCTTGGGTCCTGGCATTCATGTGGATGTTACTTTGACACGTACCACCTACCTAAAGGTTGTTGCAGACCACGTACACCCCTTCATGGCAACGGTATTCCCTGATGCCAGTGGCCTCTTTCAGCAGGATAATGCGCCCTGCCACACTGCAAAAATTGTTCAGGAATGGATTGAGGAACATGACAAAGAGTTCAGGGTGTTGACTTGGCCTCCAAATTCCCCAGATCTCAATCCGATTGAGCATCTATGGGATGTCCTGGACCAAATAGTTCAATCCCTGGAGGCCCCACCTCGCGACTTACAGGACCTCAAGGATCTGCTCCTAACGTCTTGGTGCCAAATAACACAGCACATCTTCAGAGGTCTTGTGGAGTCCATGCATCGACGGGTCAGAGCTGTTTTGGTGGTACGAGGGGGACCTACACGATATTAGGCAGGTGGTTTTAATGTTATGGCTGATCGGTGTGTGTGTGTGTGTGTGTGTGTATGTATATATATATATATATATATATATATATATATATATATATATATATATATATATATATATATATATACACACACACACACTACCGGTCAAAAGTTTTGAAACACTTGACTGAAATGTTTCTCATGATCTTAAAAATCTTTTGATCTGAAGGCGTATACTTAAATGTTTGAAATTAGTTTTGTAGACAAAAATATAATTGTGCCACCATATTAATTTATTTCATTATAAATCTAAAATGTAATAAAACATTTTTTTTTTTTTAATTGATGACTTGGACCAAATAATAAAGAAAAGCAGCCAATAAGTGCCCAGCATATAGATGGGAACTCCTTCAATACTGTTTAAAAAGCATCCCAGGGTGATACCTCAAGAAGTTGGTTGAGAAAATGTCAAGAGTACATTTCTGCAAATTCTAGGCAAAGGGTGACTACTTTGAAGATGCTAAAATATAACACAGTTTTGATTTATTTTGGATTTTGTTTAGTCACAACATAATTCCTATAGTTCCATTTATGTTGTTCCATAGTTTTAATGACTTTACTATTATTCTAAAATGTGAAAAAAAATTATAATAAAGAATGAGATATATATATATATATATATATATATATATATATATATATATATATATATATATATATATATAGATAGATAGATAGATAGATTATATACATCCACTGACGTACAGGTGCAATCTTCATTTATTAGGGCAGATTAGAAACCGGAAGTCTGTACCAGAGGCAAAAACTTTACGATGAGACCAATCGGTTATTCAGGCTGAAGCTCACTGATCCATGTATTTTTCCACTGACTAAAAAATCCCTATTTTAGATGTACGGATCAAGTTTTAAAATGATTTATGCTTAAATTGGTCAATAATAATGACTATTTATTAAAACATTATTTGGCATTATCTGCACATAATCGAATTAATATTGATGAGTATCGCCACTTGTCATGGGCATTATGATGCCAAATGAGGGAAACAACGATTCTGATGTGAATAATTAAAGTAATGGAACGGCATGTAAACGGGATTGAAGAGGTTTGCCAATGTCATGTAAAGGTCTTAATCTGCATGATTCCTTACTCAGGACAGGACAGTGGTTTTTTGAATAGTTTTGAGGAGATGTCTGTGGGCATACAGTACATGTAAGCATGGCTGTGACGTTCACATGGAACAACAATATTTTGTAATTTATAATTACAAATTTGGCAGTATATCTTCCTATTTGAATTACTTAATATATCATTGTGCATGTTATATTGAACAATATCATAACATAAAACATTAAACCAGCTTTCCAACAAAGCATAACTTATAGTGGAAACTATGTTTTGTATGTGAGTATGTGTAAATATTTGTGTGAGAGCAAAGACTTTCTGAAGGTTGAAGAAAATCTGAGGATTTATTTGTAAGAATAAACAGGAATTTCTGATAGTATGTCATTATTAAGATTTGGTTAATTATTGACACCCATCTTTTCTCAGAGCGACCATAGAGGAGGCATATTCAAGATCAATGACCAAACTGGCCAAGACTGCCAGCAACTTTTCTCAGCTAGGGTAAGAGAGAATGTGTTTGTGTGTGTTTGGGGACTTCTGTCAAACTTCAGTCATGAGGAACAGTACCATTAAAGCTCAAGTTCATTACAAACAACAACAACAAAAAAAAATAATAGCTATAGCTGTTCTTTGTGTGCCTTTGAACATCACTTACCTGTTTGAAACATTTTGGAAGGTTTTATTCTGTATACATTTCATATGGGCAAACTTGCTGTATTTTCCCTGTTAATGCAAGATATATAGAGCTGTTCAGCCGTGACATCAATTTGTAACATAAATTACACACAGTCATACCTCAAACGTGAATTTTGAAGCGGCCATGCGTTTAAAAAATAAAAAAAGGTATGTAGTGTAATACGGCTTCACATTCACGTTTGAGGTATGACTGCGTGTAATTTATGTTGTAGAACAAAACGTCCACATATTGTCAAGTAATGTTTAACACAGACCTTATTTTACACACAAGATCAAAACCCCCATTATAAAAACCCATAGGAAAATCCCGAGGGAACCCATGGCGAATTAGACATCCGGGTTTTTGGACTACAAGGTGAACAGCTCTAGTGCCAGTCAGAAAAAACTTCATAAGCTACTTAAAAAAAAATCTGCAGGAATAAAGCAATTAAATCATTGTTATTGTAAATATGGTCTAAGAATAGCCAATGTTTGTATGATAACAAAAAGATTAGTTTATATACTTTTGTGTGAAATGAAAGGATGCTTTTCACTGGTATACAGTGCTTTATTTCATTGAACATGATTTTCACACACTCATCTATTATAGTGTCATTAAACCTTTTGCACTGGCTAGTACAGGGCCATTTAAAACACCTAGGAGCAGATAATACATTTGATATCAAAAGAATAAACAGGCCTTGGTGTTAAATCACAAATCATGCTTGAACACATTTACCATTTTATGTGTGAAGAGTATTATGTCTTGAGAAGAAAATGAAATGGGCATTTATTCCACAGGACATTTGCACCGGTGTGGGATGTGTTTAAACTGTCCACAGAGAAACTGGCAGCGTGTCACATGGAGCTGGTCCGCAAGCTGCAAGAACTCATCAAGGAAGTCCAGAAATATGTGGAGGAACAAGCCAAAAATCATAAGAAGGTATGGAGGCTGCCGTCATCTTTGGTCTTTGATTAATATCCATGTTAGTTTGCTCATGGCATGCCATATCACTATGTATGAACCCAATTATTCATATTTTCAACTAAATGATTCAATCTGCAGTACACATGGTATTCCTTAAAAAATATCAGGGGTCTGGTATGCAAGTACTC
This sequence comes from Myxocyprinus asiaticus, assembly GCF_019703515.2. Taxonomy (NCBI): domain Eukaryota; kingdom Metazoa; phylum Chordata; class Actinopteri; order Cypriniformes; family Catostomidae; genus Myxocyprinus; species Myxocyprinus asiaticus. Next base: position 30,636,500 of record NC_059346.1, on the reverse strand, counting down.
TAAGCTAAAACTTTAAAGGCAACCCTTTTCCTGTGAATATCACTCTTTTAATAACAATAATAATTTAAACTATAATATAAGACTATAATATAAAATGGGTTATAAAAGTATTTGCCCTTTTTAAATTAATTTTTTTTCTTTTGTAGTTATAGTTTTAGATTTATTATTTTCATTTTTAGAAAAGAATGGGGTTTCTTTTCATCCGGTAATTGTTCACACAAAGTGTTTGTCTTTGTTTTTATAAATGAAATCAATGAATCACTCTTTATTTGATTCTCATTGAGATGATTTTTGCTTATTTCTTCTGATCCTGTTTAGCTTTAAAAGTTACACCACATTATGGTGTCATAGATTGAATCACAGTGAAGCAATCTGACTCATTTAAATACACTTCTGTGAAAAGTGTCTGTGACTCATCTGATTCAGTTGTTTGTCTGCTCTTTCTGCCCAGAATAATAGAGTGGAAAGTCTCTGGAGTGACCATGTTTTGTGCATGTGCAGAGAAACAGTGTTTGGCCTTACAATTATAGTAGCAGCATATATTAAATGCACAAGACAACTTCAGCAAATTCCTGTCAATGTTCAAAAAACATAAACCAATTTTGAATGTGCTTCTGTTTGTGTCAGACAGTGAGGGTTCTTGGAATAAGCTAATTTGCTGGCAAATCTTTCTCTGTATGTCTTTTTCAGAGTTAATTTTTGTTTTGCTGTTTGAATTTATGCACATTTCGCTGATTAGTGTCTTTGATTTGGTTAGGTTCATGGGAATGATCTGGGAGTTTAAGTATTTAGGTTTAAGTATTATTAATGGGTAAATTTAGCAAAACATGTCCAGGTCATATTTTACCCCCTAATATATATACACTCACTGAGCACTTTATTAGGAACACTAATGTCCTTATAAAGTGCCCAACTGCTGTTGCAGCCCATCCACCTCAAGGTTCGATGTGTTGTGCATTCTGAGATGTTATTCTACTCACTACAATTGTATGTATAGAGGGGTTATGTTTTTGGCACTATTCTGAGTAAACTCTAGAGACTGTTGTGCATGAAAATCCCAGGGGATCAGCAGTTACAGAAATACTCAAACCAGCCTGTCTGGCACCAACAATCACGCCACGGTCGAAATCACTGAGATCACATTTTTTCCCCCCATTCTGATGGTTGATGTGAACATTAACTGAAGCTCCAGACCTGTATCTGCCTGATTTTATGCATTGCACTGCTGCCACATGATTGGCTAATTAGATAATCGCATGAATAAGTAGGTGTACAGGTGTTCCTAATAAAGTGCCAAGTGAGTGTATATGTATATATTTAATTACATTGTGACATTTATTTTCATGACAGTTAAGCAAATTTTTCCTGCAAATGTCTACTACCATAATTTGTCCAGGAGTTTTACTTTTTTGTTTTTATCAAGTTTTTATTTAATTGTCATTCTCAATGATGATTCTATTAGATTATCATTACTGTATTACAGTAATTGTTTGTATTATATATTTATTTTAAAGCAGCATAAATTAAAAGCAGTACAACACATATTACCATAATGTAAACTTCACAATTTTATACCGTACTATAAAAGGGTAGGGGTTTACAGTGTTAAAACACTTTAACCCTAGAATGCATATGTGTTCAAAAACCACATGGCCGTCTTCTTTTTGACTTTTACAAGAAGAGGTCTTTTGATATTCTTTGACTATGTGACTGGCTTTTTTTACCATTTAGTTAAATATTTTTTTAAATGTATTATATTTAAAGCAGCAGAAGTTAAAGGCAGTACAACACATATTACCATAATGTACACTTCACAATTGTATACTTTTTTTATTATTATTATTGCATCGCATTGCAGTAATGAGAAGGGGAGGGGTTACAGTGTTAACCCTTTAAGATCTGAAGGTGTTTTTAAAGATTTCCTGTTTCATTGGCCTACCCAAAATTAAAGGCTTATAACTCGACAAAAAAACAAAACAAAAACAAGGAGGGTTAAGTGTTTGGTATCGACTTTTCTAATTTTTTTAATAATATAGATTATTATACATTCTGAGACTCTCAGCCTGAGAAACTGCTGAAAATTTTCAAAAAACGTTTTAGCCAAATATTTACTTTTTTCCCCTTATTTTTCTTACTTGACATTATTTTTCTCTGGGTGTAAATAAGGTGGCTCAAAAAAACTGCTTTTTTTTTGTATCCAATCATGTCAACTGTATCTGAGAAGAATTTTGTGTTGATACGACAAAGCAATCAAAAGTGGTATCATTACAAAAATAATTTATCAGTGTCCAAAAAAGTCTCCATGTGTCCAAAAGCCTCTCCAAACAAATAAAACATAATAATTGTACATACAAAATAATTAAACATGCAAACACAACCATAACTTAAGGTTTGCATAGCATGCAGACATGATTTTGTAATGAGATTTCACAGAATGAGTTTCATTCTGTACCATTTGAGTCATCATTGAGTCTCTGTCATTTACATGGCGCCTGTTGGCCATATGTGCTTCGTGTGGATTATCTATTGATCTATGTATCCAATTATCTTGTGTGTGGGCTCGTTTGACATTATAAGCACCAACATAATTGTCAAAGAAATATACTTGGCTATTACTTGCTATATTTTTGTCTGTAAGTAAAACAAATAGACTGTTTGTATTCTACTCTTTGAGAGCTTTCGAACAACATATGACACATGGCTGTTTGATCAGTTTAATGTTTTTACTGATTGCAATAATTACAATGCAGATTTTTGGCTAAATTATAAAAACGGAACTTTGCAGAACTTTTTGTCTGCAAATATCAAAGCACTTGTTTAGTTTTGGTCATAATGCCTGCATGCATTGGAAAGTAGAGTTTCAAAGCTTTCAAACGATATGAACCTGAGCTTAAAGGGTTTAACTATGGATCGCATGTGTTCAAAAACCACATGGCTGCCTACTTTTTGACTTTAAATTTTACATGAAGTGGTCTTTTGATATGCCATGTGAACTGGCTTTTTTACCATTTAGTTGAATATTTTTTTTTTTATTATAATAGAATTTTCATCAGCACCTCTAGAATGCAAATGTGGGTTGTATTCGTATATGACTCCTAGTCCTAAATCCTACTCTTGTCTGAAACTCTTCAGAATGGAATAAAATATATATCAACCATTTTAAAATGTACATTTTTAATAACATTATCATTACAGTTTATTTTAAATAAGTAGTTTTATAAAGAATAAGCATCTAGATTTCACCTGGGTCTTTTTTGACCCACATATGCATTTAAGCGGGGTAAGGTTAAATATGCCTTCTAGGATTAATTGAACATTTCCTAAATGTCAATCTTGGGCTTAAGCGAGACTGTAGAGTTTAGTGCCGTGGAAATTACATTTAATGTGAATTGGATTGATTTTGATCTGAAGCATCAGTTTTTGATCAGCTGCCCATGAGCATGTTTCTTTTTCAGGGATAGAGCAATTCATTAACTTTGACATCATGCTAACAATATCTGGATGATTCATTGTCTGTTCTCTGTGAAGTCATCTTTTTTGTTTAAAACATGATTGAAATGTGTTCAGTTACCAAAATGATTATTTATTTATTTGTACTGTAAGTGCAGCAGGTTTTTTATGAATGACCAAGCAAATGTGAATGCTTGACTGTTCAGTGAATGTTTAATTAGCAAATAATAAATTTGTCTGTTTTATCTGGCTTACAGACAAAAGAGGAGGTGGCATCCACACTGGAGGCTGTACAGAATATCCAGAGTGTGTCACAGGCCTTACAAAAGAGCAAAGAGAACTATGCCAACAAGTCCCTAGAGCAAGAGCGGATGCGTAAAGAGGGAGCCGCACAAAGAGACCTGGACAAGGTACACATACAGAAGCATACATGCATGATTTGTTGCCCAAGGGTTTAGAAACAGTGTACTAAAGAATACTCACTGTACTTCTATAAGCATTGCTGAATCAGTCCCTGAGGGAATCCATCACCTATCATATTAGTGCCCTAGACTAAAGCCAGGCACGCATTATATGACTTACAGTCAGCACCCTGTGTACACTTTTGTTTTCTGTTATGTTAGTGCATGCACTAATGGACTGATCACAGACTGGGTGTATAAACTGCATGACCATTCGTCACCGACTGAAGCTACGATGGCGAAATTGATTTGCTACACACTTAACAATGGGAGAGTTCATTTGTGATCACATATCAGCATGTAAAAATGGCTTGTGCCCGTTATTGCACTGATTTGCACAGAACAGAAAAAACAAACAGCTTTGAGACAGTGTTTCAGGAAATGTAGGAATTTTAGGCACCAATTCTAATGGGATTGTTACTGAAATTAAAGTATTTTTGTATATAATTAATTTCTTTTTGAATGGACAATTTAGCAGATACTTTATGTAACAGGGTTCAATAGAAAGGAGGAGGCGAGAACCGGATTAACAATATAAATAATATTTTAATAACCAAAAAGACACAAACATAAACAGGTGTTGGACAGCTGTCTGTATCTCTCTTTTTGTCGCACTGCCGTCTCCGGTTGGCCTTAACCCTCTCGGGCTTAATCAGCCTAATTCGGGGCCGGGTGTGCGGAATCACGACACGGCCCCGTCCTCCGCCCTGCCACATTCCTCCCTCGTTCTCTCAGGCCGGGGAGCCCCTGGCATCCCTGGGTTCCTCGCCGGTTCTCCGATATGCCGTAGCCTGGTCCTCGGCCACTTCTCCACCCTCTGGTGACCGACAGCCACGCCTCCCCAGGCGGATCCGAGGCAGTCCTCCGGCCCCTGGTGGACGGAACGCCTCGCCGCATTTTCGGTGTATGTTAGGGGTCTCCCCCGCCCCTGGCAGTGGTCCTCTCGCTCCAGGCGGTCAGCCAGGAGCCCCTACCCGCTCGTGGTCAGCAGTATCAGACCCCGCCACGTTTCAGTGGCTGGTAGGGGTCTCCTCCACCCCTGGCAGCGGCCCTGACCGCTCCAGGTGGTCGGTTAGGAGCCCCTCCTCCCCTCACGGTCAGTGGCCGTTCCTCTGCTCTCAGGTGGCCAGGCTCCTCTGTCCCCCGGCGGATGGCCACGGCTGGTCCGTTGGGGTGGATGGTAGTGGCGAGGACTTTACTACGGCACATCCCTCCTCCTTCCCGGGTTTCGGCACCAGGGTAACAGGGTTCAGTGGAAAGGAGGAGGCGAGAACTGGCTTAACAATATAAATAATATTTTAATAACCAAAAAGACACAAACATAAACGGGTGTCGGACCGCTGTCCGTAACTCTCTCTCTGTCGCACTGCCGTCTCCGGTCAGCCTTATCCTTCTCGGGCTTAATCAGCCTAATTCGGGGCCGGGTGTGCGGAATCACAACCCTGCCCCGCCCTCCGCCCTGCCACACTTTACAAAGTGAAATTGTAAAAAAAAAAAAAAAAAAAAGTGTCAACCAGCGTTGGGTAACGTTACTTTTAAAAGGAACTCGTTACAATATTGCGTTACTCCTTAAAAAAGTAACTTAATTCATTCAAAAGTTCATTTTTATGGAAAGTAAAGCATTACGTTACTTTTGTGTTATTTTTGCATTTTTTTTCTCACAGCCACTTTTTCTTCTGCTATGCTATGTATTCCATACAAATAAGCCATGCATTGCATGCAAGAGACATTACAGGTCATGCTAGCTACTGTACAACACTCATGTCAAAACAACATAGTAAACAAAGGTCTTCATGTCATATTTATAATAAAGAATTAATAACATGAATATGCATGATTTGTTTTTCCATCAAACATGGCAGCCAGTATGAATAATGAAGAACAAGCGCTGTCTTACCTAAAGCAGCAAAGTCCAACACTTGAACCTGCATCATATATGTCATCATGTGCTGTGCCCATCGACAATGTCAGAGTCAACTTAAGATGTTTTTCAAAAGTCAGGATAAAATTCAGTGGGTAATCCCAGCCTAACATGTTCAAGGAATAAGTCTGATGAATAAATGAATATTTTTCACTTAAGTCATCTCAGTGCACGCTTGTTTTGAGTTGATCCACGCCAGATCAACTCAGGCGCCACGTACAGACGCCAAAACGCATGTTGATACAACTTGAATGGAATTGTTTTTAATGCTACCAAAATGTCATAAAAATGGTTTGTTTCATGAAACAAACTACTTGTTTATTATAAAACAAAAATGTAGGATATTTTTAGAAACTAAAGCCCAGTGCACACTGGATGATTTTGGCCATGATTTTGCCATCTGAGACAAATTTTGTGATTTGTTTTTCCATTGTAGGGCAAAATAGGCAATCTTACAACATTTAGTGTGACATGCTCACCGACGGCCGATTAATAGCCTTTGTGATGATCTTTAGCCTCCGAAGTTCTAGCATTGTCATAAATTTAGTATCGCATTCATATAGTGTGTCTGCTATTACGACGGCCAGATGAGATGTCCGCTCCTCTCTCGTACCCCAATTCGCTGTTTTCAGAGAAACCCGCTGATATGCTCCTTGGAAAGAAACCTGCTCCTTGTCTGCACCATAGCTACATTTGTGCCCAGTTTTCACTCCACTCAAGCTCTTTCAATGTTTTTTCTTCTTTGAATTTTATATAAAAAGTTTTAATGAATAAATAAGCAGAAAATACTTGGAGAAAAGTGTAGCACTTCAGCAGTATGAAAGCATTGTTCCCCGAATTAAATATAGAGCTTACAAAATGAAAATAAATAAAAGATTGCATTTTGTTAATGTTTTTTTCTTTACATTTTATCATGCATTACTGTTTTACTTTTAATAAATTTAAGCATCTGTAAACTTCTATTAAAGATTCAAACCACTCCATTTTCATAACAAAAAGTAGTGTCCTATAGGTTACTATAAGTAAGAGGAGGAGAAAGACATACTATAACCCAGCTTTTTTGTTTTCCCTATGTGGACGCAGAACTTTGTCATTTTTCGGGCCTCAAGTCTTCTTTTTTCCACAATGAATCTTTGCTTGCAGTAGCTAATTATTACTGTAGGCTACCTCCCCCACTGGCGTTCATTCTCAACATTTGTAATTTTTTGTATTTGTGATCAGGATGTCTTAATAAATGCCTATTTGACAGGTTGTGGATTGGTATTGGAGCGACATAAATGCTGATGCTCTGACTTTCAGAAAGAAAAGAAAATGCTCCTCTGGGCAAATCTCGCCATCTCGCTTCTATTCATTATTAACGATCACATTCACTGATCGGGATGTTTGGGACCACCGATGTGTATTGTACAGTCTGACATAATGTCGCACAGTATGCCATGCCAATCTCAATGCGTTCATATCGTAAAGTCTGACAAGTAACAATCTTAAAGGACTATAAAAATCCAACAGTGTATAGCGGGCTTAAGACATTTTCTCTGTACACAATCGAGGTAGAACGTTGCTTGGAGTCACTGATCCAGAGGCTTTTCTCATCCCATTCTCCTAGTTACAGGGAGCTGTAACACAGAGCAGTTCCGTTGCATAAGTTAGTGAATTGAGCGAGTATTTCACCCTGTGTATCATGTCGTGGCCAGTGGAAGACTAGTCTTATAATCCCTCTGCCTAAACGCATTTACTGATTTTTTTTTAATGGAGTGTGTATTAACACATAAATCAATCTCGTTTCACTCAACCAAATGTTGACCTCATATTGCACTAAAACACGAAATGCGCATGCGCGTTAGCGAGTTGATTGACAGGCGATGTCTGTATCTAAAAGGTGATTGGTTCTTTTACCTGCAAGGTGGAACTTCCTTTCTACATCTGTTGAACTTTGGGTGCTAGAGCTTCTTGGTTGGGCGTTCCAAATTCTCCCATTCATTTAAACAGAAGTGACTAGTCTCTGCTAAATAATCTCTGGCCTCACACTCTATAGAACCACAATACCCATCATGCACTATGTTTCCTCCCCAAAATTTGCACACTTTTACTCCTGATTTCTCGCAATACAGGGACAGTAGAGGTGTACAAAAGCAACGCGTGTAACTCTGATATTATGGTCTAAAATAAAAATAATATTGCGTTACTTTACTCGTTACTCTGGGAAAAAAAGTAATCTGATTACTTAACTGCATTACATTTATCGTGTTACCCCCAACACTGGTGTCAACACACCCTCAACAATGTCTTCTGCAAATTTCCCGGTATTGTGTCTGAAAGAGCATTTTGTATTGTCTGTTTGTAGGCCGGATTGAAGGTCAAAAAAGCCACTGAGACCTACAAATCATATGTGGAGAAATATGCCACTGCGAAGACAGAATTTGAGCAAAAAATGACTGAAACTGCACAGGTAAGATTGTGTGTTTTCATGCATGCTGCGTGTGTTGAAGTGGTTGGTTTTGGATTATTGTTGAGTTTAAAATGAGACTGATTTAGACTTGATTTGTGTAATTAATACTGAAGCTAAAGTATGTACATTTTTCAGAGTTAAAACACTTTCTTCTATCTCAGCTTAATATGTGGAGACAACTATAAGTAAGCCATTCATAGGTTAGTTTTCATGAAAACTGTAAACACAATGTCTCTGTGGCACTATAAATATTCCTGTGTGTGTTTTGAGTGACCCACTTAGACTCGCCCCAACAAAGTTACGCAACCAATGGCGTGAGTTAGGGGCAGGACTATCTGACTGTTTGAACAATTACAGATGAGGGCCGTATTTAGAAAGCTGTTTTGAAAACATTTTTTTATTTTTGCAATTTTGTTCGGTGGCGCTAGTGTCGCAGAAATGACATACTTCAGATTTAAAATCAAACACTGACACATATGATTTTATTAGCATCCCTCTCACCCATTCCAACACATACACACTTACAAACCCAAACCAGAGCCACTAAATGCTCAAACACACTCAGCTCAAATGCAACTCAATTGAGGCTTCCTTACATGATCCACACACACATGCACAAACACTTTTTTCCCTGGGGTCACAAATACTCTGCCTAATGCTGTCATTATCTTGTTTTCACTAATTTCCTTATCTTGTTCTCAGAAATTACAGGGCATTGAAGAAGAACATATCCTGCGTATGCAGGAGATTATCCATTCATACTCACAGTCTGTTGAAGAGACACACATACAGATCGGAGAGGTGAGCACACAGACACACACACACACACACACACACAAATTACTAGTGCTGGCAGTGATATTTTAAGATGTTGTTTGAACACTCATTTGCATTTACATTAGTAATGGGCAATTTCTTATTCAACAGGGAATTATCTTAAATTCTGTCATGTAAATAATATACATTAGTAGTTAAAAACTAGACAAAAATACTGTTGCCATGAGGCAACACTTGAGTATCATTGTTTTCAGAGATACTAATATCCATTGAGGTTCTCTGGGCTGTGCAGTTGCCTGGAAATCAGTGATTATAAGCCTGAGATGTAGCTGCTGTATCATTTTTTAGCTATAGAGGGCGCCAGAGACCCTCAGATAAACACAGGAGTCAAACAAACATGCTTATATGTCAAATAATGTGACTAATTAAATAAGTGCCTAAGGGCATCCGGTCAATTTTTCCTTTTCAACCATCAGTCCTATTGCCCTTGATTTAGGTGATTTATAACATATGCACATTGAAATGTATACTTCCGTGTGGGCAACTGAAACAATGGGCCTAATGTGCACAATATCATTCCTACACACCACAGCAAAACGATCTCTGCAAGGCATTTTACTGGTTATTGACCACAGAACTATTGCATGCTCTGGTTAGGGCTTCCTTATAACCTAACAACACACACACATTCTTGTGTTCTGCTTGTGCCTGAAGGACATAATATTTAAATATATAGATAAAGTTTCTGTGGTTATTATGTTTATGCTGTTTCTGTGTGCATGTGCATTATGCTAAATGAGGATTTAGCTTGTCACCAAAACCCTTCATCTTTAGCAAGCAAAGAGGAAAAAGAAACCTTACTATTTCAAAATGCAAGTGACGTGTATGGGATTCTGCTAAACAGCCAGCATCATGAATATCTGGGCATGTTGGGGATGACAGTCAGATGCTTAGCTCCTCCTAACTTTCCTTGCTCCCACCTGTAAACAAACATACTCTCAACTGCACATGCTATAAGCCAGCTTCCACCCTCCACAAACATGCGAAAAGGACAAGACTGAATCAAGTGGATAAACAAGTACACACATTTTATGATATGCAATATGCTTATGACATGAGCTTAAAAAATATGCGGAACGTGTCCACTATATAAGGAAAACATCGACTCAGCGGTGGAGATGTGTGGAAGACATATTGCATTTGTCAACATTTCTTGAGATCTATAAAATCAAAAGACAGTTAAAGTGGTCTTGTGGGGAAATACTGTCAGTAGTGAAATCTTCAGTATGTGCCCTAGCTCTCAACCCTTCCTCCTCCAAACCCTTATCTAATCTTTGTTGCATAGGAAGCAGCACTAACACTAGTAACACACATCTACACTTTTTATTGAATACAAGAATGAACTTGACAGTAGAAGTGTCATATGGGTCAATGACATTACACCACCTTATTCTGTCCTTCTGTATTTTTTCATTTAAAAAAAAAATTGAAATGTTTTTAAAAGAAGCATGTACACCGATCAGCCACAACATTAAAACCACCTGCTTATATTGTGTAGGTCCCCCTCATGCAGCCAAAACAGCACTAACCCACATCTCTGAATAGCATTCTGAGATGCTATTCTTCTCACCACAATTGTACAGAGCAGTTATCTGAGTTACAGTAGACTTTATCAGTTCTAACCAGTCTGGCCATTCTCTGTTGACCTCTCTCATCAACAAGGCATTTCCATCCACAGAACTGCTGCTCACTGGGTGTTTTTTGTTTTTGGCACCATTCTGAATGAACTCTAAAGACTGTTGTGTGTGAAAATCCCAGGAGATCAGCAGTTACAGAAATACTCAAACCAGCCCGTCTGGCACAATCATGCCATGCTCCAGATCACTGAGATCACATTTTTCCCCATTCTGATGGTTGATGTGAACATTAACTGAAGCTCCTGACCCGTAACTGCATGATTTTATGCACTGCACTGCTGCCACATGATTGCATGGATGATTGTTGGTGCCAGATGGGCTAATTTGAGTATTTCTGTAACTGCTGATCAATAGAGAATGGCCAGACTGGTTCGAACTGACAAAGTCTACTGTAACTCAGATAACCGCTCTGTACAATTGTGGTGAGAAGAATATCATCACAGAATGCTATTCAGAGATGTGGGTTAGTGCTGTTTTGGCGGCATGAGGGGGACCTACACAATATTAGGCAGGTGGTTTTAATGTTGTGGCTGATCGGTGTATATGTAACCACTTTTAATTTTTCTGAGTTTTTAGGTACAATAATTCTTTTCACATTTAAAGTGTTAAAACATCATGTGGTGTGACCGTCCACCCATAATGTCTCTATTGAAAATCTATTTAAAAGCACTCTAAAGTTTTTGAACTTTAACGTATTCATATTTAGCATAATTCAGTAACTGTTTTGTATTGTTGAGCAAAACCCTGATGCATTTGCATTATTATTTCCATCATAATACATAAATAATTATTGTCTCAGGATGATTGTTTTATGAAATATCATGTGGTGCGACCGACACAAAAAGGCCATTTTGAGACATTTTTATTATGACATGTGCATCATATTCCAAGTCTTCTAAAGGCACACAATCACAATGAATGATAAATGGACACGAAAGTTATTTACTCTCAAATCAAATTCAATTATTGGAAACCCATGTAAACAGAATGAAAATCCAATATGGCGAAACCACATTGGTTCTTGCACATGTCGTGACCAAACGTCTAGACATCATGACACCCTATTTTTAAATGAAATACTTCAGATGAACTACAATTAAATGACATACATGAATAAAATACATGATGTCCATTTAACTGTTACGAAATATTTCATAAAAATAAGTAATCTGTTCCCACATACCTAGTTAGTCCCTCACTTCAGACTTGAATCTGCTCTGGTCCTTTTTTTAACCTCATATTTAACCTCATGCAGTCTTGTCATAATTTGGTGTGACCATATGACCAATTATGGCAGTAGAAAAATTTAATTCAAAATTAGATTTAATTTCTGTTTCTGAAATAATAATCACTGATAATATCATTTCAAATATGGATGATTTTGTTATACTTTTTTGTATAATTTCAGTTATTCTATAAAGAAAAAAAGAATAGATGTATCTGTAAATTTGAAAATATTACTTAGATAAAAACTGCAAAATCATTTTCAAAACACTTCACTGTACTACCCAAAACCTATTATTAAATTATTTATGTTAAGGGAACACGTAATTTTAAATAAATATTACGGTCGCACCACATGACTTTTTTTAGTGGCAAGAACAGATTAACACGTGTAAAATCACATTAAACTATTTACATTTTAAGTTAACCCTAACCAACCCTAACCTAACCCTAAAAAATAAAAAGTCCAAATTTTATATTTTTAAAATAGCCCTTGAAAAAAATTCATAATCCGTCACTGACTCGTATACTAATTAACTCTGGAATACTGAACAAATTGTGTGATAATCTGTTCTAGTTAGATACCAGGGGTCGTATTTCTGAAACTTCCTATGTTAAGCCTCAAAACTGAAGTGTGTATTTTCTGCGCCACCGAACGAAATTGTAAAAATAAATGTTTGATTTCAAACAGCTTTCTGAATATGCCCTTCTGATGATCAAACAAACATATGACCCTACCCTCAAATCACGCCACTGGTCGAGTCGATGTTATTGTGTTGCTAATGACAGGTCACTCAAAACAAATGGGAATTTTTATACTGCCACAGAGACACAGTGTTTACAGTTTGAGAAAATTAACCTACAAATGGCTTGCTTACAGTTTTCTCTGCATATTAAGCTTGTATAAAAGAAAGTATTTTAACACAGAAAAAGTTGTTCAGAGTTTAATGGTAACTCAAAATTAATATCTTGCAGGGGGCTGTTTTAAGGAGTCATGTGCAATGTAATAGTGGGCTCATGATGTCTGTATACCTCCTATATATGTACTACGGTACACTACAATTTGATATTGTAAAACATTTTGTTGTTCAGTTTCTTTGCATGATTATTTGTCCATATCAAGCTGTATAATGAATGCAGTGAATACAGGCATGTAATATTTATATGAATTTTTTCATTGTGTAGGTGCAAAATGAGTTTGTGAACAACATGGAGAACACTTCCGTTGAGAGCCTCATACAGAAACTAGCAGAAAGCAAAGGCACGGGCAAAGAGAGACCAGGTAACACAACTAAAACACACACACACTCACACACTCGCAGCATTAGCCTCTGGCACTGAACTACTTTGCCATTGTTCTTGATATTATTATCAAGACTGATGTCAGGAGTTCATTACCAACTGACTAAATTAATATTACACTGCACTGTACACACACTACGAGTAAGTTTTGACTTGCTTGCACTAGCGTGGTGGAGTTTACACCAGAGGTTTTGTGAAGCTGTGACTCTTACAAGGCTATTCAGCCCAGGTCTATCACATGCTAACACTGCCGTCACATGCTAAGTGGAATATCAAGCTCGCTCCACCTTTACTAGAGATTAAGCCACTTGAGCTTGATAGAGCTCGACACAGCTACACTTCCCCCTGTGCTCTTGCTATTTTCCCTCACTTATCCCTCCGTGGTCTTTGATTTGACCTTCTGCTTCTCCCTCCTTCACAGAGGGGAATTTTTTTTTTTTTAACGTTTCAAACAGAGAATATAATCTTGCTTGAAACTAAAGGTGTGTGGAGCTCTTAAAGGTGCTGTAAGCGATTTTAGCTGTTCTGGAACTTCCACAATTTGAATTAACTGTTAGACATGCCCTTCTCTTTCCAAAACCGTGCACTCCAAAGATACCATAGTTCCGTTGACACCGTTACAGAGCAGAAGAATAGCAGTGTTTTCTCACCGTTGTCAAACACAAACGTAGCACAAAAGCACCCTCAACTGACAACTGTTATAAATTTGAAAATGTCATTAAACCTGAACAATCGAGATATATCCAGCTGCAGCCTCACAGAAACAGCAGTTTCAGGGCAGAAGTTCCAGATCAGCAGTTTTAGGGCAGGAGTAAGAGCAGAGTTATGAAATGCTATTTTTACATTAGTATTTTATTCGATTGCAACATAAAACAAGTGTGTGCTTTGTTTGTCATCAACCCTTTTGTATATCTTGAAAATAACATAATTATTCAAGTGTTTTATCCATCGTTGAAAAGCAGTCTTCAGGCAGGTTGTACCCTTAAAAATAGCCTTTATTTAAGAGGGTGGTGATATGGCTGATATAAGTTTAATGTAAGACTCCTTTAATTATTTTTATATTAATTTTTCAGCCTCATCGGACAATGTAAGTAAACTTTGGTAAAATAGCAGGCTACAATAAAATTGTAAAGAAAATATACAAAGAATGAGGATTCAATAATGATGGGGATGCAATATACTTTATTAAACATGAAATAATATGCAGTAACAGGTTACAATAATCCAAGTCATTTCTTTTTAAAAATGTAGTTTGGCAGTAAAGACATAATGAAGAGAATGTCAACAGCTCCAACTAAATTTAAATAGCAGGCTAAATGAGTAAAGCTGTATATTAGTGAAATACTGTGATACAACTATAAATCGGTATGAGCACACATTCGTGGAGAACTATTTTATATCCAATATCATTGTGACCAGGAGGAGGACGTGGCCGAGCCGTGAGGGTGCACGGCCGGCGCTGAGTCAGTTAATCAGTGTGAGAGAAAGATAAAGGGGAGCCGGAGACACCAGTTCGGGAGAGAGAGAGAGAGACACGTGGCTGCGCTTTTTATGTTTGTTTAAGTTCATTTAGGCTTTAAAAGTTTATGATTGTTCAGCCGGTTCCTGCTTCCTCCTTGCCCATCCTTTACCTGTTACATTGGTACCGAAACCCGGGAAGGAGGAGGGATGCGCTGTCGCGGAGTCCTCGCCACTGCCGTCCATCAAGGGACGGAGAAGTCGCTGCCGGCCACCAGGAGTCGGAGGAACCACTGCCATCCGCCAGGAAGTGGAGGAGCCATTCCGTCCACCAGGGGTCGGAGGACTCGCTGCTGTCTGCCCAGGGAGGAGTGGCTGTCTTCCGCCAGAGGGCGGAGGAGTGGCTGAGGACTAGGCGACGGCATGGCTGGGAACTGGCAAGCAAGTTTTTCTTTCTCTCCTCTCTCTCTCTCTCTCTGTGTGTGCCTCCCGCTCGCCTTGTCCCTCTCCCTCCCCTCGTCTCTCATCAGGTTCCCAGGAGGCGGGGTGGACCATCGCTGGTGGAACGGCCGGAAAGGCAGTGTCTCCCCTCCAGAGTTGGGGGGGGGTTATGACGAGGAGGAGGGCGTGGCCAGGTCATGAGGGTGCGCGGCCGGCACTGAATCAATTAATCAACGGGAGAGAGATAAAGGGGAGCCGGAGACACCAGTTCGGGAGAGAGAGAGAGAGAGACACGCGGCCGCGCTGTGTGTTTATGTTTGTTTAAGTTAATTTATACATTAAAAGTTTATATTGATTGTTCAGTCGGTTCCCGCCTCCTCCTTGCCCATCCTTTACCCGTTACAATCATTTAAACACACTGTCTGAGCAAAAACAATGACAGTGCCGTTACTGGGGTATGTTCGTTATATTTAGGGTATTTTGAAAGAAAGAAATACTCATGAATATCTGTAAACTCGTTACAGGTTTAACGGCAAACCTCTGTACTAAACACTTCACCAATCCAAACGGTAAACATGATATTCCCGGGGAATATTCGACATATTAAATATGACAACAAATATAATCTTTCACAACATTAACAGGAAACATATCCAAGCAGTTAGCAAGTAAACAACTTCTCCATAGAAACAGATAACTTCTGCCACTGTAACATCTGTCCTCAAATGCTGCTCGTCGGAAATTTACTGTGGTGATGTAATACTTCAGCTCCATTCCAATTTCGGCCCGGAGACTGCAGCCCTAACCCTAAAACTGCAGGTGCTGCGGAGCTGCAGCTGGATGCTATTGGGATGATCCACTTCAACTATTACAATGCGCAAAATGATTGACGAGCATCAAAGTCCCTACTGATCAGTCTGCTGTCACATTTTTGTTTGCGGTTTACACAGTCTAGTGCTGTCCCAAAGACTGGTGAGATATATCAGGACACTTATTTCAGTGATATCTTTTAGGACAGGGTTTCCCAAATGGGGGTTTGCGAACCCCTGGGCGTTCATGAGGGAGCTCCGGGGGGTTTGTGAGAGAGTGTAGAGATTGCATGTGAAAATATGTCATTTTGTCAATAAGTCATTTACAGATTTTTAAAAACGGATGATTCCAAATGTTTTTCGCCTTTTAACAAATAAAAAAAGCAAGAACATAACTTAAAGTGCATACATTTTCTTTTAAACCAAACTTGTCTATGGCTTCAGTACAATTTTCTTACCTCAATTAGATGAGAGTGCACTCTCTCTCTCTCTCTCTCTCTCTCTCTCTCTCTCTCTCTCTCTCTCTCTCTCTCTCTCTCTCCCTCTCTCCCTCTCCCTCTCCCTCCCCCTTCCTCCCTGTGTGCACTGCATATGTGTGTGTGTGTGTGTATGTGTGAGGGAGTGAGAGTGCGCGAACTCAAGCAATGGATTGACGGGGAGTTATGATGTAGCATAATTTCATTATCAGCAACACAATCATATTTTAAAAGAAAAAACCTTCATTAACCTGACATTGTTTGCCCTGTAGTCCTGAAAAGCAATAGTTGATGGCTGTACCTCCTTGCCTGTACTGTTAACTGCTTGTGCGCTGGTTCTGTTCACTGCCGAACCGACCGGTTGACGGAAGCTTCTGATGGGTCTTAAAAGTGTCAATTAGGCGGCTGCCTACTATTTCCTTGCACGGCAGTCGTAACTTAAGATATAGGCTAATCGCTTATAATTTCCTAAAAAAATATAAATATAATGTTTCATTTCCAAAAAATATTACTAAAAGTAAGGGGGACATGTTCCCCCACCCCAGGTTATAATGGTTGCTACAGCCCTGGCTTTGCTACTTCAAGAAAAAAAAAAAAATAATAATGATTGAAAATGTAAAAATTGGCTGTATCATATCAAGATATCAAATATAGGCTACATTTCAGGGAAATGAAAACAAATATATAAAGATAAAATAGACCATTAGACAAAGACAGATAAAAATAGACCATTTGACAAGATTTCTTTTCTGTGTGTGTGTGTGTGTGTGTGTGTGTGTGTGTGTGTGTGTGTGTGTGTGTGTGTGTGTGTAAATTTGACTACTGGGAATTTAGTGCAATCTCTGATTGGGATAGAAATGAATTTAAATGAAATATATAAATATTATTAGAAAAGGACAATAGATGTAATAAAGGTTCATTCAAATATAACAATAATATGAAAAATAAAGTGCAAAGATGTAACGTTAATTAGATTTCAAAAGGTTAACATTACTTAAAATATCAGGGGGTACTTCAAATAAATAATTTAGGTCAAAGGGGTTCGGCTGACAAAAGAGTTTGATTTAGGAAGTAGTAACAATTTCTACATACCATTCCATAAAAAATAGCTTACCGCACCTTTAAGGAAATTTTTTAGACATCAATTAAGTAGAGTTTTATAGCTTTTAGTCCATGCCTGTTTTCTTTGAGGCCATCTATATGCTAGTGTACGCCTAAACATTGACAAAATTCACTTTTACATGATATACACACTTAAAATTTAGAGTCGTTGTCTTCTAAAAAACAAAACAAAAAATTACCAAAAATAGTGATGTGCATATTGCACTGCACAGATTTTTGCCCAATTAAATACTCCCAAGAATAGAAAGAAAAATAGAAAATAGGGCCAAGCCCTTCGATATGTCACACCCATACTGCAATCATCTAGCGATTTCATTTAGCCTTCAGTAATAAAATTTAGCTCATTGTTGAGTTGTACACTAAACTCATTGGATTTTGCCCTTGTCATGTCTTTAAAATAGCTTTCTCACAATTTTATTGAATTAGGTATGGCATCACAGGTAGCCCGGTTAACCTATGTATGAACATGTAGTGACCTCTAGGGGTCTATAAGCAACGGTCAGACTTTTGTTCGCCCTCCATTTGTTTTGACAGCAGAATTAATTGAGGCTAAAAACTGTTTTGGTCAACAAAACATTCCTTCCTCCATATCAAGCTGTTCATTAGGGGTTGCTTTACTGTCAGTGCAATAACCTGTCCGGCTCACTGATGTAATCAGAGCAGCCCTAACCAGTATAGAGAGAGAGAGAGAGAGAGAGAGAGGGGTTGAACAAACGGAAACAATCCCGAAGTGACACGCTGGGCTTTGGGGAGGTTGCTAGAGCAGTTCAGCGATATCCAGCAGGGCTGTGAATTGGCCGCCAGCCAAACACGCAAACTCTCCTCGCTGCTCCATCCGAGAGCCCATGCTCAGCATACTGTATGCAATTAAAAAAAAAACATCCTCAGTTAATGCATGACTGCATGCGCTTCTCATATATAAACACACACGCATATGTACGAGCGCTCACAAAAGCCAGCAAACACACTCATACGTACAGTATATCATTATTTAATAGCAGTTTGGTTTAGATTCTATTACAAACTTAGGGAAACATTTTTTCAAAATTACTGTTTTAATGAACATAACATAAAATAATCCTATTTTGCATGTGTATGTTTTTAACTTAGTTATACTGTGTGGACAAATTTGCCAAGAAGTTAAACGTAAAAAAAGCATTCTTTTGGGGATGTCCTTAAAGGGAAAAGTGGTTCATAAATACTTTTTCTTTTTACTGGAATTGAACTATATATATATATATAATTTTTTTTACTGTACTGTAAATTCTAATTTTTTTATTCTAAAAGTGCTAAAGTTTTACAAAAAGGTAGGGATACATTTTGGATTAGGGTTAGTCAGTAATTATAATTGACAAAACAAAAGTCTATGCTATGTCCCTGTTTAGGTCCCTGTGCAGTCCATGATATTTCCCGTTAAATGAATTACATGTATTAAGGATTTTATGCATTTGAATTGAGGTGGGTCTTCCTTTTTCCTTTGTGTGTGTATTAGAGTATTGTGTATTGTGAACTGACAGAGCGTGACCTTTAGATATGATTCGCTGATCGGAGACAATTTTAAACAAACAGTAACAGAGATATCAGAGAGTGAGCTGATCTGGTACAGTAGAGTGGATCAGTCATACTCTATCTACGTCACTCTGTGTGATGCGAGCCTGACGTGACTGGGCTGAACAGTGCGCGTTAAGTCCGCTAGCGTCCACCGTTCTCCAGGGAATATCTATTGAACCGCTTGAGTTAAATATCACACGCTTTTTTTTTTCTTTTTTTTTTTTTCAGGTCAAGGCATTTTCTATGCAATGAAAATAGTGCCCAAGGCACTCTTGCAGGGGACTGGCAATAGTAAAATGCTGTCTTTCGTTTTCTTGGACAAGCATTAGCTTTTACGCACATTAACACAAAAGAAAACAGCCTCTAAAGGGCTCTTAGAACATTGAGGGGCATCTCTCCTCTCTTCACTGCCAGTCACGAAAGCACACAATTAATATTTATATGCTGTTCGTGGTATTTATTTAGAGGTTGTTGCTGAAATGAAATGGGAGTCTGTAATGGTGACATCAAGTTAGATTTAATTTCAAATCCTTTTATGCAACATACTGTATTAACCTCACTTTGAAACAATAAAAAGCCCAATAAAAACTTGGCTGACATGTTAAGTCATGACCAAAAAGCCCTGAAATGTTTTCAAACAGAGCAGTGAAATATAGTGAAATTGGGTGTGTGTTTGTTTAATCCCTTCACCCATGTGTCAGTGTGGAAATGGGTTGCGTGAAGAGTGTAAAAGCTTGGAGGTAAATATGCAAAATTGATGAGCAGGAAATGAAGCGTGTGGTTTGTTGTCTTTTACAGGCATTTGTGTCTGATTTTAGTGCTACATGAATTCATATTTTCAGCTGGAGACTTGTATACAGCATTTGACTGAATGCTATCAGTTCTGCACGTCATTGTGTTGTGTTGGTCAGATTTGTTTGTTTGTTAAATTTTTTGTCTGGGGCTATAAGCACAAGTGCTTCCAGGCGTGTGTGTGTGTGTGTGTGTGTGTGTGCGCGCGTTCGTGCGTGCGGGTGTGCATGCGTGCTGGCTGTAAGTGCTCTGGTTCAAAAGGGATGTCAGATTGTGCTACTTGCCACCAAACACAATAATGACTCTGTCCCTAGAGCCAGAATATCTGACACATTTGTTTGTATGTGTGATTTATTTATTTTTTTATTTTATTTTTATTTTTTTTGTGGACTTACTGAGTGCAAGATTTTTTGTGATGTATTGATAAAAACAATTCTATGTTGTGATATTTATTATAATGCAATTCATTGTAATCCTTCAGTCAACTAGTATTTGTTTGTCTGTTTAAATTACAGGGCCCATTGAATTTGAGGAATGCAATGTCTCCATTGCCACAGAAGGTCTGCATTTGTTTTTTTCCTCTCTTGTTCCTATTATGTTCATTATGATAATATATGAAAAAAAGAATGCATACTTTCTCTTACAATGTCTATAATTGTACAGTGGTGTTCAAAAGTCAGTGTCCACTAATGAAAATGTTACTATTTGGCATTTTTCTAATTTAATGCATTTTTTTGTTTCATTAAAATTATATTATCAGCATAACAATTTGAGTGAAAAGTTTAATTGCAAAATGACATTAATTATTTAGTGTTTGGAATGTCCCCCTTTTGCTTTAATGACAGCATGCTCTCAAGCTGGCATGGACTTTACAATTTTGTCCAAAACCTGATGATCTATGTTGAGAATATTCCAAAGAGCATCTCGTGTGCGTCAATGGTTGCAAGGAAATATGACCTTTAAAAGTTCAAATGGTCAATGTTACAAATTTCCTTATTTGATTAGTGACCTAGAAATGGTGAAGAATCCTATATATTTCTTATCTTATTTTCGATCATAATGTTAATTTTTATTTTATTTTTCAAAATCGTAAACTTTGTATTTCCTGGTTTAAATTTGATTTTGATATCAGATTTTCAATGTGGACTTTTGAATCCCCTGTATTTCTTTCCAATAATCCATTCTGAGGCTGTGAGTGAGAGTCCCCCAGCTACTGGGGGTTGCGTCAAAACCTGTGCCAAGTCAAATATGCGGATCACGGATGGTCCGCTTTGGTGACCCCTAACGGGAGTAGCCGAAAGAAGAAAAAGAAGAAGAATCCATTCTGAGGCTTTATTACAACCATTTCTTTTTATTTGGAAATAATAATACCCATTGTTAGATGTACATTTGTTTCAGATGAAACCATATTTGTCTAGATTTGGGACAGTCATCATTTCTGTGTCTGTTTAGGTGCCAAACCAAGAAAAAGGAAGACCTTTGTCATTCCAGGCCGACGAAGAGACAAAGACACGGATTCCACGTAAGTGTTGAGACAGTTGCACAATATCTTTTATTGTAATCTCACTTCTCTAATTTTTTTTAATAAATTCTTGAACACACAATATAATTTTATCTAGTTCATATTTATTTTGGTGTATTTATATGAAAACTATTTAATGAAAATAATAATTTTTTTGTTTGTTTGTTTTTTTTTGGAGATTATTTTTTTATTGAGAAATATTTATTGTGTTATGCAGTTATTGTAAGTTAGCTGCCAGTTATTGCTTAAGAATTAATTCTCACATTAAACTTTTTCCTCTGTCTTGGATAGTGAATCGGCTGAAGTAGAAGCTGTTGTAAGTATCTATGTAATGTTGTTACAACTTTTTAATTAGACATTTGTATACAAAAGTATACATGGTGTGCTAGAGATTAATATAAAACAGATTAAAAAATATATACAATACTGTGCAAAAGTCTTAGGCACATAAGATGTTTCACAAAAGCATTTGTTTTAAGATGGGTGTCAATAGGAAATATAAATGTTAGACTCCCAAACATTACTTTTGCAAATAGAAAAGAATAGAATACAAGAACAGGGAGACACCTGCAACAGATGTCATGGCCCCCACAAAGCCCCCCACTGAACATCGTGTCTGTCTGAGATTACATATAGAGACAAAAGCAATTGAGATATAGCCTAAATAGATAGAAGAACTGTGGCGAATTCTCCAAGAAGCTTGAAACATCCTATCTGCCAACAACCAAGGAAAACTGTGTCCAGGTGTACCTAGGAGAATTGGTGCTGTTTTAAAGGCAAAGGTGGTCACACTGAATATAGATGTAGCTTTTTTTTAAGTTTACTGGACTTTGTATGACATAAAGTGATAAATGAAAACTACTTATGTCATTATTTTTGAAGACATCCTCACTATGCAACATTTTTCACAAGTGCCTAAAACATTTGCACAGTACTGTATGTATCAGAAGATATTATTGGAGCCAAAAAATGAAATTTGTGTTGGATCGTATTTTAATGCATGAAAGATGTTTTTCTTACATTTAATAATTTGAAACTAATTTTCTTTTGATAAAAGTATGCTCTTTCTGGTTCCACTTCATTTGAGTTGAGTCGCACCCACAAAGCTCCTTTGTTCCTGCCTATTTCAGAACGCTTCCAATGGAGCTCCCCCAGGTTTATATGGTGCTATAGATCTTCAGAACGCTGTGAGTGGTGACCTAATGTTGTTGAAGGATTGTCTATAATTCTTACAGTATTATGTAAAGACTGCATCTCCAGTGATTTCTTCTTGGGAATTGCGTACATTTTTCTTGCAATATTGCTAACAATAGTCCGTTTTACCTCAGTCAGACTCTCCCTGTGTTTTGATTTATTAAAGAGTGTGAAAATTGTGTTTGATCAGTGGTGTATTCTGTGTTTGCTGCAGAATGTGCCTCAGTTAGATGAAGAGGGCTTCTGTATTCGGCCTGAAGTCAACGAGAATGATATCCTCACTCCAGACCCATCTCTACCTAACCCCCCCACACACACATGCTTTTATCTTAGCCACAGAAAGATTTGGCTTTATCGCTTTCATCACCTCTACTCAGTGTAAACTCTGAACACTTTATTTTGGCTTGAGAACATAGTGTAATATCTTTATTTGCACTTTTATCTGAATCACTGCCAAGTAATTCCTTCCCATCACATCTATTTTCTTTTGTTTTATTTAGTAAAGCTGTGCCATTACTCGGCGTAGACCAGAGTACATATAAAAAAAATGAAATGGAAAATTCATCATCTTATACTGCAAATGTTATTTTCTTAATCAGTATTTTTGTCTTGTTACCAAGGTCTAACATCTAAGCATCCTTGGGAAATAGAGCAACAAAATTGTGTAAGATGATGACTCTTTTCCCCCAAAGTATGTATGTTTAAATTCAGTTTTTCTAAACCTGAATGGCAAATTATTTTTTCTTGTTTTAAGCATAAATAGAACACAATTTAGGAATTTATGCTTAAAACAAGAACAAAAAAATTGCCAACAGGATAAGAAAAATCATATTAATTAAAGATGTATTCTCTGAAATCAAGTTATATCATCATACACAGTTTTGTTTTTTAAGTAAATGTCTTGTTTTAAAGATATCTAGATATTTTTATTTGGAAAGCAAGACAAAAATACTGATTAAGAAATTTTTTGTTTTTTTAGCTCATGAAACTAGATTCATTTTTATGCCACCACACTACATTGTTTTTTTCAAAGCCCTTTTCCTTGACGGTTCCGATCACATGCCAGAGAGAACTCCTTTTATTCGTCCAGTGACTCAGAGGATGAAGATGAGCCAAGAAAGTTCCATGTTAAGATCAAACCTGTGCAGACCAACAATGGCACACACCAGCACAAAGCCACCATTGACGAGCTGAAGGCCTCTATTGGAAACATCACCCTCTCGCCCAATGCTGTAAGAGACACCTCACATGAACACACACAGACCCCATGACCATATGGTCCTTACTTACATTTGCAAATAAACACCAAAGCACAAAATTAGTAGCATACCTATCAAAAGCACACCCATTTCTTGCTTTCAGATTCATTCAAACAGAATAATGCACCCTAATCTCCTATATAATGGGTGTTTGGTCTGGCTTGACGGCAAAGAGCATTCTGATTGGTTGATGTAATTTACAGTCATGGTGCTAGTTCTTCTCACACAAAAAACTCCATTGACACAGGAGGCACTAGGGGGCACTATTTGATTATGTTATCCACAGAGTGCCGGCCCTTCTCGCTTGAGAGATGTAAACACATTCATTTGATTCTTCCTTTCCTGATTGGTGTTCCTGAGTGCAAACATTTTATTTGTGTATGAGTGAGATTGATACACACCTGTAGGCAATAAAAGACTTTAACTGGCTCAATGAAAATACAGTAATATTGTTTAGGCACAATGCATGTTAGTCTTGAAGCTGAAGGAATGAACATTTGAATTAATTTCAAAATAGGTTTGTGTTTCAGTTAAAGATCAGATGATAGGACACGTGATGTTTTGCGTAGAGGTAAGCTGCTGTTCTGTCATTTAGGATAATAGGTTAAGAATACAGTTGTGTGGTCAAGCGATTCCTCCACACACTTTGAACTATACCGATCAGTACACTACGTCGGCTGTGTGTGTGTGTGTTAGGCCTGTGGGCCATCTGTGTGTGTGTTCTGTTGGTAAACAAACCCATGCAACTTCCTGCATGAGAATCTCACCACAGGAAGCGTGAAGGGGCTCCGTTTCTAATGAGTAAGGTCATGTAGGTAGAGACACACACACAAACAGTGACATGTCAAAGCAAGAGCTGTGACCATAAAAGATATTTGGTTAAAATAAGGCAGCCTCTGTATTGATATACTCGGAGCCAGTTGGTTTAAAATAATCAAATCACCCCCAAAAAGGTTTGCAGTTTCAGTAAGACTAGCACCGTTTCTCTTCCCTCCTCTGTAGTTTTTGTGTATGTGTATGTGAATTTTAAGTTATAGCTGTACATGAAGAGCCAACTGGTCTGAAATTAGTTGAACTTGATCATCTGGAGATTGTTGAATGGACTTACTGACATTCTGACTGTGTATGTGCCGTTCCTCTCTAATTTCCCCAACTAAGCTTTTGTTTTAGACATGTTTGGGTGTTTGTTTATGAGTTGATAAGCTGTAGATGGACAGAATGAAAACAAAATGGAACTCTCTATCCCTCTCTTTTTCGCTCAGCTTTTTTCCAGTTTAGTGTGCTTTAATGGCATATAAAAACTGTAGGTTTTTATTGCCAAAGTTTTTGCATCAAAGCTGTGTACAATGAGAAACTGTGCAAACTAAAATAACAAGTCGAGTCATTTTTATTTGTATAGCACTTTTCACAACATATCGTTTCAATGCAGCTTTATAGAAAATGATGCTGTGACAGAAAATTTTAAATGAATAACATGATTGAAAATCATGCTTTAAAATTGTCTTTAGTGAGCAAGCGAAAGGTGGCTGCGGCAAGGAACACAAAACTCCATAAGATGTTATTTTATGCAGAAAAATAATCTTGGGGGAAAACCAGGCTCAACTGGGGGAGCCAGTTCCCCTCTGGCTATATAGCATGAATATAATGCCAATATTAGTTATCTATGTGTAGAACAAGTCTTGTTTGATGCGAGTAAACTGAGTAGGTGTTGGTGGCCAATGTTTAAAACTAAAGTATTTTGTATGAACTGTAAGATAGACGATTTAGGGTCTTTGAAGTCCATCCCGAATTGACTGCGGAAGTGCGTGTATATGAATTGTTCTTTTTATTTGGCTGATGAAGGTTTTAGTTGGCGTAAATTTTATTTGTCCATGTATCCCATTTTAAGAGAGTGTAGTCCATGTTAACCAATATTATTATTTTATTAAGATTTTCTCAACAAGCAAATAATACATAAGTAAAAAGAAATCTGAAAATACTTAGCAAATAAATATAAACACTTCTTGCAAAAAATTTAGGTGGTAAACAGATTGCTTGTATTACGAGTGATTATCATCGTGTGACAGTTTGCACATTATATTTTTCTGCTCTGTGTTGGCTTCTTTGAACCCACACCACAGATGTTGCACCTGTTTTAATAACGAGCTCCTCTTCATTTTCATGACTTGTTTGACAGTCATTCCGTTCTGTGGAGATGTCTTTCTCCATTATGGGTTTTACTGGGTCAAAAATGATTGAGTAGCACGAGTGATCATGCTCTGCCCTCTTCTGTCTGTGGAGCACAAATACGTGCACTTGCAAGCTCTAGAAATAGCGCCACGTGAAATACAGATGCACGCGTCAGATGAGAAGCATATTTAGTGCTTTTCAATGTCATTGAATTTGCTTGGGTGGCTGCAAAAAAATTTAAATAATGGAAAAACCCATGTTTCACTTGAAGACCGGCCCACTGAGAGGTAAGCCCACGCACATGGAAATGTACATATCGTGATATACAGATATAGCAAAATCTCTATTGATTGACACTTTATATCATCGCCATGATATATACGTCATATCGCCCAGCCCTAGCTGCGTCCCTCACTCTTCATTCCTTTGTGTTTCTTTGAAATGACAGTGATGTATATCTGCAATAACACATCCGCTCAAGTGCCAGCTTGTGTTTTCAGCGTTCACAGCTTACTTTAGACACCTTTGCTGACACTGTTTGCTTTATCTGAGAAAGATTAACATGCATCTTTTTTTTTTAAGGCAGTCTCTTTTTCATTTTAGGCTTGAACTTTGCTTTCTGTCTCATTACATATGTGCTCAGTAATTACATGGATTAACCTTTAAATATTTACACATCTCACAAAAGAGCCGTATTCACTTTCACAGTGTTGTGGGAGATACTTTGAAACATTAGCTTCTCTAGCTACAAACTACTTGTACTTCAATATAGTTAAAAAAAAAAAAAAGAAAAGAGCAGTCAAGCTGACCTTTTACATTTTTTTTTTTTTTTTTTTTTTGTGAGGTACACTACCAGTTACAAAGGAAAAAGTGATTTAAAAAATATACATCAGATGATTTTATTACTGAAATCAAACCAACATTTATCCGGCTAAGCACAAAAGGAAGGATTTCAGTTAAGGTGATCTGCTGTATTCAATTATAAATTTATACTTAATACAACTAATAAAACTAAAAGCCAACAGAATTTATGTAACTGAGTCAAAACATAGAGATAAAGATGCATTTAACTAAATATTTCGGTACAAGACATAAAATGTCATGCAGAGACTTTTTTTTAAATCAGATTATTGAAATGCACCATCTGAAAGAACTGATTTACTAAAATAATTCAGACCTCGCTGCTTGAGAGAGAGAGAGAAAGAAAGAAGACCATTCAGGAGACCATGTTTGATTATTGCCTTTGTTCGCTTGGCTGTTGAGCTATACTCTATGCACAATACAATGGGACATTTAAACCAGAGATGTTGCTCTTTGTCACGCTACACCATTACTCATTGGAAAAAGTAACTTGTTACTGGAAAAACTACAATTTCAGCTATGTAGTTAAGTTATTTTTAGTTAGTAACTTCCCAACACCAAGTTTTTTCCACTCTCTCTCACTTTAGGTCAAGTCAGGAAATATAGGTGTTCACGAATGCCATGCCATCTGTTGTAGATTATTGATATTATTGAGATTTCCATTTCCCCATGTCTTTTGTTGTCTCTCTTTCCCCTCAAGTGCTCTCTCTCTTTCTCTCTCTCTCTCTCTCTCTCTCTCTCCTTGAAACTCTTGGCTAGTGTGTGGCATAGGAGCTGTAATTGAACCCATTTGCCACTCTCTGCCTATGGGACTAAGCTTTGTCTTCACTTTTCTCTATGCATGTGTGTTTGTTTGTGTGTTTCCACAGAATTTTCCCTGTGGTTTACCAATTAGCTATGTTTTTGGTCCATAAGTTCGCTTTCTGGTGTTTTTTTATTCATCAAATTCTTGATCAAAATGAGTGAGAGGATTTTCCATTTACCAAGACAGTGTCTCAGGCAGAGATGTTTCACATGAGTCATTTTGAATTCACAGAATTACAATAAACCAACCCTTCCCATTTTCGTGTCTTTCTGCATTTGTCAGTGTTTTGCTAGCTGACTATTGTTGACATTTCTCAGCCTCAAAACAATCCCAGTAGTGAATTCAGTTGTATTCTCTGTCACTCATTTCCTCATGTTTAGACAGCATGCAGAATACTATTATTGAACTTTTGGTTTGAATATGTAATCTCACAAGTTCAGTTCTGTGCTCATTCTTGTGTGTGTGTGTGTGTCATCCTGGGAGGCCAGTATCCATTGAATGAATATGGGGATGAAGTACTTCATGTCTTCTACTGTTTTCATAACTCCTCTCACTCTCATTAATAAAAGCCTGTTTTCATTTCCAGGTTCATATGAAGAGGAACCAATCCAGTGAGTATTTTTTCTTCCTCCCTCCGTCCCTCTGTCACTCTGAATGTTTGGCTCTGGAGAGCGCCTGCCATTCTGACTTTTCTTTTTCATTTTTCTTGGCCATGACATTTCTCACCAGCCTCCTTCATGTTGCTCTGGTGACCCCTCCAAAGCCAACTCATCCCATGAGAAAATAAACGTCTTCCCCCTTTTTTCCTCATCTGATTAGCACAGCATTGCCTCCTTAAGCCATGAGTAAGATTAACTGCTTAATTGTGTTTATGTTTTTCTATCCATCATAATTTTACATTTTTCCAGTAAATTGTGGCTTAAACGAACACAGATGCATGCCAGAATGTAGTGTTTACACTGGCATGTTCTCACATCAAAACGACGGTTTCAACCTCCCAGGAAAGTTTTACATGCTTTAAATACATAAGACATTTTTTTAATTATTATTATTATTGAACTGGAACGGTAAACATTTCTTCAAAGAGCACATTCGCCACAATCTCCTGCACGTGCTGAAATCGATAAGATCTGGCAGATACAGTAATTCTATCTGCTAAATCCTTTAATCCAATACATGTTGTGTTTTGTCTGAAATCACATCAAGATGCTATCTCAGATGTGACATTAGCATTTAAAAATAGATGTAGCAGACACAGTAAAGAACCGTCTCTGTTATTTAAGAATTGTAAAATATAAGGGCTTTAGACTTTCAGAAGTTCTTTTTTTAGTTCAGATTAAATGCCAGCTTTTATGGAAATAGCCCTGTTTATGACTTTATGGTCAATACCTTTTACACTTTTTATATCCAATCCATCCTGTCATCACACACATGAATTCAGTCCAGAATCTGATGTGTGTCTTGCTATTGATTTCACAGAAGCATACGGGCAAATTGGGTAGATAGAATAAACTTTACTATTTACTACTTACTTTAACTAGACTATTCCAAACTAAATGTATATGTGCATCTCACACATACTTGGGAATGACACGACAAAATACATACCCATCTATAAACCCAATGGCAGGTGAGTAATCCTCAGGAAGCCAGCACACACGCACACTCCTTTTTTTTTTTTTTTTTATGGCTGCGTTTGTGTTGCTGGGTATGAGGGATTCCTGTGAAGCCATGAAAAATTAATAACAAAATGCTAAATTAATCCTAAATCATTGGTAGCTGTTTTAACCTAGTATGTCTTTTAACACACTACTGTCATTTTTGTATAATATTTGTATATGGGATTTGGTCTCAAATTAACTAATCCTGAAAAGTGTAAATTACAGCATTCCATTTACTGTATGCCTGCTCCTATTTACAACATGTTCTTTTGCAGAGGTTAAACATTGTAACCAATCGCAGATTTCTGTGTAGAAATTGTTAGTTTGTTTATTAGTTGCTAAGAGGTCCAATGTGAAGGATTTTAGGATTTACCAACGTATAAAACAGCATTGAAGTAATTGAGGAACACAGATCTCAGCTTGTTGTAGATGTGTAGCCTACATAAAGACTATGGCATGCAGTTGCCCCATACAAAGTATTTTAATGTAAATTAAATCATATATATATATATATATATATATATATATATATCAAAATTAATTGCAATTACAATATCAAAGGGAAATAATCGACATTTATAATTTTTCTCATAATCGTTCAGCCCTGATTTCAAATATACTGTGCAGTGTGTTCACTGTGTCCTGCAAATCACATGCAGATCATTTTTAAATTGCCTACTTTTTTTGTGTGTGTGTGTGTGTGTGTGTGTTTTATAATTTACCTGTGATAAATGGGTTTGAAAAGACATGTCTCATGTAGTAAAGACCAAATCTTAGTCTTTAACTTAAGTGGTTTTAAACCACTTGACATAGCACTTGATCTGTCAGAAAAACGAGCTTTGCTGCAGTCAATTTCCTTGGCTTCAGTATATTCAGTGTCATATATGCAATATTTGACTATGCCTCTAACAATTTAGCCAGCACAATAATTTAAAGGCTGACTGATTTAATCAGGTTTATTATTGTTTTTTACATCATATTTACTTCATGAAACACATGAGCTGCAGTTTTCATCAGGGTTAAATGAGAAGATCATGACTAATTCCCAAAGATGCCAGCAACTTAGTTGTGTATTTTCTCATTGATTTTCAGGTGATGAGCTGGGACGACCCAAGATATTACAACCACCATTTAACGAGTAAGACACTGAACCATCAGTTTACTCTTTTTATTGGAGTATATTTAAAAACCTGTTTTGTTTTCTTAGTGAATTTTTTGGTATGAATTTGTTAATGGACATGACTGTTAATTTTTTTAATTGGTGAATTACACAGCTTTCATAGCATCTTTGTTATTTTAAACAGTAGACTAGACCTGCTGTCTTTGGATCCATTTGGCCCAACCAGCACTGGCTCTGCCTCCTCTGTTCCTCCCTCATCAGGTAGCACCATTCTGTTTTAATACTGCAAAAACACAACACTTCTGAGTATAGCAAAGCTGACTGTATTAGGATCATTGTTACTAAGCGATTCATTGTTTTGCTGCATTATACTGAATGTAAATGCACAATGAAGAACAGTAAGTCCTCTGCAAAATCCCACAGTAACAGATCACATTCCTTATATCTCACATAGTTTCACAAAATGACAGGTAACATACGTGTATAATATGGTATAATCACATTTCGCATTTATCCCAGGGTCAGCACCTTAAGTAATCACAATAGAGTTTAGCCTGACAATGATCACCCACACTGTACAGACAAAAAGTAATAACTCATTCAGCCCTCCAACTCCTCCATCCCCCAGCCTCTGGGAGGCTTGTCTTAGGTCTGACCTCCTTCATTATTGATGATGCTTATAGGCTGGTGAAAATGTTTGGGCTATTCCAGTTCACAACAGTTGCCTCAAGAGAGCTTGCTCAGGCGGCTGTTGTCATGGAAACCTCCATATCCTACAGTGACTTCATACCTCACTCAATCTGTGTTCTTTAGTATACAATCTTTTGTGAATTTATGCAAAAACTTTGTTATTCCTTTGTGTTTGATTTTTATTTTTGTATATAAATATACATATATTACATCTTATTTATTTTTTTATTATTATTATTATTATTATTATTTTGTTCTGTAGAATGGGCTTTTTAAAATATATATGAAATTTTATATTAATAATTACAATGTGCACTTCAGTTGTATTTTTGGAAAAAAAATGTCTCTAAATTAATCTTCATTGTCAAGTCTTCAGATTCGGCCCCACCTCTTTTCTCTTGACTCTTTTACACACCCGTCCTTTTGTGAGTATAGTCAATGCTCTCAGTCTATGCTCCCTCTTCAGGTCATGCTCTACTCATTCAGTACTGTTATATTGACAGTATGTCCTTAAGGGCTGAATACTCTGCACTCTTGACCTTGATTATTGAAATCAAATGGTATTTTTAATTCTGGGAATTAGGAGCTGCCATATCTTGGGAAATGGTACATTGACAAAATGTAGCCTTAACTTAAGAGTATATAAACAAAGACAATTTGCTTAGTAATGTTTGCATAATTTGTAACACATGTACCTGGAATGTACTTTTAGCTTTCTCACTTTTTGTTTTTCAACCCTCTCGCACACTTTTTCTCTGGCTTGTAGAGTTATTTGGAAAGAAATATTGTGAGTGCATTCTTGCGTGACTCTGTAATAGTTTTAAAAGGTGACGTTTGCAAACAAATGAGTCTCGCAAATAAGTCACTCAAAGTAGTCACTAAAAGAAAGCCAACCTGTCATTCAAGCTCTGACCTCAGCTGTGAGGGCCAGTCATAATCCACAGTTAATTGGCACCTTCAGAGGGTGGAGTTTGGAGTCCCCTTGTCACAGACATTGTCAAACATGATCTTGTTATAGTTCTGACCTGGCAAAGGAGCAAAAAGAGCATTGAAGGGGATTTTAGTTATGTTGCGAATTATTGTTGGCACTATTTTTAGCTTTTGAACTCAGATTTTGAGTGTTATATCTTTCATCTACACTACCGGTCAAAAGTTTTGAAACACTTACTCATTCTTTATTATAATTTTTTTTTTCTTCACATTTTAGAATAATAGTAAAGTCATTAAAACTATGGAATATCATAAATGGAACTATGGGAATTATGTTGTGACTAAACAAAATCCAAAATAAATCAAAACTGTGTTATATTTTAGCATCTTCAAAGTACCCACCCTTTGTCTAGAATTTGCAGACATGTACTCTTGACATTTTCTCAACCAACTTCTTGAGGTATCACCCTGGGATGCTTTTTAAACAGTATTGAAGGAGTTCCCATCTATGTTGGGCACTTATTGGCTGCTTTTCTTTATTATTTGGTCCAAGTCATCAATTTCAAAAACTTTTTTTTTTTTTAATTAAATTTTAGATTTATAATGAAATAAATTAATATGGTGGCACAATTATATTTTTGTCAACAAAACTAATTTCAAACATTTAAGCATACGCCTTCAGATCAAAAGACTTTTAAGATCATGGGAAACATTTCAGTCAAGTGTTTCAAAACTTTTACTGGTAGTGTATATTGATGTATTTTAATTGAGCCTATTTAGTCTGTATGATTTTTTTCCCCCCTCATACTTGCTTTGTATTTGTTCAATGCTTTTTTCTTCTTAGACCTGGCTTCTCTCTTATTATCACCTTTCCCTACATCTCCCCCAATGCAGTTAAATGATGAGGTCTTTGAAGACCCAGGTAATGCTTGTAACCCATGCCTGCAGAATAAAACTCTTCCCATAACAGATGCTGACCTTAAAGGCTCAGGATAATACCAAAGTGTGAATGCTGTTAGGAATGTTTATATTTGAACTCACAAAGTCTTACAAATTCTTATAATTCTAAGAAATGTATATGTGAATATGAGTGTTTTCAACATACTGTATTTTGCAAGCACACTGAAGGAAAAGCACTGAGCCACACTTATACAGTATAATATTTATTTTATTTTTAAAAAAATATATTTGTATGCCGCTCAGTTATGCCAGTGTTTTATTTATTGTTTATGTATGTAAGGGGCAAGAAAAAGTATTTGAACCCTTTGGAATTGCATTTGTGTATAAATTTGCCTTAAAATCTGGTTTGATCGTCATCTAAGTTACAATAATGAACAAACACAATCTGTTTTAACTAATAACACACAAATTGTTGTATTGTTCTTGTACATACTGAATACATCATTCAAACATTCACAGTGTAGGTTGGAAAAATATGTGAACCTCTAGGCTAATGATGTCAACAAAAGCTAATTAGAGTCAGGAGTTGGAAAACCTGGGATCAAATTAATGAAACTAGATTGGAAGTGTGGGTTAGAGCTACTTTGACTTATAAAAAGCACTCAGACTTTTGAGTTTGCTATTCACAAGAAGCATCTGCTGATGTGGACCATCATAAGAGATCTCAGAAGATCTACGACTAAGAATTGTTGCTTTGCATAAAGCTGGAAAGGGTTACAAATACTGTGTAATACTCTCCGTATAAGTGGCCGTCCAGCCAAGATGACTCAAAGGGCAGAATGCTCAATGAGGTAAAAAAAAAAAAAAAAAAAAAAAAGAAGTGACATCTAGAGTGACAGCTAAAGACTTGAAGGAATCATAAGAACTGGATAACATCTCTGTTTATGAGTTTACTATATGAAAACATTAAACAGGCATGGTGTCCATGAGAGAACCATGAAGAAATACCACTTAGACATTCCACAACGCTAATGGACTAATGAAACTAAGGTTGAATTGTTTGGGAAGAACACGCAGCACTACGTAGGGCGTAAAAAGGATGAAAACATCATCTCAGTAGTGAAGTACGGTGGAGGGAGCATCATGATTTGGGGCTGCTTCGGGGCCTGGATCACTTGCCAGCTTCGAGGGGAAAAATAAATTCTCAAGTTTACCAAGATATCCTATAGGATAATGTCAGGGTGGTTGTGTGCCAGCTGAAGCCCAGTAGATGTTGGGTGATGCAGCAGGACAGTAAAGTAAAGTAAATCAACTACAGAATGGTTTAAATAAAAGAAAATCCATCTTTTGGAATGGCCCAGTCAGAGCCCAGACCTTAGAGATGCTGTGGAATGACCTGAAGAGAGCCGTTCATACAAGACATCCTAAGAATATGGCTGAGATGAAGCAGTTCTGTAAGGAAAAATGGCCCAAAATTCCTTCTGAACATTGTGCAGGCCTAATCTGCAGCTACTGGAAATGCTTGGTTGAGGTTATTGCTTCCAAAGGAGGATCGACCAGTTATTAAATCCAGTGGTTCACTTACATTTTCCACAGCACTGTGAATTTTCAATGGGATGTGTTCAATAAAGACTTGTGACTTTGATGAGGTCACATTTTATGACCAATTAATGCAGAAAACCTGCTGATTCCAAAAGGTTCACATACTTTTTCTTGCCACTGTATTTGCATTAGTTAAGGCTGACAGAGTTGCATGAAGGTTGGCTGATCTTAGCATTACTCAAATTTGCAGTATTATCCTGTCTATTGCTTATTAAAGGAATAATTCACCCCAAAATACATTCTGTAATTATTTTCTCACAATCCTAACATTTATGCTGTTATTTTTTTCCAGTGGTGAACAAAGTAGACATTTTATCCCAAAAAGTACGTACGGCTTGTGCACTATATTCCAAGTCTTCAGAAGCCATATTATAGCTTTGTGTGAGGAGCGGACGGAATTTTGTTGTGATTAACTGAATTGTCATTGTATGGCATGTGTTGCATAAAGATTCTTTAAAAATGTCTCCTATTGTATTCCAAGGAAAAATTAACAGCATACAGGTTTGGAAACCAAGGTTTGACGGATGACAGAAATTAAATTTTTGTGTGACCTGCTCTTTGAAGGGATCTTTAAGAATCTTTCAGGAGGATTCTGCAATGTTTTGACTTACTTAATTTGAATGTGGTTGACACATTTACTGATACTACCTCATTAAAAGGTCTGTTTTTTCTGTTACTTTGAATATAATCAATGTTGTGTTTATGTAAAATTTGTATTCCACATTCAGATTTAGTGAAAGAACATAGCACCTCCTCGGCATTGACTTGTACAGTATACATATCATCAGTGTATATTTCATATCTATTAATTTTTTTTCCTGTAGTCATTTTAGCATAGTCATCAGTATATAATGTATGTTTATACAACCTTGCATTGCTCTCTTCTCTCTGATGACCCCTGTAACAGAAGTGGATTTGCTGTCGGAGCCCACCTCTCCTTCAGCTGTCAGTCTTGAGGTTGCTGAGGCTCCTGCTCTTCCCCTTCCCTACAAAATCCTTCCTTTCAGCCTTGCCAACTCAGGCCCCCTGCCGTTCCCTACCCTCCCCTCTCCTCCCTCCACCTCTCCTTGGGAGCTCCCTGATGAGGCTTTTGCCCTCCTCAACCCTGCTCCCACTAGAGCTATGAGTGTGCCTCCAGCCCTACAGGCTACTCCTAAGAACTACACTACCCAAATGCCCCCTCTCAGTGCTCCCGCCACTGGTCCAGACATGCTTTCTTTTTGGGCCCAGAGCCAGTGGATTGCCTTTAATGATGCCTTTGTGCCATGCCGTGGACCCTCCCATCTGCCAGCAGGGCCTCAGTCAGTGCCCGTGTCTCAACAGCTAAAGCTTTTCTCCAGAGAGCCTACAGACCCATTTGCGAATATTAGGAGAGAGGAAAGTGCCTCCTCTCTGAAGGAAGTAGCAGCCAGACCCATGCAGGATGGTAAATTTGTTGAATTAGAGTTCTAAGCATGTTCAAACACTGTTCCATGCTTCATGACAGTTTGATATGTTTACAGTGATTTTAACAAACGTGATGTTTTTAATATGAAATGAACATTTATATTATTAACTTGTTTTAATTCATTTGAGTTGATTTGGTGGATTTCTTTTTTTATTGTTATTTCTTTTCTTTTTTTGCTTCAGTTCACTTTTATTTTATGCATTCTTCTTTGATTGTTAATGTAATTGTTTTGTGTTTTCTTCAATTGATTAATTTGATTTAAAATATTTGATAGGGTTTTCACCTTTAAGTCATCGTAATTTTAAAATCTTACATAATCTTACATCTTACTGTTGTTTATCTGGATAGAAATGTGACAGATTTAGGCCCAAGTTTGAAATAACTTTGGTTAAGATATTTTCTGATTGTTCTGTATGTTTAAGATAACATATATGTTAAGATTTTACAGATATTTTTGAAATTCATTAGCAATTCATGTCATGTCCTATATAGGCTACTATTTAGAGAAGTAAAAGTGTTAAATTCACATCTAAGGGTGTTTGTTTGTTTGTTTAGCTGTATCTTCAAATCATCATAATATTATTTTAAATGTTTTCTGAGCCAAACTGGCCCAGAACTGTGCTAGTTAATGATTTTCCCATTTTAACACTTCATGACTAAAATGGTTTAAAGAAGGAATTGCTTCTTTTACTTTCCTTGCTTTGTATTATCATTTCTTTGAGTGTTCTTATTTTATGTACCTTATGTTTGTTCAGAATTTTTTCTGAGTTCATAATGTGACTGTCTAAAAGTTATTTCACTCTTTTGTTGACTCTATATCAGTTGTAATTGTTGGATTTGACTCTAAGCTTGTGACATCAAGCTCAGTATAGCAGTATTTTAAATGTTATTCCACATTTGTGATTATGTTTGTAAGTTAACCATGCTAAGGCACTGCTATCTCTGTTTTTTGTATGTCTTGTGGTTCTAATATCTGTCTTCTTTTTTGTATGCATAGTACCACCCCCAAACAGGCCAACCACTCCCCTGGGCACAGCAGGCATTGTGCCACCTCCAAGACCATTATCACGGCCCAAACTGCCTGCAGGAAAGCTGACGGGCATCAATGAGGCTGTGAGTAAAGAACATACATATTTACTGATTCCCCCAAATCCAGGGTAGTATAGAGAGAATCGTAGAATTGAATGAAAATGAATTGAATGCAGTGAATTATTGATTAGTCAATTGTTCTGTGCAGGGCCGACCATTCAGCCCTTCTAAGCTGTCTAACTCCAGCCCTCCTCCTGCTCCACTGGCTCGAGCTGAGAGCTCCTCCTCTCTCAGCTCCAACACCTCGCTGAGCACCAGCAACACACCTACTGTCGGTGAGTGTTCACACGCTTTTCTTCATGATCCAAAAGCTGTAATGTTGAACTCAAAGGCATATTTCCATACATGTTTTCTAAAATATATAAATGCTTAATTATATATACTGTGTATTACAATGACAGCAAAATTCTGTATATATTTCTTTTTTTTTTTTTTTGAGGGAATGGGTGTATACTTTGTAAGGAAAGCTAACAAACATAGTATACATTTATGATTCTACACATTGCATTTCATAATATGATCAACACTCACCAAACCACTCCATCCTCACCCTTCAACTGTGGGTCTTTTTTTTTTTTTTTTTGTGGTGTCCTTCCTTTCATTTTCATTTAAGAGGACGATGTGTTTGTGGGGAAACTGCCCACATTTGAGAAGAGATGTGAGACTCCTGCAGGTAAAGTGGAAAGTACCCGAAAAAACTGTTCTAACTTACTAATTGACTTCTGAATGATCATCAACCAATTACATTACTCCATTTATTAAACCACACCTATTCCTTTCAAAATATTCTTCTAATTAGCTCTTCTGTGACTCATCCTATGATTTTGGTGAACTCAAGGATTGTTGATACTTTGAGCTCATTATGTCTTAAGGCCCAGATATACTTCATACGAAACTGATCAATGAACAGGTGTGATGTAATTTAGAACAAAATCTGGCCAAAAAGAAGGTGTTTTTAAGTTTGTTTCGGTGGTACGTAACCGCTCGCCTGGGCCAACTTTCAGAAAAACTTCAAAAACTGGCTGCTAGGGGGCCTGGGTAGCTCAGCATGTATTGACACTGACTACCGCCCCTGGAGTCGCGAGGTCGAATCCTGGACATGCCGAGTGACTCCAGCCAGTTCGCCTAAGCAACCAAATTGGCCCAGTTGCTAGGGAGGATAGAGTCACATGGTGTAACCTCCTCGTGGTCGCTATAATGTGTGGTTCTCGCTCTCGGTGGGGCGCGTGGTGAGTTGTGCGTGGATGCCGCGGAGAATAGCGTGGGCCTCCACACGCGCTACGTCTCCGCGGTAACGCGTTCAAACAAGCCACGTGATAAGATGCGCGGATTGACAGTCTCAGATGCGGAGGTAACTGAGATTCGTCCTCCGCCACCCGGATTGAGGCGAGTCGCTACGCCACCATGAGGACTTAGAGTGCATTGGGAATTGGGCATTCCAAATTGGAGAGAAAAGGGGAGAAAACCTTCTTACTGCCATTGCTCCACATCATCAGTAGGTGTGACCTGAAGCTCCACCTACTTTGAGGCCGACAGTTTTTTCAGTTACATTGTTCAGTCAGTTAAGATCAGTCAACATGAACACACCGGCGTGCAGAGTTATTAGCAAGCTGGTGCAAATTTACGTGCATCTGTACGACCGCTCACTTAGAGACATTTTCCAAGTCCATGTCTTGTTGTTGTTGTTTAATTAGTCAACAAAAAGAATCAAATCAACTCAAATACTCTAAAGTGCCCATTCACTCATGTGCCATCTGCAGCGAAAGCCATTCACACATCGGCCCAAAGTGAGATATGCCTTTCTTATCATTCTTTTGTCTAAATGCTGCCCATTAACACACTTTATAGATGTATTGCCGCATATAGTGTGTTCACTCAATAGCT
This sequence comes from Myxocyprinus asiaticus, assembly GCF_019703515.2. Taxonomy (NCBI): domain Eukaryota; kingdom Metazoa; phylum Chordata; class Actinopteri; order Cypriniformes; family Catostomidae; genus Myxocyprinus; species Myxocyprinus asiaticus. Next base: position 30,597,437 of record NC_059346.1, on the reverse strand, counting down.
CCATGAATTCAGAATGTAAACAAGACAAATCATTTTGTCCTGCACATACATATATTACTTTAAATAATCATCGAGCTTCTTTTGATGACCTTATGAATTCTACTCTTAGAATGAGGCATAAAGTCATTGATAACACATTTTTATATCACATTAGGTAAGATTTTATATATAGCATCCTCCTATTCAAATGTTCCTCAAACGCCTCCCACAGCGGTGTGAAGGGTGTCTGAATGAAGAACTTTTCCAAAAATATATCGGGGGCCTTTAGCCTATTTTGCCAGCCTTGCAAACTAATGTGTTGATTGCTAATCATAAACTTTATACCATTCTGTTGCTGATTTATTGTTGCTGATGAGGATGTATGGATCTCAGTTGCTTAAAGACTCTCTCCTACTGAGCTGTCAGTGTTTTGATGTGTTACTGTGAAGGTTGAAAATGTGTGAACCGGTCCAACCTCATCAGAACTCTTCTGTTATTATAAAGAAAAAAAGGATGTCTAACTGTTGTAATGCTGCTTTCTTTATGTCTCTCTCTCTCTCTCTCCCCCTTTCCCTCAAAGTGACATCTCGTGGGCCCAGTCCAGTGACACTGTCTTCCCTGGATGCGTTGCCCATAGCTGTGGCATTCACAGAGTCAGTTAATGCCTATTTCAAAGGAGCAGATCCCAGCAAGTGAGTTTCACACGATGTGTTCTGCTTAGGCTTTACAGACCACAAACTATACACAGGGTTCCCACTGTCATGGAAAACCTGGAAAATATCAGGGAATTTTAAAATTGTGATTTCTAGAAAAGTTCATGAAAATTAATCTCAGAAAGTCATAGAGAATTCAGTAGCCAATATAATTTTCTACATATGTAGATACATACATACATACATACATACATACGTATGCTGAGCTCTAAAATATTAAATATCTAAAATATCATCAAATAGAAATTGCTCTTTGTGAATGCAGTCACTATTAACAAATTTTTTAAATCACGAATGACTAGGAAAAGTCATGAAAATTAATTGTTCAAAAGGTTCTCAGTGATAACCACCAATAATTGAAGCCACTGCATGTAGATTAGGAAATTCACAATGCACATTGGTAATCTATTACATATTCCATAAGATTTTAAATCTTTGAGAATAGATGCCCATTGTAATTGTTCACACATGGGCACATGCTCTTTATGTCTGTGTCCTACTCTTGGTTGAATGTTGCTTTGGTGTAGATCAATATAAGAGGTTAAGCTCAGTTCACCTCTCTGTGTGTTGTAGGTGCATTGTGAAGATCACAGGAGACATGACCCTCTCCTTCCCCAGTGGCATCATCAAGATTTTCACCTCAAGTCCATCTCCTGCCGTACTCAGCTTCAAACTCTTAAATACTAGCAGACTAGAGCAAATTATGCCCAATCAGCAACTACTGCACAGGTGAGTGTGTGGGGTGTTTCTGCAAATATGATATAAGAAAGTGGTAAGTGTGGCTTGAAAATAGTTTGGATATGTTTTACCATTTAAATCATAATGACTTGTTCCATGCATTAGTGTCTTTGCAACCCATGTTTATTACAGCCTCTTTCTTTCTATCACTCACCCACAACCCTCCTCTTATGAGTTCCTGCCAGCAGCTCCTAGGCATGGCTAATCGAATCAGGAGGACTTGTGATTTAGTAGTTGAGTTGCTGAAGTAGGGTTAGTTGTTTCATGCTGCCACAGTGACATGCAGCAATTAATTATTTAGGTCCAAATTAAATTTTCTGTGTGTTTGTGCACATAATGCAGTGACTCCTCCCAGAGTGACACAAACACTAAGGACTTTTGGCTGAACATGCCTGTACTGACAGCATACCTCAGAAAGAGCTCTGAGCAGAACCCTGCTGCATCCTATTACAATGTGGACATTCTCAAGTACCAGGTACGTAGCTTTTCACTCAGTAACTTTTGGGATAGTACTATTGTGTACTTCAGTGTGGCTTGTTAGCACCAGATTTAGTCAGAATTGTTGAATGAATGCAGGATCAATGTTTCAGAAATACTTGTGCCAAGTTCCTAGCAATGTAATCTTTGCAGTTGTGTTTTTATGTATTTCTGAAAAATATTTAAGCAATTCTCAACAAAAGAAAAAAATATGACTAATGGTGTAACCATTTTAGTAAGAAGTACTTAAATACACTATGTTGCCAAAAGATTGTGGACATCATAGTTTAATTTAATTTCAAAACCATAGGCATCAATTCCCCTTTCGCTGCAATAACAGCTTCCACTCTTCTGCATAGGCTTTCTACTATACTGTATGTAGTAAGCGTCAGGGAGGTCAAGCAGTGATGTTGGGCGATGGGGTCTGGCTCACAGTTGGCATTTTCAAATATTAAGGATTTTTTTTTAACAAAATGTACTGCTTATTTTTTTAAGAAATATTAATACATTTTCTGCCCAACTGCTTGCTTTATTTGTTTGTTTCTTTCTTTCTTTCTTAATTTTAGACTTCTAATGAGACCTTTTTTTTTTCTAGACAGTAACATAAACTAGACAATTTTTACTTTAAACTCTGCAAAAATATTCAAATTCTGAAATGGAAGGTACATTTATCACACAAGATACATTCAAGTAATTTTTATATGAACTGTATTTTTAATGTTTTTGAATAACAATAGATCCACACAACAAAAAAATTGCATCACGTTTTTGGCCCATTTACTGTTGAAATCCTGGATTGGGTCACCAGTTTAGTGTTGTGTAAATCAGGCTGATGATAATGTCAGCCACACCCATGGTCCTAAGGTGGTAAGCAGTGACCTTTCATGACATTTTGGCTCTTTTCAGGTATGTTCAAATGGGATTCAGTCGACACCTCTGAACCTCGTAGTGTATTGGAAATGCGGCCCTAGTACCACAGACCTGCGGGTGGACTATCGATACAACCCAGAAGCCATGCAGCCTCCAGCAACACTCACCAATGTACAGGTGTTAGTGCCCGTCAGTGGTGGAGTCACCAATATGCAGTCGCTCCCCAACGCCATCTGGTGAGTTGAAGTGATTAGGCACACAAACCTTGAGGAAATATCTTGAGGAAAAAACATTCAAATGTCCTATATATTTAATCAGTATAACCAGTATAATATATAAACAAAAACAGAAAATGAAATACAAAACAACTCAGTATAATTGTAATTAGTTTGTAACTGTGTTTGAATTAGGAATGCAGAACAGAATAAGTCGTTATGGAAACTGAGTGACATCTCTGACAAGTCTGAAAATGAAGGTATGAGCAAAATGGCATCACTATTGAGATGAAGTTGGTATGAATCACTGCTGCAAATGATTTTACAGTCACATTGAAATTTTTGTGTGTACATGACTCTATTCATCAATGAAAGCCATTCTTCCAAAGACGCCATAATGCACTTTGTATGATGTGATAAAGATTAAAAGGTCACCTGGTACAAAGTACGTAATAGCATTTTATGTGGACTGTGTGTATGTTTTTGTATATGTCAGGCTCTGGTTCTTTGAGGGCAAAGTTTGAGCTGTCCGATGGCCCATCCATCCCTGCCACCCTGGCTGTTCAGTTCTTCAGCGAAGGCAGCACTATGTCAGGTGTAGACATGGAACTAGTAGGCTCTGGTTACCGACTCTCTCTCAATAAGAAGAGATTTGCCACTGGTAAGCATGATTTGAATTAATTGAAACAGTTTTGAGTCTATATGCTCTCAACATATGTATGCTCCTCTTTTGTAAGTCACTTTGGATAAAAGCGTCTGCCAAATGAATAAATGTAAAGGTATATGCCTGAGTTTTTAATCAAATGTATTTTGATTTCAGTATTATTTTGTCATTCAAATTACAGAGTTAACAGAAGGTATACGATTAATACCTGTATGTGTGTGTGCATTCACAGGTCGCTATATGGCAGACTGTTGAGATCTGAGAAGAGGCCCATCCACTCTCAAATGCAGGGAATCTGGAGTTTAATTTCTGTTCATTGACGTATTCTCTCACTGGTTCTGTATTATATTTATGGAGGATCTTTAGAGGGGCTGTCTGTGTGAAGGCCTCTCATGCATCTGTTTCCTCTGCATGTCCTGAATGATGCAGTTCCAGTGAAGCATCTTTCTGGAGACGGGAGGTTTTTATACTACACTAACGTAGCACTGAGTATCAAACACTGTAAAAAATAAAACAAAAAAGTAAAAAGAAGGAATGTCAAGATATTGGTAAATTAAATCATTAATCTTTGATACTTTTTGATCTATTCAGACTTTTATAAAGTCAGAACAGTAGTGCTTGTTTTTTTTATATATATATGTATTGTTAACAATTTGTAATATGAATTATATATGTATAAACACAGCATATCTAAGCAAAAAAAGGAAAAAAATAACACTGCACTAACAATCTTTCTGGACATTTTAAAGCATTAATTTCTCCTTTGTATTCACTGAAAAGTCAGTTGCAATGGCAATGAAGAGAACAAAAGGAGAAAAAATAAGGAAAAAAGGAGAGACAAGAGATAATGCCTCAGCAATATATCACTTCATGCTCACAAGAATGCCTTACTTTTTGTCCAAAACACCATTGGTCATTTACATAGCGGAGCTTTAAATTTTTCCCCCTTATTTCCTTTGTTTTTAGGTGTTCCTTTATACTTTTATGTTGTTGTTGTTTTTATTTCATTATGAATGTGCAATGAAGGTATAAGCTTTCAAAATGTATGGATTTTTGTTCTACTTTAGTGCCATTTTCACCTTAACGTTGACAAGAGAACTTGTTAGTTGTGTTGTCTTGTGTAACAGCAAAAGGAAACTTATACACTGACCTCAGTGCCTCTTTTGTTACTTAAACATGTCTATGTTTCTGTACAGTTAAGTATGAAAATCTTTTCCCCCTTTTTTTTTTTTTTTATCTTTTCATGACTTTTCATCATACAATGTACTTTATTTTTTAAGTGCCAGTTCAGTTCTATACTTCCTGATAGGATATTGAAGGGAAATCATGTTAATACTTTGGCCTTTGACCTTCAAACTCCTTTAGAGTACTTTACCCAAACAGGTCACTTCATAGCATTGTGTCATGTTTATAGACATTATCAGGTTGGCGTTGCCCACATTTTTAAGCAAATGCTCTGGGCAGGCCTTGTAGATGCGGAAGTCTGCATAAATCCTACCAAAATACCCAGTGAATAATGATCATTGTGAGATTATACTAATGGCAAACACTGACCTGGTGTTAAAACTCTTGACATTTTGGAGGGATCCTTATTGAACAGACCAAAAAGTTATGAATATTAGCATATACGCAAAATGAATTATAAGCATGCATGCTATTCGGTGTAGCTGATTAACAATGGGCTACCAATTTTTCAACTAAAGCCCAGTTCAGATGGGATTAGCTTTATATGGGGACGTGGTGTATTGTAATAATTACAAGAGCTTCTCCATGATTTTAGAAGTTGTTTTTGGCTCAAATTCTCCAATTAATGTGTATTTAGTGTATTTGCCAAATACAGATTGAAAAGCACAATAAGATGCAATGAGCCAATAGAAGTTACAGAAAAACTCTGCATTTCTTACTGCCAGTTATGGATTTTAATACTTTTATGGCTTTATATATTTTTGTATAGTTTTGTAACAAAAGTTCATCAACTTATTACCATCGAGATTATTCTGTCTTTATTTCACAGTATGTGTTAGAAACCAGCGGTGAGCATTCAAGGTTTCATTGGGAAAACCCTGTCTTTCCCCCATGCAAGGGCTATTTGCCTTGTCCTCTGTGGAGGATAACTTCTCCAAGGGCTACACCAATCCCTGTGATCGCAGACGCCATTTGTACTTTAAAATGTAAAACACTAAAAGCCAACAATGACGGACCTTGATGAATCTGGACAGTTTTTAGAATGCTGTCTTGTTTTTACCAGGAACTTTTTTTCTCTTTAACAGTAGTCTAACAGTTTTGTGGAGTAACAAAGTGAAGATTTTATATTGAGAATCCTCACCCATTCATATAAAGTTTTTAAATATTTGTGATATTAATTAATGTGCATTGGGTATGAATTTTGGTGTAGGTACTGCATCAAGAAAATACAGAGGTAGAAATCAGCTGATGAACATCCAGGTCAATGTAGCATCCAAATATAATACATTATTGGCTTCTTACAGTGAATATGCATGAATTAATTGTGTAACTAGCAAGCTGGTTTTGCTGCCTCTACAGCCAACACATGAAAGTCATTCTGGAGCATTAAAAAACAGGTCTCTTCTTTGATTTCTTTCTTCTTTTTATGTCCACATTCAATGGCACGTTAAAAGATTTGTGAAAGTCATTTTTGTGTGTGTGTGTGTGTTTGTGTGTACTCGCACAATGTACATTTTTACAAAGATTTTTCCATTTTCTCTACTTTATGATGCTCTGTGTCTGTAATAAATGTGTAATATATAAATCTATACAAATATAAGAAATACTACAGAATGCTGACTATCTTGTCTCCTTTATTTCCTTTGCATAGATCTATTAAAAATGAATTTATGCTTTCTTTATGATAAATAGGTAAAGTTCCTGCTCAACATCCAACCAACAATACCTCCTTTTGTCACTATTACAGAGTAAAGAAAGTCAATGCTTATGGCATTGTCATTTTAGAGAACGTTTTGGTTATGATGATTGAACTGACTGTAACCACTGGCTTTTCCCTCTGTGCACCAATTTCTCCAACTAATAGGGAAGGTTGAAAATTCTGAGCATAAGCAAACAGAAGCCTGAACTTGTGAGCCTAAAGTACACGGCTACAATTTATTCAGCATTCCCCCCGAAATAACTTGCATGCGCTGTTAACGTACTGACCTCTGGAAGACCTCGTTATGTTTGTCTGTTTTGCCTCTATTACCGTAGGAAATGCAGTCTTCTTCAGTTAGCTTCTCGATACAGGGCAGGTAACTATTCTGATAATTGGGTGCTGCAGATGCAGATGAGGATCTGATTTGCAAGTAACATACGTTGAATATTCAGTCTTCTTTCCGTGTATTTCTCGCTGTTTTTCATACACTTGATGGTTGATTTCTAATTTAAAAAAAATATGGATAGATTTAATGAAAACCAATTGAACGTTCAGATTTGGTCATACATGAGTTACAGCGAGTGACATGCTTTGGTACTCACTCTGTGCTTTGTGAATATGTGTGTGTGTGTTTACACAGTCATGCTTCTGAACACATCTGCTGCACTTCCAGTGCTCCTTGAAAAGTGAAATAAAACTCTCACCCACATGTGCTAGCCATTCAGTTACTTATGCACCTTGTGTGTGTGTGTCTTTTATGTGTTTATGTATGTGTCAGGGTTATAGACCCCTTCGTGAACCCTTTCAAAAAAGTCCTATGCACGCTTCACAGCTTGATCTACATCAGACCTGCTTAATCCTGACTACAGTACTTGATCTGAATTGTCCAGTTAATGCTCTTTACACACCTTTACAGTATCTATTCACATTAATGTAGTACTCTACCTGATCTGGTGGCTACTGTATTTGTCAGAGACTTTGTTCTGCTAAGATAGACCCCCTACCCTTAAACAAAAATCAATGCACTATCAATATAGATCAGTGTTTCGGTGTGGATTTCAAAGTTATCCAGATTACAGATTGTATGCTCTATATAGAAGATGAAAGGGAAGTGGGTCTTTTGTCTTTTAGCTAACTGATTTAAAATGATCTTTGGATGTTGTCACAGGCTGTGTTTTCTCAGAGACTCTGTGGGGTAATAGAGTTGAGTTATTAAAGAAAGAGAGAGCAGGAGCAGCATCACTTACGTTTATGCTCCATTACAGAATGACATGGCCTTTTGATCCAGCACCCCCCTCTTCAGCGTGAGCAAAACCATCTGAACAAACACACTAGCTGGACCTTCATAACTTAAAAATGTGTTTGCTTTTCTCCTTCATCTCACACTGTTCCCCTCATTTACTCCTCTTTAATCCTTTGGCTTCTCTCTCTCTCTTTCTCTCCATCTTTCCAAGTTTCCACCCTCTCCCATCTACTGAGTGTATTCTTTGTCTTTTCTCATTCTGAGAACATTTATTCTTTTGTACCATCTCCTCTCTATTCCTCCTCTCTTAACCACACCTAATATCATTTTTGATCTTCCTCCACATCTGCCAGCTCCTCCTTTTTCAGGCCTTGGTAGGTCTCCCAAAAAAACAGTGCAGGAGGAGCTTGCTTCATACCATCTGAACTCCCTCAAATTCCCCCAATGCTCATATTTCACCCTCTTGAATTCATATGATGAAAGATTTGTTAATAGAAACCTTGTTTAAGTACCATGTCATCTGTCCAGTGACATCTCTACATCTCGTAATGCTTTCACTAGGTCTTGTTGACTCATCAAGATGATTATTGAAGCCATGAACCCTTTTGCTGGTGCTACAATGGCTAAGTCTGGGAATGGAAACAATTCTGTTGATTTTGAGGGGGTTTGGGTGTGTGTTTGTGCAGGACTGGCAATACTTGTGAGGGCCAAATGGTTGAAAATATTTTCAGGGATAGTGAAACATTGAAAACTGACTCGTGATGACATTTGATGTGGTCTGCACTATTTGAAATGTCTATAATTCTAATAATGTCGACAGGTTTCTGTGAGGGTTAGGGGTAGTGTATAGTACATATGATTATCTGTGTGTGTTGTGTGGTTATTCTGGTGCAACTTCAATATCCAACAAGGTGCAAGGAAATAGCAGAGCTTTAGTAGATGGTAAAATCAGCTAAACCTGTGGATTGGAGAATTTTTACTTTATTTAAACCAAAGCTTTTTGGCACATAGACATTAATCAGGGTGAACAGGAGTAAAAAAAAAAAAAAACTAAACGCAAACCAATGAGGTGGTTGGAGGAGATGGGGGAGTGTATTTAAAGGATTTCTTTTCACTCATGTTCTTTTAAGGAGCATTCAAGGTTCATTAACCTTGAACATTAAGGAACCTTGAACAAGCATTTGGTCTGTCAGTGGGGAACAACAACTGTAGTTTGTTTGTTTGCTGTGTTTTTTGCTGTGACACTGGACTAGTAACTGTTGTTAGCCAGGAGACTGTGCTCCACTTCACTGACAATTATGGTAAATATCTGTCTGTTAATGAGCTTTTTAGGGCAATCCTGCTTCAGTTTCAGGCTTTTGACACTTTTTGACTTTGAATTGCTAATTTGTGTGCTGGACTCAGCTGTACAGCAATTAGTACTTAAGTAGGGAGAGAACTGTAGCGGAAGAGGCAGTCCTTGTGTGCAGCCCTCTTCGAGTGAAGACCTACCTCGGGTAAAGACCTGCGAGTCTACCTGCACGAGTCCGAGCAAAGACACTGACAAGGAGCTAGCCACTATGCTAGGTTTTGCCCCTTCTCTCTTTTAATCATATTTATTCTTTATTCTACTCGTAATATGTGTTTTCAGATTAACAATTTTTTATTGATTCACATAAATGAACACCATAAAACAAAACATATATACTCAGAATCAATCTTAACCCCCACTATTACCCCTCCCAATTCTCAATCCCACCCTGACCCCAACAAAATCACAGTGGTCTCAAATGATATAGACACACACACACACACACACACACACACAAAATACAAATAAATTAATAAATAAAATAAACAAATAAAACATATATGAATAATAATCATATATCCATAAATGATATATACCTGCCCTATTTCTCCACGAACATGTTGTACCTCCCCATTCTTCTAAATGCCCCTTCCTCAAAGGCCACCACCCTTCCCATCTCCGAGCACCACTCCTGAAAAGAGGGTGCTTCAGCCGACCTCCAGCCCCTTAAAATGATCTGCCTGGTGATCATGACACTGGTTAAGACCCAACTCTTTATGCATCTACTTTCAATGTCAATGACCGCCACATCATCCAAGATACAGAGTTTGGGGCAAAATGATACCCGAGTGCCTAATAAATCGCACACCAGACTCTGAACCTTTAACTAAAGCTTCTATAACTCAACACACCCCCAAAAGACATGGATTATGTCTCCATCCTCTGATTGGCATCGCCAGCAGGTGGGTGTGTCTTTAAGTCCAAGCCTATACAATTTAGAGGGGGTCCAATAGAACCGATGTAAAATCTTGAATTGTATAAGGTGCATACTTGCATCTCTAGATGCAGTTTTGACGTTTTTTAGAATCCTAGCCCACTCTCCCTCCTCCAATTCCAAGTTTAAATCTTTCTCCCACAATCTCGAGAGTGGTTGAGGCTCCATCCCCCAGACTCCGAATTAACAAGGAGTAATACACTGATGCCTCATGACCTTTTCCAAAAGCAGTAATCACCACTCTTATAGTATCTGCTGCTTTAGGGGGGGTGTATACTATTCCCAAAAATAGTAAAGAGCAAGTGGTGCAGCTGTAGATACCTAAAAAACTGAGATCTGGGGATCCCAAAATGTTGAATGTACTATGTGTTTTTAGTTCATTCCTGTTGTCTCATCCAGGAGAAAATCTACATGAACACGCTATAGAATAGGCACTCCAGAGCACCTTAGGTCACTTGGCACTGCCTCTCCACAGCTCCTCTCCATCTCTGTTGGACTGTGGAACTGCCAGTCAGCTGTCAACAAAGCTGACTTCATCCCGGCCTTTCCCAGTCAGTCAAAATGGAATTTTTGTCTCTGACTGAGACATGGATCTGCAGAGACAACACTGCAACTCCCTCAGCTCTCTCTACTGACTTCACTTTCACCCACACCCCTCGTCTGACTGGGCGGGGTGAGGGAACCGATTTGCTCATGGAAATTCTCTCTGCTCTCTTCTCTCTGCAATAACACAACTTTTGAATATCATGCCATTACGGCCACTAATCCTGATCAAATCCAATTTTTGGTCATCTATCGCCCCCCAGGTCAACTAGGCAACGTTGTTGGAGAGCTAGATGTATTGCTTTCCTCATTCCCTGAGGACGGCACTCCGCTAGTGGTCCTTGGGGACTTTAACATCCACCTGGAAAAACCTCAAGCAGCTGACTTTCAAGCTCTTCTGACCTCATTTGACCTTACAAGCCTGCACACCCCTGCAACTCACAGACCAGGGAAACAGCTAGATCTCATCCTTACACATAATTGTATCTCCAATAATCCCCTTGTTACCCCCTACATATCTCTGACCATTTCTTCATCCAGTTACTTTCTCTTCTTTATCTCTTACTACACCTATGGTCTCCTTCACTTCCATAGTCTCTGCATCCCTTCCCTCCACTAACCATTTTTCTTCACTTGATTTAAATAAAGCTACAAATGCTCTTTGCTCAGTATTAAATTCTTGCCTTGATATTGTCTGTTCTTTTACCTTCAGGTCAGCATGTGCCACACCCTCTAGCCCCTGGCTGTCGGAGACACTTTGTGATCACCAAACCAAGCTGAGGGCTGCGAAGAGAAAGTGGCACAAGTCAAAAGACCCTGCTGACCTGTGTAAGTATCAATCACTTCTCTCCTCTTTTTCAGCTAGTTTCTGCTGCTAAAATTGATTATTACCAGAACGAGATCAGTTACAGTTCAGATTTTGAAACTATTTTCAACTTTCTCATCTCTTCTCTATCCTCCTCCACCACATTCTAATACTTCTCTGACTGCTGATGACTTTGCCATGTTTTTTACTGACAAGGTACTGAGCATCAGCAGCCAGTTCAACCTAACACCCACAGCTACTCTCTTCCAACATTCCATCCTCTGTCTCACTTCTCTCCGAGACTGAGGTCTCCAAATTGCTTCTTTCTAACCATCCTACCACCTGTCCACTTGACCCCATCCCCTCCCATCTTATGCAAGCTGCCACTCCATCAATCTTACCCGCACTCACACACATTATCAATGCATCTCTCACAACTGGAAACTTTCCCAATATATTTAAGATGACACTCAAATCTACTTACCGGATAAACGAAATGACCACACTGCAATGCAATCTCTTCTAGCTTGCCTGGAGGAAACAAAAGGTTGGCTAGCCAAAAACGTTTTATTTTTGAATGAAGATAAGACAGAAGTGATTGTCTTTGGTCCTACAGACAATTTTGATGTCAGTAATGCTGATTGCTGAAATCTTAATATTTTTCTCTCTCCTCAAGTACGGAACCAGTTTGATAGCCAGCTGAAATTTGACAAACACATTAGTGCTGTCATAGGTTCCAGTTTTTTCAGCTATGTCAAATCTCTAAAGTTAAACCCTCTTTGTCAGAGAAAACTTTACATTTTCATGCCTTCATCATTTCTCATCTGGACTACTGTAATTCTCTCTATTGTGGGATTTCCAAATCTCTAATTGCTCAACTCCAATTAGTCCAAAATGCAGCAGCAAATTTCTCAAAGGAGGTCGGAAGTATGATCTTGTTACCCCCATTTTAAAATCACTTCGCTGGCTGCTGGTTAAAGTTAGAATTGATTTTAAAATTCTCTTGTTTATACATTTTTACACAACCAAGCTCCCAGTTACTTGTCAGACTTACTACATCCTTACAATCCACCTAAAAGTCTGAGATCTGGTGATCAGTATCTCCTCGATGTCCCATGCTCGTGGCTAAAGCGCAGAGGAGGGAGAGCCTTTTTGGTTGTGGGTCCTATATTATGGAATAGTTTGCCTATCAGTATCAGATTGTCACCTTCAATATCTGTTTTTAAATCTTCTCTTAAAACTAATCTCTTTTCACTGGCTTTTAATAGTATGTAATGTCCTGGTCTTGAATCGTTGTGTGTTTTTATGTTTTTGTACTGTACAGCACTTTGGTCAGCCTGGATGCTGTTTGTAAATGTGCTATATAAATAAAAGAACTTGAACTTAAGCAGGCTCGAGTAACCCCACTGCTTAAAAAACCAACACATAACCCCACAGCAGTCAACTAATACAGACCAGTCTCTCTCCTACCATTACTGTCTAAAACCCTTGAGAGTGTCGTATTCTCTCACAGAACAACCTTCTTGACATATATCAGTCTGGCTTCAAAAAAGGACACTCAACAGAGACTGCCCTCTTGTCAGTAGCTGAAACCCTGCGACTGGAGAGAGCTAACTCCAAATCATCCATCATCATCTTCCTTGACTTGTCTGCTGCCTTCGACACAGTGAACCACAAGTTCCTCCTGTCCACCCTCTCTGACCTGGACATCACAAGAACTGCACTTGGATGGTGTCACAGTCTGGCCATGATGGTTCCCTCCTTCCTCTGTCTGTGTGTCATGTTTGCGTGTGCCTGTGTGTTTCCTTCTCATTTCTCACAGGTGCTGCTCAGCAGCAATCAGCATTGCCGTAGCATTGCATAGCTCATTAACAGATCTTCAGCACATAAATGGATATTTTCTCCTCTATTTAAACTCTCCTCTGTCTTGTGTTCCCTGCTCATTTGTTTTGTTGGTGAATTTGTGAGTCATGCACCCAATCTTTCGGTTTGACCATAGAATTCTTCGGTCATTTCTAGTATTTTACTAGTTCGGTTTTGAGTTCACTTTTTCCTCCATTGGGAAAGTTTTTATTTGTAATTTTTCTCTTTGTTTAATAAAGCCTTTTAGTTCCATTTCTGCATTTGGGTCCTTCATCTCTGCAACACTACTGTGACATAACAAACGAGCCCCAGACAGACCCAGCAGAGACTGATTTTTAAAAAATAAATCTGTTTCTGCTGCACACCAGCATGCAGCACTTGTTAAGAGGCTGTTGGGGGTATGGCAGGAGGACAAGTCCATGTGGGGGTATGCCTTAAAGTTTTTGGCGCTATCCTCGCGTCTGGGATACAATCAGGCCTGCCTTATTGAGATTTTTAGGGCAGGTCTGACTAAGCCCATTAAATATTGTCTTCTAGAGACGATCAGACTGGCCATGAAATGGGATGAGTTCATCACAGCTTGTGCCTCAGAAGATTTCCAATCTTTGCCCCAACCCAAAGGTGGGGACATCCTTTACACGGAAGCGGACGCCTTGGCCACTGCCTCCGCACCTCAGAAGAGGAGGAGGAGAAGCCCTGCCCATATGCCAAGCCCACTGCGGCTGACCGCCAGGAGGCGGCAGCTATTCCCGCTGCAGAATGCCAGGATACAGGGGAGCCTGTTGCTGACTGCCAGGAGGCAGAGGAGCTTGCTGGTGACCACCAGGAGGTGGAGAAGCTCGTTTGAGCCCTCTGCCAGGAGGCGGCTGCCATTCCCCAGTCGCTGCCAGCATTCATGGCCACGGAGTCTGTTCCCCTGCCCCTGTCAGCGCTCGCGGCCACGGAGGCCTTTCCCCTGCCCCTGTCAGTGCTCGCGGCCACGGAGGCTGTTCCTCTGTACCTGTCAGCACTCACGGTCATGGAGGCCATTTCCCATTCGCTGCCAGCGCTCCCGATCACGGTGGTCACTGCACAGTCTGTCCAGTTCCCCGTGGTCATCGAGCCTGTCCTGTTCCCTGAGGTTGTTGATGAGCCTGTCCTGTTCCCTATGGTCATTGAGTCTGTCCAGTTCCCTGAGGTTGTTGACGAGCCTGTCCTGTTCCCTATGGTCATCGACGAGCCTGTCCAGTTTCCCGTGGTCATCAAGTCTGTCCAGTTTCCTGAGGCTGTCGACGATCCTGTCCTTTTCCCTGTGGCTGTCGACGAGCTTGTCCAGTTCCTTGTGGTCATTGAGTCTGTCCAGTTCCCTGAGACTGTTGATGAGCCCGTCCTGTTCCCTGTGTCCGTCGAGTCCGTCCAGTTCCCTGAGGCTGTCGACGAGCCTGTCCAGTTCCCTGAGGCTATCGACGAGCCTGTCCAGTTCCCCGTGTCTGTCAACAAGTCCGTCCAGTTTCCCGTGGTCATTGACAAGTCCGTCCAGTTCTCTGAGGCTGTCGATGAGCCTGTACAATTCCCTGTGGCTGTCAACAAGTCCATCCAGTCCCCTATGACTGCTGTCAATCCTGTCCAGTCACCAGCATCCATCGACCAGCCTGTAGCTCAGTCCAGTGACCAGAATCTCTCAGATACAATCCATCAGTCTGTTGCTCATCCCAGTAACCAGCACCCATCAGACACCAGCCACCAGTCTGCTGCTCAGTCCAGTAACCAGCACCTGCCAGACACCAGCTACCAGTCTGTTGCTCAGCCCAATAACCAGAACCGTCAGACGTCAGCTACCAGTTTGTTGCTCAGTCTGTTCTGTCCCCAGCTGGTGCCACTTACTCAGTCCTGTGCCCAACGGCCAGTGCCCAGCCTGACCCCATCCAGTGCCTTGCGGTTGGCACCCTGCCTGATCTTTTACTGCCGTCCAGTCAGGGGGGGGGTGTAGTGTCAGGATCCTGTTACTTAGTCAGTCATGTTTATTGTGGTGACAGGTTTCACCCAATCTGACCACAGAAGCCTTCATTCGGTTCTAGTATTTTATTTTGTTTGTATTTTTTCTCTTTGTTTAATAAAGCCTTTTAGTTCCATCTCTACATTTGAGTCCTTCATCTCCGCAACACTACTGTGACAGGTTTAAATCATATCTAACTGGCAAATCGTTCAAGGTCTCCTGGAGAGGAGAGGTGTCCAAGACGTGAGAGAGCCTAAGCAATAATTAATCCAGATTGCAGGGTCAATTAATAATTTTTATTTATAATTTTTATAATTTTTAGTTAAAGGCACAGTTTACCCAAAAATGAAAAGTCTGTCATCATTTACTCACCATTTGGTGTTCCAAACCCATATGGCTTTCTTTTTTTATGTGTAACACAAAAGAAGGAAGATGTTAGACAGAATGACAGTCTCCATTCTCCAAGTCACCATTCACTTTTATTGTATATAAAAAAAAACAAGATGCAATGAAAGTGAATGGTGACCAGGGACAGAAAACGTTCCAAGGAATGAAATGAAAAATTAAAACGAACTAAAAAAAATTCAGAATGTAACCGAAAACGGGAACTAGTCCCTTTCAACTGTTCCGGAGTGAAAATATTAGTTTTAAATATTGGTAACCAGTTAATAACTGGTTAATTTCATTCCAATAATTTTTTTAATGAAACCAAAGTCTAAATGGTTTATTACAGTACATTTTTGGAATTACACCACTTCCTGTTGCCCAAAAAATTAGGCTTCACTCTTTTTAGTTGAACATGATAAGCATGTGATTTAATTCTGAAGGAAACTGCTGCATCACACATTTCTTTGCCTGAAGGTTGTGGATGTAGCCTTCAGTGACATGCTGAAGACCTTTTAGATAATTATATGTAATTACTATGTATACATGCACAGTTATTCAGATACAAGGAAAAATATTCAGGGTAAAAAGTAAATTTCTTCACTGAATTATTGTTAGATATGATGCATTAATACAGATTTTATGCTGCCGGGTTATGACTGAGAAGCAGATCTTTAATTAAAACAAATAATTTAATAATGATGACATGTTTAAAATAGAAATTATTTGACCTGCATAAGATGACGTAATTGATTTAATTGATATAACTGAAATAATAATATAATTACTGAACTAATTATAATGAAATAATTGATTTTAGATGGCCAGATGTATTTTTAAAATATTTAAAATATTGTTGGGGATATATTTAATATAAAAATACATTTATTGAAATTACGTTATTTTATATAGGCTACTGTATACTTTGCTTGTTATGATTTCTAGGTTGATAATTCCCCCAAATGGGGACATTTAAAAAAAATTATTATCACTTATTTTGGTTGAGGCAAGTCCTCATTTTGCGTGTGTTTTTCCAGACCAGGTTCTTTTTTTCTTGAGAGATCTAGTAACACTGCAATTGGTTCATCACCCACCCTTAGTACAGCATAGTCATTTAAAAAAAGAACATTATTAAGCATTCTTTATTTTCATTCTAACCAGTTACCAATTGGAAAGGTGGCAGCGGAACGCTCAGAATGAACCAAAATGAAAAATGTTTAGATTTTAGTCCCTGGTGGTAACTAAGGCTAACATTCTGCATAACATCATCTTTTGTGTCATTTATCATTTTTAAAAATAAATATTCCTTTAGGAAACTGCTTTTGTTTTGTTACAGCATCCAATGCATGGAAGATCAACAAAGAGGACTAGGGAAAATCAAAAAGGGAAGATTTAAACAAAGATTTATTGTAGGTCATCCAATGCATTGATGCTGACAATATTTGAGCTATTTGAATACTCAAATATCAAACCGTCTTCTACATAGCCTACACACACACATATACCAGCACACACATTTGTTATTCACATGCAAACTACACACACCATGATCACAAAGAGAGAGAGAGGAAATGTTCTCCTCATAAATATTTGGATTCGGCTTAATTGAAAGAGTGTGTCAAGCCCAAAATCCAGGCTGATTTTAAACATTCTTGTGCTGGAATCTATTCTCTTCCTAAATGTCTCTCAGGTGTCTCCACTAGCTTTGTGAAAAGAATTAAAACAAAGTCAGCAGCACTGGATTGTTCTGACAAACTGCTTGACCTTCAGTTTCATTAAGAGGAATTTATCACTTTTTGTCAACTACTTGCAATCCTTCAGCATTTTTTTTTTTTTACATTTATAAGAAGTGTTTTAAAGATTTACACCTCAGACAACCTTATATGTCAATGACCCAAATACATGCACAATAAACAGAAATATAGCACATAATGCACAATATAAGTAATTATTTTCAACAGTTATTAATTAGACTGTCTACTGTAGGATAGATATGTCATGAGCTAATATAACATGTCTGTTTATCATTAATCTGAGTAAACTAGACAATGTTCATGTACTGATTATTTGTCATATTATTGTCAATAATAATCAAATTCTTACCGTTATTTAAATAAGATGAGCGGAAATTAGCCATAAGAATGTTGTTTACCTGATTATTCTGAACTTTGCTCACAAAAAAATGCATTTAACATATGGTAATAACACTCCCTTATCGTCAAACCCGTGATTTATTATTTTCATAAAGCTGTATTAGCTCTTCAGCTATCATTAGCAATCTGCTAACTCGCTAGCTATTAGCGTCTAATCACACAAACACATAAATAAACCGCAGGAAACTGGAAAATTCATATTAACATTATTCCGTTTTATGAGCTACCTTAATATACATCATAGTTCAGTCGTTGTGGTTCGTTGACAGTATTCCGGTGAAATATCAGAGCAGCAAGCTTATGTTTTCTTTTTCCTCAGTAAATTCCACAGTTGTCTGCACAAGCGACCATTTCAACCTCTCTTAAAGGGGCTGCACTGCTCTCTTAAAGGGCCGCTCACTTATTTTATTTATTTTTTGTTATTAACAATTTTTATTGATTCTATGCAGCAAATCAAATAGATATAACAGAAAATGCAGAATCAAATCATAACATGAAATCGTAACTTCCCCCCCAAACATTAATCCTCCCACCCCCCACCTGACACAAACAAGCACCCCAGTGGTCAAAAGCCAACTGACAAGACACACAAATAGACAATAAAACAGTAGAAAATACTTAGAAACATAAAAAAAGAACATAAAAAGCATACTTTCGAAAACAAAAAACAAAAAGGTGGCAACCCATCCAAAACCACTAGTCTCTCTCCGCTGCCCCTCCCCAAGAGCCTTCCAAAAAGGCTAAATAGCTGCCCCATTTCCTGTTGTACAAATCCCAGTTGCCTAGCCTTCTACATGCCATCTCCTCAAATGCCACTACCCTGACCATCTCCGTGTACCATTCCTGAAATGAGGGCGCTCCAGCCGACTTCCGTCCCCTAAGGATGACCTGTTTACCGATCATAACACAGGCTAGAACCCTTTTTTTTTTTTTTTTTTTGGTAATTATCCCCTATATTAATGACCGCTCCATCGCCAAAAATACAGAGTCTGGGGCAAAATGAAATCTGAGTGCCCAATACGTCACACATAAAACCTCAACCAAAATTCTTGGATTTTAACACACCACCAAAAAACATGGGTTGTGTCCCCATCTTCTGATTGGCATTGCCAGCAGGTGGGTGTGTCTTAATCCTTCAGTCATTAAAAAAAACTTTACATGCATGTTAAAATCAGTAGGAAAGATGTAATTGAATCTAAAACTACAATTGAATATTAGTGTGTCTCTAGTTCTAGCAAATTAATTCTGTGTGATGTCACCTTTTCGCTATCTCATTTGATTAACTCCATATGAGTATCTTGTGCGACCAGTTCCAGATAGCAAAATAACTTTGGCCCAGATGCTGTATGGAATTACGGCCCAGCATTGGCCCAAAACCTATTTGCCAGAGGTATAATGGACTTGTACCAGAAGGCAAAAATTCACCCACAATGTATCCTGTGCCCCCAGGAAGTAGCCATAATTGGACCACAATTGTGCCACAATCCAAATTTAAGTCTCGGAATAATAAAATCAAATAAAGCTGCAAGCAGCGATGATGGGCCCAAGCACCATGTTTCCACCTGGTGGCTTTCAGAAAATAATTCAAGGTGGACACAGGCATTTGGCATTTGACATTATTCTAATCAATTTTTAGAATTTTGCCCAACCCTAATGGCGACGACTCTGATGTGTGTGCAATATTTCAAGAGTTTTCATGCATGATAAGTACCCCAAAAGTACTGAAAACCTTGATAATAATAATAATAATAATAATAATAATAATAAATATAGCTGCAAGCAGCAATGACAATTTTCACAATTTTCCATCAGCAGTGTCTTGACATTATTCTAAACAATTTTGAAGTGATTTCAGTAAATGTAAGAGGACTATTTCAAAGTCTGTTTTAAGTGCCACACTTTCTGCTGCCAGTTGGTGGCACTATGACTGTGACCCACAATAGCCACATCCTTGTGATCAACTCCCATTACCAAACATGCAGCTCAATTTTGATCTAAATCACACAATGCATGCTGAAGAGATGCTAATGTTAAATGCCAACTGCATGTGTCCACCTAGAAAGCCACCGGGTGGAAATGGACCCATGCACTTGGTATTTAATATTATTCTAAACAGTTTGGGTAAATACAAGAGTACTATTTTAAAGTCTCTATGGCCATGTCCCAAAATAGTCACATCCATGTGTTTAGCCCCCATGACTAAACATCCAAATCGCACCAAACCAGTGTTGTTCGTTTGTGCTCGAGTTGTGCTGGTTTTTGCCATTAAAAGAACCACTGTATTTATCTTCCTTAGATACACTACCGTTCAAAGGTTTAGGGTCACTTACTCATTCTTTGTTTTTTATTTTTTTCACATTTTAGAATAATAGTAAAGTCATCACAACTATGGAATAATAGAAATGGAAATATGGGAATTATGTTGTGAATAAAAAATTCCAAAATAAATCAAAACTATGTTATATTTTAGCATCTTCAAAGTGGCCACACTTTGCCTAGATTTTGCAGAAATGTACTCTTGACATTTTCTCAAGCAACTTCTTGAGGTATCACCCTGGGATGCTTTTTAAACAGTATTGAAGGAGTTCCCATCTATATGCTGGGCACTTAGTGGCTGCTTTTCTTAATTATTTGGTCCAAGTCATCCATTTCAAAAACTTTTTAAATTTTTTTTGTTTTTGTTTTTTTTTATCAAATGTTTGTTTTGTAATGAAATAAATTAATATGGTGGCACAATTATATTTTTGTCTACAAAACTAATTTCAAACATTTAAGCATACACCTTCAGATCAAAAGATTTTTAAGATCATGAGAAACATTTCAGGCAAGTGACCCCAAACTTTTGTACGGTAATGTATAGCAAGAAACTTTTCGGTAGCAGTGATGTCACTCTCCACCCCATGTCATCCAAATCGCACCAAACCGGTGTCGTTCGTTTGTGCTCGATTTGTGCCGTTAAAGGAAACACCATAACATATTCCTTTTGTTGTATTTAACAAGGTAGCTTTTGGAAACCGTGAAATCACGCAGGCTAAACCCCATGTCAATCACTCTCACCTGTCTTCATCGAATGTGGTTGCTTCTGGTTTGAGCCGTGTTTGGTATCGTTGAAGCATTAATTTTTGGGCAAAGATTTAATCTTTCACCACATCAAACTCAAACACATCTCTCTGTCAGGAAATATCAGATTTGGTCTGATATTTAAACCAGGGATGCAAACTACTCAACTTTCAGCTAAAGTCACTTTTTCTGAAGCTAATTTGACCAAATTGTTTGGTAAAATTTCTAAATTGTCCTTATTAAAATCTCTTTAAATGGTTACTTTTAGTTTAAAAATTTAAACTAAAAACTTTAAACTCAGTTATCCTCGATTTATCTACAGCAATAGCAAAACATAGCAAGATACAATGTAAATCAAATAAAAAATAGTAAAAGTTAGTAAATAAAATTAATATCAAGGACTTATCAAATAAATATAGCCTACACAACCTGTCCAAAGGACACCGACTAAGTTTGTTTCTCATAATCTTAAAACCTTTTGATCTATATGCTTATGGTCAAACACTTGGGATTATTTCTGTACTCAAAAATAAATAACCTAATTATAGATGTCTATACAAACCTTTTATTTATTTGTTTTATTTACTTTTTTTTTTTTTTTTTAAAGAAAAGTAGCCAGCATATGAAATCATTCAATACTGTTTAAAAAGCATCCCAGGATGCACCTGAAGTTGACTGAGAAAATGAACTGTGTGCAGAGCTGGAATAGACAAAAAGCTACACTAAAGAAGTTAAAATAGAAGATGTTTCTGATTTAATTTGTTTTGGTCACTGCATAATTTCCATACTTTTGTGTTACTTCTTAGTTTTGATGATGTAACACTCTAAAATCTAAAGCAGTAACAAATAATAAAGAATAGGCAAGTGTGATCAAACTTTTCTAAAGAGTTCTAGTCTTACACTGAGGGGCCGTTCACACTGAGCGGGTTTTTGTGTCCGTCCGTGCTGTTTTATAATTGATTTCAATGTAAACGTGCGCTAGATAGATGTCTTTGACGGCTTGTTCATGTTTTTAGACACCATGTCAAGTTAAAAAAAAGAACCTAAACTGTTAAACATCTAGAGTCGAGACACCTATGTTTTGCTCTTTTGTAACGCTGCATTTAATTTGAGTGCAACAACAATACATTCCAGCATGTGAATGGCACCTAACATGTTTTCAAACATTGCGCTAAAATTTCAAACAAATATTTTGAATATTAGCTAACATACAGGACTGTGCAATTACACAAACACCATCAACATACGTCATGCCAGCTTCTAGCTAAATTAAAACTAATAAATGAATTCAGAGCTGACTAATGTGGCTGTTTACTTGTGAAAAAACTTGGAATAATTATGTACAGCGTTGTTCAGCAGTGTCACATAAAGCCTAAACAAATCACATGATGCATGCAGAAGATATGAGACATTTATTTACTCTACTTTATTGCATCGCCATGGCAACACCTTTCGATATATTAAAAATCAGTTCATAATTTAGCATCGTCAATGTCTTGGCATGTGACCCACATTTGGTACCTGTAACATGAACCCCTGGGAGGAGTATTTCAAATTCAAGAGCATGCATTTTTCAAACAATCCAAAATGGCCAACTTCCTGTTGGGCAGAGCTTATGACTGTCTGCATGAAAGTTGTCCGGCTTGATGAGATCTATATATGTACAAAGTTTGGTGACTGTAGCACAAAAGGGATGTGTTGCAGAGCCCCCTGAACATGCCCATCTTCTAGGTGGTGCTACAGAGCCCCCCCTGCATGCCCCCAAGCAACTTTTCCCAACCCTAATGTGTGTGCAAACTTTCAAGAGTTTTCATGCATGTTAAGTACCCCAAAAGTACCGAAAATCTTGAAATGAAGAAGAATCCTTTAAAGAACAATAGGGTCTCCGTACGTTCAGTGATTAGGCCCTAATAAATAATACTTAGCAGAACAACAGGGTCTCTGCACTTTCAGTGCTTGGGCCCTAATAATAATAATAATCCTTAGAAGAACAATAGGGTCTCCACTGGGCCCTAATAATAAAAATAATCCTAAAAAGAACAATAGGCTCTCCGCACTTTCAGTGGTTGGGCCCTAATAATAATCCTAAGAAGAACAATAGGGTCTCCCCACCTTCAGTGCTTGGGCCCTAATAATCCTTAGAAGAACAATAGCGCCTCTGCACTTTCAGTGCTTGGGCCCTAATAAAATAAAATAAGAACTGTTTCAAAATACCTCCAAAACCAAGTGATGCATGTAACTGTATTTATTGTTAACTAAAAAGTATAATAAACTGCATAAAATATACAAGAAAAACAAAGCAAGAGCAAAAAATAAAAATTAAAATTACTGATCCTTATATATACGTTTTTCACACTTGCCCAACATCACAAAAATACAGTGATCCGGTATTTAATGGAGCTACTGATCTGTTTATTGTGAAGTCCAGTGTGTCATCTAGTGTTTGATTGTAGTGTCAGTTGCATGGCGATTTGATGTTTACTTGTGATTTGTTGTTGTATCCAGTGTGCTTGCTTGTCTTTGTTCCAGGAACCGGGGGGTCACCAGAATTTTAACCCACTAATCTGTCTGATAAAAAAAATATGCAGTTCTGTTCATAGCAAAGGTATATTGAAAGGAACATTTAGAATGTTTTTTTTTTTTTTTTAATGCATATAATTCTTATGTAATTTACCATTAGGTAAAACATTACACAGATACCATAGTAAAATGTTAACTTTGAAGTAAATGCTTCATCACAGTGACTAAGTGATAGTGTGTTTTGGTGAACTGGGTCCTTATTTAAATTTGCTAGGTCATGCAGTGACCTGTGTGAAAGATCTGTTAGGACTCCAGAAAGAGCTCTGAACAAGTGAAAGTGAAGAAGGATTGTGTTTTTTGTAATTTTTTTTATGATATGTACTTTATTGATTTTCTTATTCGCAAACAAGAAATAAAATAAACAATCATGTACTTGACATATAAACAAACCACTAAAACAAAATTAAAACAAAGGAGTTAGTCAATAAAATGGTAACAATATAATAATAAGTAAATAAATAAATAAAATAGTAAGAAAGGTAAAATTAAAAAGGGTGGCAGGGGTGTTGCCAGCACCATAAGTTCCCACTAGGAGCTATATGATATTTACCATGACCATTATTTTCGTCTCGCCCCATGCTTGCTACTACTGAGGATTACAGAAATGCAAAATTTTTCCCCATTTATCAAAATAAATATAAATCCTCCCATGCAGACTACTTGTGAACATGTGTCTCATCTGTAGATATCTCCAGAACTGATCAAATCAAATCAAATAAAATCAAATTACTTTATTGTCACACAGCCATAAACACAAGTGCAATGGTGTGTGAAATTCTTGGGTGCAGTTCCGATCAACATAGCAGTCGTGACAGTGATTAGACAGTACCAATTTACAAATAACATCAAATTAACACAGCACAATTTAAACATCTGATATACATATAATTACACTCAACAATATACAAATAATAACATACACTGTACAGTATACAATACGCACTATATAGATACACATTATTCAATAAAAATAAAAAATAAAAATATATAAAAAAGTATATATAGTAGTAAATATAGAATGTACAGTATTGTACTGTATTGACATTCAGGCTGTCGGTTGATAGTTGTTAAGAGAGAATATAATATAATAATTATATAATTTATGACAGTCCGGTGTGAGATATAAGAGTAAGGGTAATAAAGTGCAGTGCTGATGTATTTTGATCGTGGGAGATCAAGAGTTCAGAAGTCTGATTGCTTAGGGGAAGAAGCTGTCACGGAGTCAGCTGGTGCGGGTCCTGATGCTGCGATACCACCTGCCTGATGGT
The DNA here is from genome assembly GCF_019703515.2 of Myxocyprinus asiaticus. Lineage (NCBI taxonomy): Eukaryota > Metazoa > Chordata > Actinopteri > Cypriniformes > Catostomidae > Myxocyprinus > Myxocyprinus asiaticus. The sequence goes on along the minus strand of NC_059346.1, from coordinate 30,572,738 downwards.
AGCAGTGAGAACAGCCCATGGCTCGGGTGGCTGGAGTCTCTGATGATCCTCCGAGCTTTTTTCACACACCGCCTTGTATATATTTCCTGGAGGGAGGGAAGCTCACCTCCGATGATGTGTCTGGCAGTTCGCACCACCCTTTGCAGTGCTTTGCGGTTGTGGGCGGTGCTATTGCCGTACCAGGCGGAAATGCAGCCAGTCAGGATGCTCTCTACAATGCAGGTGTAGAACCGTGTGAGGATGTGGTGGTTCATTCCAAACTTCCTCAGCCGTCTCAGGAAGAAGAGGCGCTGATGAGCCTTCTTCACAACGACTTCAGTGTGGATGGACCATGTGAGTTCCTCAGTGATGTGGACACCCAGGAACTTGAAGCTGCTGACTCTCTCCACTGGTGCTCCATTGATGGTGATGGGACTGTGTTCTCTGTCTTTTCTTCTGAAGTCCACCACAAGCTCCTTTGTCTTACTGATGTTGAGGGAGAGGTTGTGCTCCTGACACCAGTGTGTCAGAGTGTGCACCTCTTCTCTGTCGGCTGTTTCATCATTGTCAGTGATCAGACCTACCACCGTCGTGTCATCAGCAAACTTAATGATGGCATTGGAGCTATGTGTTGCCACACAGTCATGTGTGTACAAGGAATACAGTAGTGGGCTGAGAACACAGCCCTGTGGGGCTCCAGTGTTGAGGGTTAGTGATGAGGAGATGTTGCTGCCTATTCTAACCACCTGGCATCTGCTTGACAGGAAGTCCAGGATCCAGTTGCACAGCGAGCTGTTTAAGCCCAGAGCCCTGAGTTTCTCATCTAGCTTGGAGGGCACTATGGTGTTGAATGCTGAGCTGTAGTCTACAAACAACATTCTCACATGAGTGTTCTTTTTTTCCAGGTGGGAGAGAGCAGTGTGTATTGTAGATGCAATGGCATCATCAGTGGAGCGGTTGTTGCGGTAAGCAAACTGCAACGGGTCAAGAGAGAGAGGCAGCACAGAGCAGATGTAATCTCTGATTAGTCTCTCAAAGCATTTGCTGATGATGCGGGTCAGAGCAACATGACACCAGTCATTTAAGCAAGTTATTTTTGATTGCTTTGGAACAGGCACAATGGTGGATGGTTCGAGCACGCTCTGATGACGCGGCCCGGAATGCCGTCTGGGCCCGTGACTTTGCGGATATTCATCCGTCGGAAGGATTGGGTTACATCTGCTACAGAGATGGAGAGTGAACTAACCTCTGTAGCTTCGGCCACGAGAGCTCTCTCTGCGAGGGCGGTGTTATTTTCCTCAAAACGAGCATAAAAAGTATTTAGCTCATCCGGGAGAGAGGCAGCGGTGTTCATGGTGGAGTTTTTATTCCCTTTAAAGTCCGTGATGATGTTAATTCCCTGCTACATGCTTCTAGAGTTGGTGGTGTTAAACTGTCCTTCAATCTTGCTCCTGTACTGGCGTTTTGCGGTTCTGATAGTTTTTCGGAGGGCATAACTGGCTTGTTTATGCTCCTCCGCATTCCCGGAATTAAAAGCGGAGGTCCGCACATTAAGTGCTGCGCGAACATCGTTATTTATCCATGGTTTCTGATTCGGATAGATCCGTATTGTTCTGGTCGGAACCACGTCCTCCACGCACTTTTTGATGAAACACATTACGCTATCAGCGTAAAGCTCGATGTCGTCATCAGAGGCGGACCGGAACATCTCCCAGTCCATGTGATCAAAACAGTCTTGTAGCGTAGAATCTGTTTGGTCCGACCAGCACTGGATCGTTCTGAGGGTGGGTGCTTCCTGTTTCAGTTTCTGCCTGTAAGCGGGCAGAAGCAGAATGGAAGAGTGGTCCGATTTGCCAAATGGTGGGCGGGGGAGGGATTTGTAGCCATCCTGGAACGGAGAGTAGCAATGGTCCAAAACCCGGTCCCCTTGTGTGTTGAAACTAATGTGCTGGTGGTATTTTGGTGCGACTGATTTTAAACTGGCTTTATTAAAGTCCCTGGTCACAATGAACACAGCCTCAGGGTGCGCGGTTTCCTGATCACTTATACTCCCATACAGTTCCTTGAGTGCCCGGTCTGTGTCGGCTTGTGGGGGGATGTACACAGCAGTGATAATGACCGCTGTGAATTCCCTCGGTAGCCAGAATGGTTGACACAGAAGCATGAGAAATTCCAGATCAGGAGAGCAGAAAGACTTGATAGAATGTACGTTCCTCTGATCACACCAGGATTTGTTGATCATAAAACATACACCACCACCTCTGCTTTTACCTGAGAGGTCTTTCGCTCTGTCCGCTCAGTGCACGGAGAACCCCGCGGGTTCAATGTCTGAGTCTGGAATCTCCGCAGACATCCAAGTTTCTGTTAGGCAGATAATGCAGCAGTCCCTCGTCTCTCGTTGGAAAGAGATCCGCGCTTTCAGCTCGCAGAGCTTGTTATCCAGAGACTGAACATTTGCCAGTAGAATAGTGGGTAGCGGGGGTCAATTTGCGCGGCGTCTTACTCTGATGAGAACGCCGGCTCTGTTTCCTCTTTTCCTTTTGCGTTTCCGCGGCCGGGCTGCCCAGACAAAGGGCTCCGCTTGCGTGTTTGTAAACAGCGAGTCGGCATTGAGGAATTTGAAGTCCGGTTTACGGTGTGAAATTGCTGAACCAATGTCCAAAAGTGTTTGTCTGTCATAGACAATAAGGCAGACAACATCGAAGACAAAAAACATAAGAATTGTGAACAAAACAAACAAAACATTACTATGTTGTGTCAGAGCTCACAACGCAGCAGCCATACTCGGCGCCATCTTGAGTCCCAAATAATCATTAAACAAGCTGAATTTTTGTTTAAGTCTCTCAGAAGATATCAATGCATCATCCTCGTAAAGATCTTCCAGAATATTGATATTTTTATCAACCCATTCCTTTCATAGCACAGGTGTTCCACATAGCAAACGAAGGGCTTAAAAAGGGGTCAACCCCCAAAATACAGGAGGTCTTCTTCCAAACACTTTGGAGATGGGAAATAATTGGATGATTACGCACTGGTAATGGTAGTTTTGTTATCAATAATGACTCAAATGGTATAAGTGGGCAAACAGATTTTTCCATGGCTAGCCATGGGGGAGCTCGCTCTGGAGGTAACATCCATTGTCCCAGATGCCTCAGACCAAATGCATAATGATACAGAGATAGCTTGGGGAGACCTAGTCCTCTCCTCTCAACCGGGAGCTTCAGTTTCCCTAGCCGCATTCGAGGCTTCTTCCCATTCCACAAAAACTGTTTACATATCCTGTCAAATATACAGAAATATTTTGAATGGACAGAGACAGGCAGGAAGCTTAAAACATAATTAATTTTGGGTATGGAGTTCGTTTTCAATACATTGACCTTGCCGCAAAGGGAAAGAAAATGGGGGGCCCATCTCGCTGTCAGCTGAAATTTGTCCTTAAACCAATGGGGAAAAGTAATTCCTAAATATAGAATGCCCTTGTCAGGCCATTTACTGTAAGTGCACAGGTCTGAAACAATGACTTTGGACAATAAGCAGTCAGGGCTAGAGCCTCTGACTTAGATCAATTGACCTTGTACCCAGAGAATTTAGAGAAATTATTTATCATGCTAAGTAGTGCTGGAAGTGAATTAGTTGGGTCAGTGACAAAAAGCAAGATATCATCTGCATAGAGCATACATTTCTGAACCGAGCCCCCCACAACTACCCCAGGGAAGCTGGTATTTCCTCGTACTGCCAGAGCTAAGGGTTCCAATGCCAAACAAAAAAGTAAAGGGGAGCATGGACAACCCTGACATGTACCTCGACCCAGTCTGAAATATGGTGAAATTACACCGTTAGTTTGCAAAGCAGCCTCTGGATGTTTATATAACAGCTTCACCCACTTTATAAATATTGGGCCAAATCCAAAACTTCTAATGTTATGAACAAGTAAGGCCACTCAACACAATCAAAGGCCTTCTCAGCGTCAAGTGACACTGCAGAAATAGGAGAGCTATCATTCCTGACTGCCCACATAACGTTGATGAAGCATCTGATATTATCAGAAGAGTGCCTATTTTGTATAAAGCCAACCTGATCAGGATGTATTAAAGCTGAGATTACCTTTTGTAAATGGTTGGCAAGAATTTTGGAAAGTATTTTGATGTCTAAAGGAATCAATGAAATTGGTCGGTAGCTGGAACAATCAGTTGGGTTCTTCCCCTTCTTTAAAATTACTGAGATCAAGGCCTGGTACAAAGTTGGGGGTAGCACTTGCCTGTCGAAAGCCTCCTCATACATATCTTTTAATAGGGGTGTTAATTCTGAGGAGTAACATTTAAAAAATTTGGCTGTAAATCCATCCAGTCCTGGAGCCTTCCCTGTTGTTAAATTCTTTATCACTACTGAAATTTCATCCTCTGTTATGGGAGAATCCAAGAGCTCCCGTTGATTCTCACTGAGAGAATTCTACCTTCTGAGTAAGGATATTATTGTATTGATACTTTAGTTGTGCTAAGACTCTAAGGTTACATTGGTTCATTCTCTGTTTAAAATTATTTTCTGCTTCTTTGATCTGCCCCTCCAGTACAGACAACTTATCTTGCTCTAACTTTTTCTTAGCTGAGGCGTACTGTATAATGACCCCTCTAATATATGCTTTTAGCGCCTCCCATGCCACCCCTACTGATGGGGCTGAATTTAGATTAGTAGATAAATAAAACTCAATTTGGTCTTTGAGTAAATCTTTAAATGCCGGGAGATGTAACAAAGCTTAATTGAACCTCCATCTCTATGATCTTTTAATAGTGTCCAGTGGTATAAGATCAAGAAATACTGGTGCATGGTCTGAAATCAATATGTTGCCCATTGTACAGTTTAGCATAGAGGGTACAATGTTCTTAGAAATAAAAAAATAATCAATACGTGAATATGTGCTATGTGGAGATGAAAAGAAAGTATAATCTCTGCCAGATGGATTAAGCAACCTCCAAGCATCAACAAGGCCCAAAGAAGTACACACTTGCTTTAGCATAAAGGCTGATCCAGGGACCCGTGTGCTGCCCGGATGGCTGCGATCTAAAATAGCATCAACTACCACATTCATATCTCCCGCCCATATGACCGGATAGTCTCCTAAATCACTCGGGATGCCTTCTGAAGTGACTTAAGTGACGAATAAAGTTTTTATTCACCTCGAGCCGGTACTGTAAAAAACATGACAACCCAGTCTTTACATAATTTCTGTGACTCCTGTTCAGATAAGTGGGTTGATTGTAGAAAAACAATATCAAGTTTTCTAGACTTGAGACTGATAAGCACCTGTTTCCTTTTAATAGGATTCCCCAAACCTTTAACGTTCCACGTGGCGAGCCATAAATTACAACTATTTTGGACTGAGTGGTAAAGGTGCATACTGAATTCAGGCAACCCCCAAACAAAAAACATTAAAAACACAAAATAAAAATAACAAAACTGCAAACCAGCACATTTGTCCATGACTGCACATTGAATGTGGTACATAGCCATCACTGCTCACAGCAATACATTGTTACAGATAACTGACAACTGAAATCTAAATTCAGAAATACTAAATTCTTTAAAAAAAAAGGCACTTTTAACATGTACAGGATTGTACTATATGTAAATTACAGCAGAACCTTATAATAAAACAGGGAGGTCCGCAAACCCAACATCTAAACATACCTATTTGCTCAGCCCCAGTTCAACAAAGGTCCATTAAACAGTGTGCCATTTGTAATATAGATAAATCCAAAATAGTATTATCTTGGTAGTCCAGGAAAAAGCAATCTCCAACAGAGTATGAAAGAATGAAGCAGAACATAGGGCCATTAGGCAATAGAGCCAATGCTCAGATACCACGAAAAAAGGCCAGGGCTTTCTTGGGATCATTAAATCACTTAGGACCATTTTTTAAATCAATCTTGAGCATTGCTGGGAAGAGCAGAGCAAATTTGATCTGACGATCATGTAAAGCTTTCTTGCACTCCCTAAACGCATTCCGTTTCTCCTGTGTAATCTTCAAAATATCGGGGAATATGAGTACAGAGTTGCCGTCTCTTCTCTCTGGAAGCCCACAGAATCAGGTCCCTCATCAATGAACGCATGAATCTAGATTCCTTCCATAGATGTGGTGGCCTTGTGAAACTCCTTCAAGCTTTGCATTTCCTTGGACATTTGTTTTAGTATATTAAAGATACTTGTGATGTCCTCGGCTACATTCCCCTTACTCGTGGGGTTTGTCAGTGTCCACTGGAGAAACTGCTGCGCTGTCATCCCCAGCGACATTTTGGGTTGCATCACCACCCCTCAGGGCCTTTTTATGCTCGATGCCTACAAGCCATTTCTCTTTATCTTGAAACTCTTCCCTGCTTCTTAGAGAAGAAAGGTTGTCGAGTTAGCCGCTTAGGATTATCAGTGAGGATAAATAAACTGTGCCGCTATGAAGCATTTTTATTATTCAAAATTTCAAGATTTGCACGTGGCCTGCCATGCGACAAAGATATTTCACATTCCAGTGCTCAAATCAAAATCAAATCCCTTTATCATGATATTTTGAAGAGCATAAAGGAAAGTAGGACTCAAGGGACAAACCTTCCTGCCCTCTCAAGTGATGCAGTAGCTGGTGGTGTTTGTAATGGTGATGCCCAGCCAAGCACCGAGCTGTACAGAGAGCCAGGTGTCAGAGAGAGACAAAGCTGGTGCCACACTACTATTCTCTGGAGTCTTTTTTGGTCTGGTTGGCATGACGTTCACAGACAAATTACATTGTCAGCCACAGTTATGAGTGGACACAGCTGCTGGGGCCCATTCTACTGTCGGAGGTATGTTCGTGCTCATAAGTATCTGCAAATTCCGAATTCTGTACTGCCAGTCCTGCAAGCAGAATGATGGTGAGAGAACCTCGGAAACAGACCCCCTGCCGCCCCTTTCAGGACCATCATTTGTCTTCACTGGACTCAATCAGCCCATTACCTTTCACAGGGCCACAGTAGTCCAGTACATCCCACCACCATATGCCTCTGTGGTACAGGACCAAAGTCTGGGCCCTGTTAATGGTTTACATTCCAGTCACCAACCATTAGCAGTTACAGTGAGCACACCACCACAGTATTACAGCGTGTATCCCATGGAAAACCCTGCTTTTAATTCCGGTGAATATGACAACGCCACAGATGAACAAAGAGAAAGAAGGTATGATGCAAGTGCAATGTACTGGTGACTAAGTTAGATGACAGTATAACATTATAAATCAAATGTGGCTACAGTCTAAAAGCAGCATAATATTTATTATTATTTGACAAATTATTACAAAATGTACAAGAATGATACACCATCCTATATAATTCTAATTAAAAAAAAGGCCAAGGATAAACAAACACAGTAAAGCCAAAGGCTTATGTTCATTGTGGTGCATTTCTGTTGTGGTAAAAGTGATGGATTCATTAATGCAAATTGTAAAGATTACAAAGCTGACATTATAAGCGTGCTTAAGAAAGGGACAGCTGAATTTAATGTTTTTTTTTTTTTTTTTTTCAAGAGATGCAGTTGACTTTGCACTTTGTGATTTTTGTCATACACTAACATTGCATGGCAGCTTCACACTACATTTTAGTGTTTAGTCTGGAGTGTAAAGCCATATATTGTTGTCCCCTGCCACGGTAGTCCTTAAAAAAGGGATAGTTCACTTTAATGAAACAATTTTTACTGATAATGTACATCCATTTGGGGCCCTTCTAAAAGAAACATAATTCTTTTAAATAGGCATGTACAATATTTTTTGTGTACTTGATGCACCTTAAAATTAAACTTATGCACAATGCCTAAACTCACTGGTGTCTTAGATTTCTAATAAATCATTTATTAACAATAATTCAAATACTACTTGCACTGTTGTGTGTGCATTTGTTTTGGGCAGCATTCTGGATCTAGTTCCAAAAAAACAATATGTGACTAAACTGGTTAATAGGATTGTAATGGCGGACCCATGCTGAAATGGGAATTTTCTTCCATGGAATAAAAACTGATTTTTAAAAAATATTTTTTTTTACTTTGGTTCATGCTGAGAAGAAACTGAATTTGTTTTTGTTCCGGTTCCAGCATTCCACTGCCTCCTTTCCAGCTGGTAATCGATTAGAACAAAATTATATAACAGTTAATAACTTTTTTATGACAGTACTCAGTACCAGTTGCAGTGTTACTAGATCTCTCAAGAAAAAAAGGGCCCTGGTCTGGAAAAACATGCTCAAAATAAGGGACTTGCCTCAACCAAAACTAAATTTTTTCCCCATGTGGGGGAATTATCAGCATAGAAATCATAACAAGCAAAGTATACAATAAATTGCCAAAACCTCTCTCTTCTGTATGCATGCACACACTGCTAAAATATTATATTTTAATTATTTGTTTTAATGAAAAATCTGCTTCTCAGTCAGGTCCCAGGAGCATCAAATCTGTATCAATGCATCATATCTAATCTAACAATAATTCAGTTAAGACTTGGAAACAACTGAGAAATGTTTTTTTTAACCTCAATATTTGTCCTTGTATCTGAGTAACTGTGCATGTATATGTAGTAATTATATACAGTTCTTCAGCATGTCACAGAAGGCTACATCCACACCGTGCGCTAAGGCAAAGAAATGTGTGATGCAGCAGTTTCCTTCAGAATCAAAGTAATGCTTAAGCTAAATGCTTATCACATTCAACTAAAATCAGAGAAGCCTAATTTTTTGGGCAACAGGAAGTGGTGTAATTCTGAAAATGAACTGTAATAAACCATTTAGACTTTGGTTTCATGTAAAAAAAAAGTTAAAAAAAAAAAAAATTTTTTTTTTTTTAAAAGTAGTGGAACAAAAATCAACCAGTTATCAACATTTAAAAATAATGTTTCATTGCGTAGCAACTTAAAGGGACTTCGTTCCTGTTTTTAGTTAAGTTCTGGTTTTCATTTTCGTTCCTTGGAAAATTTTCAGTCCTTGGTTTCATCACACTTCAAACTCAGTTTTTCTCCAAAAAATATTTGCAATTTTAACTATTTTAAAACTGATTTTTACATTCTAATTTATAAAAATGCATTTTCATATAATTTTCAATATAATAACATCATACAATGATGCTAATAGTGTCAAGTAACTCAATTAGACAGGCATCTTATTATCTGCACAAAATATTACTAATATTGGCATCATATTCATGTTGTTTAGCCAGAGGGGAACTGGCCCCCACAGTGAGCCTGGTTTCTCCCAAGGTTATTTTTCTCCATTAACCAACATCTTATGGAGTTTTGTGTTCCTTGCCACAGTCGCCTTCAGCTTGCTCACAAGGGTTTTAATAGAATTATGATTTAATAATGTAATTTTTATACACAATTTACAATCATATTTAATTAAACTACACAATGATGGTTCTAAGAATTTATAGATATTACAGTTTCATTTTCTGTTAATGCATGATTTTCTGTAAAGCTGCTTTGAAACGATGTGCGCTGTGAAAAGTGCTACACAAATAAAAATTACTTGACTTGAGAACTGGAAAAAGTTAATTATTTTACATTCCTGGTTTCATTGCAGGAATAACAGCAGCTCAGAGGAAGAGGGAAAAACAACTAGGCCTACAGCAGACAGCGCCTCCTTTCCACCTGCATACGAGGAACATTTTGCCACCTCATCTTGTGACTTGCTCCTGATGAACTAAATATTTGTTTCCTAATGACTTTCCAAATAAAGTTCATATGTTTACTGCAGGTGTAGGCTACTGCATTTGTGAAATTATTTAAATATATTAAATAAGGCTGGGACAGGGAGAACATTACATGATGAAGTTTTCCAGATTTGAAAAAAAAAAAAAAAAATAATAATCATTTCAGTTTTTAAAGATAGCCTTTATAGTGTAAAACAGAGCTAAAGGCCCCCCTGGGTAAAGGCACTTTGACTTTATTTTCTCTTAAAACACTACAAATAGCAGCAAAAGCTACCAACCATGTTACATGGGCTAAAAGCTCTCATTAAATGAAATCGTTTTTTCTTAAGTAGGGGGAATAGTTTTTTTTTTTTTTTTTTTTTTAAAGTGTAAAGTGGGCTCAACTTGACTGATTATGACACAATGGAGATTCATTTGTTGTTTGTAAATGGCAAAAATGATGAAAATGTGCACCCTTTTCTAAAGAGATTCTGAATAAGCATTGTCTTAATTTGTTATTCAAAAAAAGCATCTTGCTGTCTCAAAAAAAAAAAAAAAAAAAAAAAAGAAGAAGAATTTGCATTAGAACTATTACGCCTATATCTACACAAATCACCATAATCCCCCCCGGGGGCATGTTGCCACAAGTGTGGGGTAACAGGTCCCTTCGACGTGTATTTTATTTTTTTATTTTTTTTAATCAAAACAACCTTCCATTTTTATTTATTTTGAGACAAATTGTGTTGCTCCATTATTATTCAATATAAATAAACAGATTTATTTTTTCAATCTTGATATTGTTTGCGACCAGAAAAAAAAAAAAAGAAAAAAAAGCTAATTTTCCTTAAAGGGTGCCTTTAGCCCTATTGTACCCTATCACACTGCAGAAAATGTACTGTAAAGGGCGGGTTAGTCTTACTCATGATATTGTTCTCATCTTTCAGTGCGTCCTCTTGGGCTCCTGAGAACTGCATGGCACGCGCGAGAGTCCGGTGAGGGCCACACGGGGGCAGAAAGAGTGTGGAAGTCCTGTTTCACCAACGCTGAGGAAAGGAGTTTTCTGTTGACTGTGAATGTATGACAATAAATTTAATCACGTGATCAGTCCCCCGTGTTATTAGTCCAACTGCTGCAAAACCGCAAAAGTTCACAAGTGACAGCATTTCCCTATATGGGTTATTTTAACCTTTTGCATAAGCGAGGCTGTCTACATGTGAAAGGTTATTTGAGTATGACCAGTAAACTGAACTGAACTACCTTATTCAGCCCCGCCCCTTTTCAGCACTCAGTTCTTCCGAATTTTGTCATCTAACTTCCGGATTGTATTGCAGCTACTGAGAAAAGTCGATCAAAATGGATTACGTGGGAGAGCACAGAAAGTATTTTTCAGCAAGGGTTGATGGTGCGAGTCTACAGCACCCCTTTATAGGGCCTAGGTGAAAATACTCCTGAGGTGTATTTTCTGTCACTGTACAAGTTTGTTTTTTGTAAACACTAGCGTTTAATTCTGCTTAATTTTTTAGGGTTTCAACTTGTTAATAATTTGTGTTAAAATGTGTGGTTGACATGAAATTTCAAACACAGTACAGCTCGTAATATTTTACATGCAAGTTCTTGACATTAAAGGGAATTATTTGCACTTTTTTCAATTATTTTTTCACCCCACATTTTTAAGAGGCTTGCATGTGATTAAAATAGTTGTAAACGCAATATAAAATAAAACGTACACTCTTTTGTGTGTGTGTGTGTGTGTGTGTGTGGTGTGTTTGTACATGTTTATACTACTGTGGGGACCAAATGTCCCCACAAGGATAGTAAAACCTGAAATCACCTACCTTCTAGGGCCTAGCCAGCGGTCCCCACGAGGGAAATGGGATGTTAAACATAATAAACGATGTTTTTTTGAAAATGTAAAAATGCAAAAAGGTTTCTGTGAGGGTTAGGTTTAGGGGATATAAATTATCATTAGATCTGAATAAAATCCAGTTTAGGTGGTTTACTAGGAATAAAATTAATTACAAACTGTTAATTCCATGGGTATTGTGCTATAAATGAGGACATTTCTGGTGTCTCCCTAATTCAAATCACTTACTAAATGAAAAAAAAAACCATACTAAATGATGTTGTTTTGAAAATGTAAAAATGCAAAAAGTTTTTTTGTGAAGGTTAGGTTTAGGGGTAGGGGATAAAATCTATAGTTTGTACAGTATAAAAATCATATGTCTATGGAGAGTCCTCATAATGTTAGCTGCACCAACATATGTTTGTGTGTGTGTGTGGATAAATATAGTAGCACCCCTACCCCCGGCCTGTTTTAACACTCAAAGCTACTCACCTGGGTAGGGTTGCACCAGCTGTGCGCAAGTTCTCACGTAAGTTAGGACGTAAAGTTCACATTAAGGGCTTAGTAACTACTAGTTAGTTTGTAACTAAGTCAGTGCTTAATTTGGTTGCACCACCTGTTCTTAAGGCAAAACTTAACTAGTAGGTCATAAGCTCTCCGTAAAGTAATGCGTAGTTGCATATTATGACGTTTACCTGTATTGATCCAATAAACAGCCTTCAAATTTGTACACAGAAGTGTTAGAAAGCCATTAACTTCAATCTAATCTTGTTACGGTTGATGTTCAAATTTTGTTTGCTCATGTAACTTTCAGCTGTATTAATTTATATCCCCATTAAAATACGATACATCATAAAAGTGGATTTGATAAATAGTATGTCTGCCCTGTGTAAACAATACATAAGAACTGTATCTAAAATAAACGAGGGGTGATAAATAAATACTAATACAACAGGCTGGAAAAATAGACATTTATTCATTTTAATATCCTATATATATTTTGAATGTATTGAAACTTGACACTGAGCAATGCACCCTGAAAACTGCACCGTTAGATCGGGTTTCATGCTGAAGAGCCACTTAAAAGTACGCTTTTTTCCTCTCCCGTAAATGTAAACGAGTGTAAATGCCAACACCATCATATATGTCGAAAGGCTAAGTTTTAACTTACGCACAGCTGGTGCAACGGGCCGGTTGTTTAGCCTAGTTGTGGCGTAAATGGTAGGACGTAACCCTACATATAAACTAAATATTTACGGAAGACTCCGACCAGGAGAAACGAATGGAATAAAAAAGCAGACTCAATTAATGACATCAATGAGCTCATGTTTAGGTTGACAGGCTTCAGTCCTTTCCACATATATGATGATGTTGGCATTTACACTCGTTTACATTTACGAGAGAAAACATGTAAAAAACGTACCTCTTCAGCATGAACCCGATCTAACGGTGCACCTGTGCATGCCGCCCTGTGTCAAGTTTCAACATATACGAAATATGTAAGATATTAAAATGAACCACTTTCCAACTAATAACTTTCCAGCCTGTTGTATAAGTAATTATTTATTTATTGTCCCTTATTAGTTTTAGATACAGTTATTAAATATTGTTATTTACATAGGCTAAATATACCATTAATGAAATCTTGTTTTATTACGTATCGTATTTTAATGGGGATATAAATTATTACAGCTGACAGTTACGTGAGTAAACAAGATTTGAACATCAACCATAACAAGATCAAACTGAAATTTGAAGGCTGTTTATTGGATCAATACAGGTAAACGTCATATTATGCAACTACGCATTACTTTACGGAGAGCTTATGACCTACTAGTTAAGTTTTACCTTAAGAACAGGTGGTGCAACCAAATTAAGCACTGACTTAGTTACAAACTAACTAGTAGTTACTAAGCCCTTAGTGTGAACTTTACGTCCAAATTTACGTGAGAATTTACGCACAGCTGGTGCAACCCTACCCTGAACTATAACGCCATGGGTGAATGACACGAGAAGATGGTCAGGGGTGTCTCTTGTAGATTTATGAATGAAGTACTCTTGTTTTAAAGTCTCCCCCAGCTGCTTCCAGTTGTTATGATATCGCCTGAACACTTTAAAATACTCATGTTAACTTTCGGCAACTATACAACCCGTAAATCCACTATGCTAGCTAATTACTCGTTGACATCAACGCCATAGAGATTGTATGTGATCTATGTAGAATACACAAGACCGGAAGATCAAAGACAAAATTTTCGAGATGGCTGCGTGCTAGTTTATCTGGTGCATAAGGTGAATAACTTAGTGTGGAACATATTATAGGAAGCAATTGGAAGTAGTAGTAAAATTTTATTTTTCCTTTATGGGTCCAAAAATATCGACTTTATAGCCTAATTAGCCATAGCCTATCGAATAATAGGTCCTGTTATTAGTACACTGTCTAAACTATTTAGCACAAATAGGCTATGGTCTATGATTTAATTATTCTAAATAAACAAATCTTACATACATTTTGAACAATTAATTATAATGTTCGTGTGATCATAAATGTGATCCAGAGAGAGAGAGCGAGAGAGAGAGAGAGAATTGATTTATTTTTCATTAGGCTACAGTTAAAATGAGCTTTATTACGTCATCTTTAAACTACAAGTGATTCTTCATTTACTAAGGCTAGTTTACTGATTTCATTATTTTTTTATTATTATTATTTATATAATAATAATAATTATTCATAATTATTATATATATATATAAGACTACAAATGAGTTAGGGTTTACATCGCATAATAAAAAGCTTAAATAGGTAGAAAAACTTGTGTACTTCATATTTATTAAATACTTTAACTGTAAACTTTCGCAACGAACCCTGTTGTTACTTTGATACTACATCATTTTGTATTCATTTAAATAGCCTACATTTCGCTGTTTACATTGGCTACAAAAATACAATGCTGTATTGCTACAATTACATCTTTGGTAAATTATGAAATTAGGCTAAAAAAAATTATTTTATTTTTTTCACTGATTTTAATAAAGAAAACAACCTGAACACAATTTCCGTTCCAATTAATGTGTTTTTACTTTTGAGGCGACTTTCAAAAAGCTTAGTCATTTTTTTTTTTTTTTCACTTTGAAGAGAATGAAAGTTGTAGCTCATTTTGTGGTGATTCGTCTGTATCAATGTCAAACATTTTCATAGGCTATTAAAATATTATATCCTATTATTAATTTTATGAGTGGCACATGAAAGCCTACCAAAGAATGAATAAATAAACCAATAATTAATCCAAATGAAGAAATTGGTTAACTTCGTTTCGCTGTGCTTGTTGGAAATTTTGACACACTTTATAAAATCCCATTTGCTCAGGGTTTCCTCTACATTTAAGTTTAAACCGCTCTGCATTTATCACGATTAGAATAGTCTCTATTTTAGTTTATTTTGGGCATTGGGCTTCTTACCTAATAGGATATCTAATCTCTAATCGTTAAAAGTACTGACTTTAAATTAAAATGGTTTCCACAAAGGAGTTGACCAGTGCAAATTCTTTAGATCCAACAGCCTACTATTTTAAACAGGGTGGCAGGATTTGTATTGTGCCTTTGTATTGAGACCGCAGCGCAATGTGAATTTCATTAATTTCACTGCGCCATAAAGCGCGGGTGGCCGACAAAGCTCATTATTGGAGAGCTCCGCTTTATTTATTACAGAACACGTGCCAGATGAACGAGGAGGAAAGTGAACATAACCATTAACGGCATGCTTCCATGGACTGTCTCATCATCAGATCGACATGACATAGGCTTACAGTGCTATATCCAACTCTCACATTCTCAATTATTCACTTTATTTGGAGTAGCCTACACACCTGGTCGTTAAAAAATGGCAATAAGCTAATCATGAGACATGCATAACCAGTCTTCACAAAACCGACTAAAGAAAAGAACGTACAACTCATGTGATCAAAAAAACCCGGGTGATTACTGTAAACAATGACAAAGATAGCAGCATATCTTCTTTTGAATAAAAGCAACATGCTAAAGGTAGTTTTAGTAGTCTGGCATAAACAGCACAGACAATAGCGTCTTGTCAAATAGCCCCTAAACAAGGCAGTGACGTCACTCCACTGACCTGCAAAGAACCCGAGACAGGTCAACAATAAATCCAAATTCACCCTATTTACTTTATTAATATAAGTACCTGGTTTTATTGTTAAATAATTAACCCCCCTAAAAAAAAACCTTCCACAAAAATGTAGAGGGAGGGCCGCAGCCCTGCAGAGTTTAGTTCCAGCCCTGCTCCAAAATGCCTCCTTGTAATCTTCAAGCACTCCTGAAGACCTTGATTAGCTGCTTCAGGTGTGTTTAATTAGGGTTGGAGCTAAACTCTGCTGTACTGTGGCCCTCCAGGAACCGAGTTTGACACCCCTGCTAGGCTGACTCCAAGGGTGTCTAAAATGCCTGGTGAAAAAACAGAAAAAAAAAAAATTCGGACACAGGTGAAACACTAGTATAATGCTTTTTAAAAATGTATTTATATGTTGCTGGGGGAGGGGGGACCACATTGTCAGAAGTAGGCCTTTGTAGTTACAGCATCTATCAGAACTGCCGAAACATAACATCCAATCAATCCCCGATGGATAACATAAGGTAACACACTACATTTCCCCCTCGTTTTCCTGTTAAAAAAAAAAAAAAGTCATAACCTGTTAGAATTGCAAATGCATCACATTACGGAAGTAAAATGGGGTTGTGTACGCCTTGTATTGCTGGCTGTGGGGGAATGTTTACATTTATTTTAACAGTACTAAGATATTAGCATTGTAATAATTAAAAAAGCTCACTTAAATTTGTTCTAGATCATTAGACGTGACATTATTGTGAAGACAGTCTGAAACCAGTTAGTACCTTAATACAGAAACACTGCCTGTTAAGGCACTGACTAACTGGGCAGCAAGGCAGCTGCCTGCATATTGGAACACTAGCCATTAACTTAAGTCCAGTAGAGCACCTTTGGGATGACGTGAATGAAAGGTCAGTTATACTCACAAAAACACTGGACCCATTATTCAAAGACAAATCTTGCATAGGGCCTACTAAGGCTTTAGCTAAAGTTAGCATCCTAAAACCCCAATACAATGCTCAAAGAAAAAACTTTTACCTATTTATTACAGCACCCGAGCTGAGCACCTTTTATGAGACATCACATCACAAAGTTGCATCTGTCATTTATCCAAACTGGAGTGTGCAAAGCAAATGGGTGATATCCACAGTTAAACATTTGAGGGTCTTTAGCTGAATGCCACTTCACTGGCATTACAGTCTGTCACCATAACTGTGAGATGCCAGTCGCGCTGGTGGTCTGTTCAACACGTGACATGCTGCTCAGTAATGCTAAATAGCAAGGAGGGGAGAAGGGGACAAATGGATTCCATGTTTTCAGCGAAACACAGCAGAGCAAACTGAAGGGAGTGAGCTTTGCTGTTTATGAAAAACATGTGAAACCAATCAAATCCAAATTATCCTCCCGCTGTTCATGTTGCTTGCAGAGCCAGCCACCCCTCTAGAGGAACTGCCACCCAGATAGAGTAGCATCACTCACACAATCTTTATTACTTTATACAGGTTTAAGCTCTGGCACTGTATGTTGTTACGCACATCCATTTATTCTAATTATACGCACAAAAA
The DNA here is from genome assembly GCF_019703515.2 of Myxocyprinus asiaticus. Classification (NCBI taxonomy): domain Eukaryota; kingdom Metazoa; phylum Chordata; class Actinopteri; order Cypriniformes; family Catostomidae; genus Myxocyprinus; species Myxocyprinus asiaticus. The sequence goes on along the minus strand of NC_059346.1, from coordinate 30,555,550 downwards.
TAATGTATGAATGGCTGGTGTACACATGAGCAATCATATACATAATGAGTGAACGTTAACACAGACAGACACACACAGTTTGTTTGGGGAGCATCTGACAGTAAAACCCCAGGATGATGAGATCAATATGGCAAAGAGGAAATGATTTACAGACACAGCAGACTTTTAAAGCTCATTTACATACAGCCTCAAACACACATGCATAAACACTGTACGTATATAAACACATTCATGCACACAGGCAGATCTGCTGAACATATTGTACCCCGCTGCTCATTTACATTACTTTTCTGCAAAGGCTGCTATTAAGAAACGTGTCCCCCAACACACACATAATTGCATATTTATGAATTCCATTTTCCTCACACAATTATTATTGAGGGAAGAGCGTTGCCTTTAGAGAATGTGAGCTATGACGAAGGGAGTGCCGAGATGAATATATGTTTACTGTGTGCAGCCTGTTTGATGTGTGTGTGAGAGCTTTAAGTAGCTCTGATGGCAAATCTATCAGCGGTCCCCAGGCCCCCATTCAAGTCTTATTCACTCTGGCCGCCAGTTGCTCTCCACAGCCTGAGAAAGCCATTGAACCACTATGGGTCCTCCTTTCCACACTTTTAATACCGCTCATGTCAGGAGTCTGAACTTTTACATTCTGTCCTCAGTTACTAAGCAGGTGTTCCACCGATTTAGGTCTATCGACTGTCTCAGATTTAGAAAAATGACCAAATTCGATTATTAACAGCTGGACTGTGGGAACACTGGTTAAGAATGGAAAAATGTGGCTCTACAAATGTGATGAAAATTTCTCTCTCAAATCAATATCTTCTCAGAAACAATTTGTAAGAAAAATCCATTTGTGGTTGGAACGCAAAAAAACGTGTACGTTTAAAAGTTTCAAGATCTGTTTCACTTTTGGTCTTGGAATAAAGTGAAAACTGTCTTCAGATTCATCATTGAAAGTTCTGCTCTGAAAAGTGGGCTTCATTTTGATTAGAAAAACTGCCCTCCAGAGTTCAATTCATTACCCTTCAATAAATGTCATAATATTACTGACAGTGCATTAAACCTCACAAGCCATACATGATCACATGTGATCTGTGCTTTAACAGAATGGGATATTGATTGCCATTTTCAGGCTGCGGCCCAGTTGTAATAATGTATCTGATGGATAAATCATATCCTTGTCTTTAATAAAGCAGAGAGAGAGAGACCTAATTAGGCTCAGATGAAGGCCCAGATGATCTTTGCAGATGTTTGACTGCATACTGTCTGGAAAAAGAACCTAGCCCAGATCAGAGAGCATCAGTGAGATGGCTATCTTACAGGTCTCTTTTTTTGTAATCCTTTTTCTCTCTCATGTAAAACTTAACATAAACAAACAAACAAACATTCACAGATGACACAACAGATAAGCATAAGAGGACACAAACAGCTGCTCCTCGCAGGAACAGACACATTGCTGTTCCAGATGATTTCACTGCAGGTCGTTTGAGGAATGTTAAAGCAACAGTGAAGGTGTTACACTGAATTACTTTGCTAGATTTATGAGGCTGATGTATGTAATGAATGCTGTGTGTCTAATCTCGAGCACCAATGTTTGTGTGAGAGAGAGAGTACAGGGAAAGAGTCAATCAGAGTTATGTCAGAGGGGGATCATCCATCTGAGATGTCAAAATATGTTAATGATGGCTGTCAATCCATTACAAATTGTATTTGAATTAATTACATGACATCAAATCAAATCAAAAATCAAATCAAATCACTTTTATTGTCACACAACCATATACACAATTGCAATAGTGTGTGAAATTCTTGGGTGCAGTTCCGAGCAACATAATAGTCGTGACAGTGATGGGACATATACCAATTTACAATAAACATCAGATTTACAACACAATTTAAAATCTAATATACACATAATTACACATAACACAATATACAAATAATAACATATAATGTACAGTATACAATACACACAATATAGAATACACATTATACAATATAAAAGTATATATAGTATATATAAAATGTACAGTAAGTTGTATTGTACTGTATTGACATTCAGGCTGTCGGTTGATAGTAAGTTGCCAGTGTGTTGTTAAGAGAGAATATAATATAATAATAATATAATTTATGACAGTCCGGTGTGAGATATAAGAGTAAGAGTCATAAAGTGCAGTGCTGATGTATTTTGATCATGGGAAATCAAGAGTTCAAATGTCTGATTGCTTGGGGGAAGAAGCTATCACGAAGTCGGCTGGTGCGGGTCCTGATGCTGCGATACCGCCTGCCTGATGGTAGCAGTGAGAACAGCCCATGGTCCGGGTGGCTGGAGTCTCTGATGAGCCTCCGAGCTTTTTCACACTCTGCCTGGTATATATGTCCTGGAGGGAGGGAAGCTCACCTCCGATGATGTGTCTGGCAGTTCGCAACACACTTTGCAATGCTTTGCGGTTGTGGGCGGTGCTATTGCCGTACCGGGCGGAGATACAGCCAGTCAGGATGCTCTCTACAGTGCAGGTGTAGAACCGTGTGAGGATGTGGCAGTTCATTCCAAACTTCCTCAGCCGTATCAGGAAGAAGAGGTGCTGATGAGCCTTCTTCACAAAGGCTTCAGTGTGGATGGACCATGTGAGTTCCTCAGTGATGTGGACACCCATGAACTTGAAGCTGCTGACTCTCTCCACTGGTGATTCATTGATGGTGATGGGACTGTGTTCTCTGTCTCTTCTCCTGAAGTCCACCACAAGCTCCTTTGTCTTACTGATGTTGAGGGAGAGAGGTTGTGCTCCTGACACCAGTGTGTCAGAGTGAGCTCCTCCTCTCTGTAGGCTGTTTCATCATTGTCAGTGATCAGACCTACCACCGTTGTATCATCAGCAAACTTAATGATGGCATTGGAGCTGTGTGTTGCCACACAGTCATGTGTGTACAGGGAATACAGGAGTGGGCTGAGAACACAGCCCTGTGGGGCACCAGTGTTGAGGGTCAGTGATGAGGAGATGTTGCTGCCCATTCTAACCATCTGGCGTCTGCTTGACAGGAAGTCCAAGATCCAGCTGCACAGTGAGCTGTTTAAGGCCAGAGCCCGGAGTTTCTCATCAAGCTTGGAGGGCACTATGTTGTTGAATGCTGAGCTGTAGTCTACAAACAACATTCTCATATAAGTGTTCTTTTTTTCCAGGTGGGAGAGAGCAGTGTGTATTGTAGATGCAATGGCATCATCAGTGGAGCGGTTGTTGCGGTAAGCAAACTGCAACGGGTCAAGAGAGAAAGGCAGCATAGAGCAGATGTAATCTCTGATTAGTCCCTCAAAGAATTTGCTGATGATGGGGGTCAGAGCAACAGGACGCCAGTCATTTAAGCAAGTGATTTTGGATTGCTTTGGAACAGGCACAGTGGTGGATGTTTTAAAGCATGTGGGGACTACAGACGAAGAGAGGGAAAGGTTGAAAATGTCAGTAAAAATACCAGCCAGTTGGTTCTCGCACGCTCTGATGACGCGGCCCGGAATGCTGTTTGGACCCGCAGCTTTGCGGATATTCACCCGTCAGAAGGATCGGGTTACATCCGCTACAGAGACAGAGAGTGAACTAACCTCTGTAGCTTTGGCCGCGAGAGCTCTCTCTGTGAGGGTGGTGTTATTTCCCTTGAAACGAGCATAAAAAGTATTTAGCTCATCCGGGAGAAAGGCAGTGGTGTTCACGGCGGAGTTTTTATTCCCTTTAAAGTCCGTGATGATATTAATTCCCTGCCACATGCTTCTAGAGTTGGTGGTGTTGAACTGTCCTTCAATCTTGTTCCTGTACTGACGTTTTGCTGTTCTGATTTCGGAGGGCATAACTGGCTTGTTTATGCTCCTCCGCATTCCCGGAATTAAAAGCGGAGGTCCGCGCATCAAGTGCCGCACGAACATCGCTATTAATCCAAGGTTTCTGGTTCAGGTAGATCCGTATTGTTCTGGTCAGAACAACGTCCTCTACACACTTTATGCTATCAGCGAAAAGCTCGATGTCGTCATCAGAGCTGGAACATCTCCCAGTCCGTGTGATCAAAACAGCCTTGTTGCGTAGAGTCTGATTGGTCTGACCAGCACTGGAATGTTCTGAGGGTGGGTGCTTCCTGTTTCAGTTTCTGCCTGTAAGCGGGCAGAAGCAGAATGGAAGAGTGGTCCGATTTGCCAAATGGTGGGCAGGGGAGGGATTTGTAGCTGTCCCGGAAGGGAGAGTAGCAATGGTCCAAAACCTGGTCCCCTCGTGTGTTAAAACTAATGTGTTGGTGGTATTCTGGTGCGACTGATTTGAAACTGGCTTTATTAAAGTCCCCGGTCACAATTAATGCGGCCTCAGGGTGCGTGGTTTCCTGCTTGCTAATAATCCCATACTGTTCCTTGAGTGCCCGGTCTGTGTTGGCTTGTGGCGGGATGAACACAGCAGTGATAATGACCGCTGTGAATTCCCTCGGTAGCCAGAATGGTCGACACAGAAGCATGAGAAATTCCAGATCAGGAGAGCAGAAAGACTTGATAGAATGTACGTTCCTCTGATCACACCAGGATTTGTTGATCATAAAACATACACCACCACCTCTGCTTTTACCTGAGAGGTCTTTCGCTCTGTCCGCTTGGTGCACGGAGAACCCCGCGGGTTCAATGGCTGAATCTGGAATCTCAGCAGACATCCAAGTTTCCGTAAGGCAGATAATGCAGCAGTCCCTCATCTCTCATTGGAAAGAGATCCGCGCTCTCAGCTCGCAGAGCTTGTTGTCCAGAGACTGAACATTTGCCAGTAGAATACTGGGTAGCGGGGGTCAATTTGCACGACGTCTTACTCTGATGAGAATGCCGGCTCTGTTTTCCCTTTACCTTTTGCGTTTCGCGGCCGGGCTGCCCAGACAAAGGGTTCTGCTGGTGTGTTTGTAAACAGCGGGTCGGCATTGAGGAATTTGAAGTCCGGTTTATGGTGTGTAATTGCAGAACCAATGTCCAAAAGTGTTTGTCTGTCGTAGACAATAAGGCAGACAACATCCAAGACAAAAAACATAAGAATTGTAAACAAAACAAACTAAACACTACAATGTTGTGTCGGAGCTTGCAACGCAGCAGCCATACTCTGCACCATCTTGAGTCCAATCATGACATGCTGATTAATCAATTTAATAACAATTAATAGCATATATCAATATTTACTGAGAAAGGCCCCTGATAAGATGAGAAATGCACTGATAAGACAATACAAAAAGTGGTTGTAGAAGTCAAAACATTGTTTGTTTTATTCCCATCATTGAACAAGCCTGCAGTCAACAGCAATCCATTTTGCAATTGAGTTCGTCAATCTGTCCTGTTCTCATAGGATGTTCTTACATTTTGTCTGCACTATTTTTAATTGTCAATTCATGTACATATGCATCAGACAGACATTTTTGAAGCTTCTCACTGGTTTTCAGTGTCATAAACGACAGATGATGCATCAGAATAAAAGTTGCTGAAAATGTTAAAATAGCGAGATCCCAGCATTTTGTTGTGTCTAAAAGGTAACCCGCCTGGATGCCAAAGTCCTGCCAGAGTCGCATTTGTGGTTAATAAGGTTAGGGTTAGGTTTAGGGGTAGGGGTAGGGTTTCTGTGGGACTCCAAATATACATAATAAACATAATGTTTGAATACTGCATGCGGCCTTTGTGTGACTTTATGCATCCGGATGCATATGTACATGAATCGACAATTAAAAATAGCGCAGACAAAATGTAAGAACATCCTGTGAGAACAGGACAGATTGACGAACTCAATTGCAAAATGGATTGCTGTTGACTGCAGGCTTGTTCAATGATGGGAATAAAACAAACAATGTTTTGACTTCTACAACCACTTTTTGTATTGTCTTATCAGTGCATTTCTCATCTTATCAGGGGCCTTTCTCAGTAAATATTGATATATGCTATTAATTGTTATTAAATTGATTAATCAGCATGTCATGATTGGACTCAAGATGGTGCAGAGTATGGCTGCTGCGTTGCGAGCTCCGACACAACATTGCAGTGTTTAGTTTGTTTTGTTTACAATTCTTATGTTTTTTGTTTTGGATGTTGTCTGCCCTGATGGTTACCCTCTAGACACGACACTTCATCCAGCTGTCAAGAACAGTAGTGTCTAGAACAGGGGTTCTTATTGGGGACATTCAAAGGATGCCAGGGGTCATTGAGAGCAAATTAGTAGAGAGGGGGGCATTAGGTTACAAATGGGGAGCATTTATCAGTCATGTTAATCAAATGTATCGTCAAGTTCCTCTCTGCATTAAAAAGTTTATCTAGACTTGGAGTATATCAGTTGGTTCTCAGTTATTCGGGCTGGTATGCATTTGTGCTGCAGTTCATCTGACTTTGAAGTCTAGCAACGCATCTGAAGTATCTGGTTTAGCAGCGTCAAATACACAGGCAGAGGCACAACCTCGGCTAATGCACCTGTATGGCTCTGTAGATGGATACGGCTCAATGGACAGAGCAGCGCAAGCACAAAGCCCTTAAAGCTCGAGCTCTTAAACTCACAGCTTTGCGAGAATCAGTGAGAAGCAAGGCGTGATAAGCGGAAACCATTTAAATTCGGTATAGAATTTTACATCACCACCCTTGAATTTACTATAGTAACACTAACTGTACTTCAGGCAGAAACAGATTGATAATAAATATTATTATATCACTACTTCAGCTCTATTAAATTTGTCATAGTCTACACTGAAATTGAAATACATTGAATAAATTTTAGTTAGGGAGTGAGGGAATATAATACATTTTTGTTACAACTTATAAATATTTATATTTTGTATTTATTATTTATGTCTACTGTTTATAATTACAAAAATGCCATAGTTTGTTTTATAGAAATCATGTTACATCTAACCATGGTAGTGAAGAAGATTCATGCTTCCATGTGTTATCTATGGTCTTGTTACAAATCCCACTGTTAAAACTATACAAATAAATAACTAATGAATAAATTATAATTTTCAAAAAGGCAAAGGTAAAATATATAAACAATATAAATTGTATTATTAGTAAAAGTAAGGGAATGAAGTAGGGGGTGTTCATCAAAAAAAGGTTGAGATCCACTGGTCTAGAAGGTAACCCCCCAGTTACCTAAAGTCTCGTGAGAGCCACATGTGACATCCACACACTGGGCTCTGTTTTCGTAAGCACGTAAAGCGCAGCGCTACATGCTACAGCCTTGCGCAACGTCTTATCCAATTTTTTTAGAGCGCTAATTCTATGTACAGTTTTCGTGCCAGCGTAAAGCATAATTGGGCATGTGTGGGAGTGTTTGTGCTATTTTGGGTGTATGTGCACAAACTGTGGGTGTATTTTATGTTAATGAAGTAGTGCAAAGTGCAGGTTGCTATTTTCCTGAGAAATAGGTAATTGCGCTAAGACATTTCAAAAGCACGTCTTATCTCAGCGCAAAGTCCAAACTCAGTTCCTACATTTGTAGTTTGGAGATTCCACCAGCAGGTGGTAATAAAGTTAATGTCCAAACTCAGTGGAATATACAGTGGATTATCAAATAACTGTATGTCCGTCATGGACATACAGTTATTCACTGTTGTAGCTGTATGAAACAAATATTTATGAGATTTCTGTTAATCTATCTTTAGGTCATGGTTTATTTTTATGTTTATATTTACAATTGTATTTGTGATTCATTTTTATTGGTATGTTTTCCACCTGTTGTAGGAAAGTAATTATTAAAGGAATAGTTCACCCAAAAATGAAAATTCTCTCATTATTCACTTACCCTGATGCCATCCCAGATGTGTATGACTGTCTTTCTTCAGCAGAACACAAATTAAGATATTTAGAAGAAGATAGAACTTTGTCAGGTCCGTATAATGGAAGTACGCGGGTGCCAGCACTTTGATGGTCCAAAAGTCACATTTAGGAAGCATAAAAGTAATCCATGCAACTCCAGTCAATCAGTGAATGTCTTCTGAAGTGAATTGATAGGTTTATGTAAGAAACAAGTCGATAATTAAAAAGTTTTTATCATTAAATCGCTGCTTCCATCCAGGGCTCTGATGCTGTTTGAAATGGTTGAACTCTCGCGTGACATTCGTTATTCTGTTGTAAATAAGCGCCACTTCTGAATTCTTGTGTGAACTCGCTGACGCACTTATGTCAAGCTTAGCATCAGCTGCTGGCAGGAAGAGCTTTTTGTAAGTTAATAATGTTAATAACGGCCCCACTGTCCTACAGAAACCCTACACCTACCCCTACCACTAAACTTTACGCTAACCTCAACCCTACCCCTACTAAATCTAATATAATGACTTTTATAATGAAATTTTGACCTGATGTAAGTTGCATAAAATGTTCATGAAATATTTCCCTATGAAAATCTTTCAAGCTTGGCATTTTTAACAAAATGGCCAGAGGTGCAATCCTGCCTCTTTCCCCTTAATTCTTCACTTAATTCTGCCTCCATCTTAAGCTGGAATAGTTTTAGTGAGGAAATGTAAACAGAAGCAGCATTTAGTGTGAATATTTTGAAAAATGTATTCCATTGTTTGCATTAGTATTTTCCTTAAGGGAAAACTTATGTCACTGTCAGTATTACAGGGCAGTCAGCCAATGTTCCATCAATACCTCCCTAACATCAGTGTAGCACTTACATTTATGACTTAATTCAATTTGGATGCAGTGTGTCTGTGGTAGGTCTGTCTGTGTGTGCCTGCAGAAGGGTTAGAGGGGATGGAAAATAAGGGGTTATTTTGGTTTCAAATGTGTATCTATCCACATATGGTCCTTGTTTTGGCCCATATACCCCAAGATCTCTCCAGTGACCTTTGACACTGCTCCCTCAGACTGACATGATTTTGGCTGCCTCATTCTGGGTTCAGTTTGACCCGCTTGGACCTCAAAGTTCAGAGGTCACAGTTGCTGTGCAGCAAATTAACCCAATGCATCAAAATTTGCATGACACCATGTTCAAGTGAGCTTTTCGGGTGAAAATATTTCGTACTTTTAAATTGATTTAGATTTTTTGTTTAACATCTTTCCTTGGATTATTTAAGATTTCCATTCTCTTTCAGCTTGTTTTCTATCATGCTCCTCTCCTCTTCACAATATTTATATGGATATCTAGAAGACTGTTATTTGGTCCTGTTTCTGTTGTTTCAATAATTCATTTTCTGTCCACATTCCTTCTTTCTGTTCCATTCTTTGCCTTTCAGTCTCTTGCTCTAACCCCCCTTTTCTCCTTTTCCTTCTTGTTTAAAAAATGTTTCAGTTCAGCTGTCACAAATTGTGTTCCCCTGCCCAGCTGTCAAAACAGGGGTGTGTTTTTCTCTTTGCACCCGATATACTACCAAAAGTGAGAGACTGGGAGATAGAGAGGGGGGCATATAGGGGGTCAAAGAGAAAGAGATAAAGAGATCGAAAGAGAGCAAAGGATGGAGAGAGGGGGCTTTAATGTTAATGTTTGGACACAAGCAATTATCTCTAATTATTGTTTTTCTTTTCAGTTTCCCTGTCCTGATGGAGGTCCCAGCCAGACCAGCAAGCAGTAATCCGGCCTCGTTGAAGAGGCCCAGCGGGCCCCATGGTGCAACTCGTCCATGGGACTCTCGAGCTTTCATCTCAATGTGAGTCTGGAGTTGATTCAAACACAGAGCGATGGGTGAATTAACCCCAAAGCCCTGGCTTTCAATGGGCTCAGCTAAGAGATTATATGTGTTGATGGCAGGCCTTTTATATAAGAGATTAAATGTGTTGATGGCAGGCCTTTTATATGTGTAAGGTTTTAAAAGAAACTCCTGCTAGATACTCAGTGCAGTTGTAGAGGGTTAGCCATCCTCAACTCTTCACATGTTCATCTCTCTGTCCCTTCTGTTGTCCTGCCCCATTAAGTGACGTTGTGGTACTGACGACATGAGTTGTAAAATGTGGTTGGAATATGCTGTTTTGTACATCTAAATAAGGTTCTGCTAAGCATCCACCTGCCTTTTGAAAAAGGCTTTGCCAATCAGCATAATATGACAGATTTTTTAAAGTAACCAAATTGAAATGAGTTATTTGTAAGAAATTTGTTCACATTTTCAGTTAACCACCAGTTGAGGTCAAGAATACTTGGTTTAAAAACATACAAATGTATTATACAAAATAAATACAATAATAATTTATTTTCTGTTGCCTATATAGTCCCTGATACATTCTGTATAGTAGAAACTGGAACATGTGTTGAACCATAAGAGACCTGCCTATACTAATCCCTAATTAAAAAAGAATGTCATTTGCAGATTTTAATGATATCAGTGGGCATTAGATATCAAATTTAGTTCTGTCACAATAAAACCTGGTTTGTTAACGGCATTTTAGCCAATAGATTTTATTTGATGTATTTGCATTTATCATGCCAAGCATTTTTTCTTCATAGAGTACATTAGCTGAGAGAGCGAAACCAACACTTACACACTTTACACTAATAATGATAAAGTTGGTCATTAGCTCACTATATAGTTCAACAATTCTTGTAATGGCTTTTTACTTGGTCTGTCAAAGTTAATGTTAAAGTTAAATACATTTTGAGATTAATTGAAAATGATTAACACAGTTAAATTTGCTTAAAGGTACACTCAGTAACTTTTTTGTTCATGTGATCTTGGATTTACGGTGATACCTAGTGGCATGGATGCAGCATCATTCAAATTCAAAAGTTTTCTATTACATACTGTATGTCATTAGCCCTGTTCACACATACAACCAGGTAAATTGCAGGAAAATCGTTGGTTGCCTTTACTGGTAAATGTACCAAATGTGCTGTTCAAACATACACATTATGCAAAATCTACACATAGGATACACATAAGCTACACATAAGCTACACATACTGTATGTATTTTGTCAGGCACTTATTGAGTCTAAATAGATGGACAACATAATTTCAAGAGTACACCCGAATGACAATAGTCATGTCATACTGTTCATGTGTTGTACTTACTATAGTTTATTTCGATTTTGTTTCATCATCAAATAGCAATGTCAAATGTAAATCAAGTCAATCACTGAAACAACAGCGCAACCTTGAGTAACAAATAGCATGTACAATATGTATATGTACACGCATGTGGGATACTGATAATTCACCACTGTTGCACAGAAAATCAAAGTGATATACGTGCTAACAGCATGAATCCATGGACCCAACCTGCCTTGTGTCAACAGTTCAGGCTTCTGGTGGTGTGGTGGTGGTGTAATGGTGTGGGGAATGATTTCTTGGCACACTTTGGGCCTGTTAATACCAATCAATTATAGCTTGAATGCCACACCCTATTTGAGAATTGTTGCTGACCATGTGCATCCCTTCATGGCCACAATTTACCCATCTTCTAGTGGCTACTTCCAACATGATAATACACCAGGTCACAAAGCAAAAGTCATCTTAAACTGGTTTCACGATCATGACAATGAGTTCACTGTTCTTCAGTGGCCTTCCCAGTCACTGGGTCTGAATCCAATAGAACACCTTTGGGATGTGACAGAGCAGGAGATTCGCAGCATGAATATGAAGCTGACAAATCTGCAGAAATTGCATGATGAAATCATGTCATAATGGACCAGAATCTCAAAGGAATGTTTCCAACATCTTTTTGTATCCATACAATGAAGAATTGAGGCTGTTTTGAGAGCAAAGGGAGGCCCTACCCAATATTAGTATAGTGTTCCTAGTAAATTGTTAAGTGAGTGTACTGTATGTAGATATGAAATAATCATAAAAAATATAATTTATGGAAGTGCAAATAATAATAATAATAATAAAATAAATAAAATAAAAAACAACAACAACACTATTACATACCCAGGGTCTCTAATGACCCTATACCCTTTTGGTACTATTATATATACAGTACTGTGCAAAATCTTGGGCACATAAGATGTTTCACAAAAGCATTTGTGTTAAGATGGTAATTTATATCTGCTACTTTAGTGTGTTAATAGGAGATATAAATATTAGACTCCCAAACATTACTTTTGCAAATAAAAAAGATTAGAATAGAAGAACAGGGAGCCCTGCAACAGATGTCATGGCCCCCACAAAGCCCCCCACTGAACATCGTGTCTGTCTGAGATTACATATAGAGACAAAAGCAATTGAGATATAGCCTAAATAGATAGAAGAACTGTGGCGAATTCTCCAAGAAGCTTGGAACATCCTATCTGCCAGCAACCAAGAAAAACTGTGTCCAGGTGTACCTAGGAGAATTGGTGCTGTTTTAAAGGCAAAGGTGGCCACACCAAATATTGATTTAGCTTTTCTTTTTTTTTTGTTTACTGGTCTTTGTATGTTACATCGTGTTACATCGTGTTACATCATGATGGCGCAGCGGATGGCCGCCTCAGTGTGGAGCGCTTCTATTGTTTTGTTGTTTTTTGTTTGTTTGTCCTGTGTTTAGTAATCTTTTTCCGGTCAGTTTTACCAGAGACAAACTGCTGAACATTTGACAGCATATACCATTTAATCTTTTCCCGGATTTTGAATATTCTGACGTTTTGTTTGACATTATAGTCAGAGGCGCAGCTGTGTTGTTTAAATGCGCTATGAGACGCAGGCGAGGGAGACGAGCAGGCGCGCTGGTCAAGCTCCATTGGTGGGGCTTTCGAACAATGCTGCCGAGCATTCATCTTGCGAATCTCCGCTCTCTTCCTAACAAAATGGATGAACTACATCTCCTCACCCACACAGACAAGGACTTTTCAACCTCTGCTGCCTTGTGCTTCACAGAAACCTGGCTGAGTGAAGCCATTCCGGACAGCGCGTTACATCTGCCGGGCTTTCAGCTGTTCAGAGTGGATCGCATCGCGGAGTTAACGGGGAAAATGAGAGGCGTTGATGCTATTACATCAATGAAAGTTGGTGTACAGATGTAACAACGTTAAAGAAGATGTGCTGTCCTAATTTGGAAGCGCTCTTTATTAACTGTAAGCTCGCCGCAGGAGTTTTCCTCGTTTATTCTGGTGAGTGTTTATATCGTGCCAAACGTGTGTTTGAATGCCACGCTGCAACAGCTGGCTGATCAAATCACAGACACGGAACAACAATACCCGGACTCAGTTATTATTATTCTTGGGGATTTTAACAAAGCAAACCCCACATGTGAACTGCCCAAATACAAACAGCACATTACATGCCCAACCAGAGACAGAAATATACTGGATCACTGCTACACAACAATAAAGGATGCATATCGTTCTGTTCCTACAGCAGCTTTGGGACTATCTGATCACTGTCTGGTTCATCTTCTTCCAACCTACAGACAGAAATTAAAATCTGCTAAGCCTGTAGTAAGGACTGTAAAGTGATGGACCAATGAAGCAGAGCTGGAACTACAAGCCTGCTTTGACTGCACTGATTGGAGTGTTTTTGAGGCTGCAGCCACAGATCTGGACGAGCTCACAGATACTGTTACATCATTTATCAGTTTCTGTGAGGATATGTGCATTTCTACTAGGACTTATTTAACATTTAACAATGACAAACCATGGTTTACAGTGGAACTCAGGCTGCTTCATCAGGCCAAAGAGGATGCTTACAGAGTTGGGGATAAAGTCTTGTACAATCAGGCCAGGAACACACTGAATAAGGGAATCAGAGTGGTTAAAAGAAGATACTCTGAGAAGCTGAAAAACAAGTTTTCAGCTAACGACCCTGCATCAGTGTGGAGTGGCATGATACAACTTATGAATTACAGGACTCCTACCCCCAACCCTGTGGTGGACCAACAACTGGCTGACGACCTGTATGTGTTCTACTGTAGATTTGAAAGGCCCAATCTCACACCCCACACCCACTCTGACCTTCACTTCACACAAACACCAACACCTCCTGCAACCCCCCTCCTCCCCCTTCCTGCTACTCAATCTGCACTTAAGATCTGTGAAGATGATGTGAGCAGCGTCTTTCGAAAACAAAGGATAAGGAAAGCACAGGGCCCAGATGATGTTTCACCTGCATGTCTTAGATCCTGTGCTAACCTGCTGGCCCCCATCTTCACACAGATCTTCAATAGATCACTGGAGCAGTGTGAAGCCCCATGCTGCTTCAAACGTTCCACTATCATCCCCATCCCAAAGAAACCAAAAATCACAGGACTTAATGACTACAGACCTGTCACCCTGACGTCTGTGGTCATGAAGTCATTTGAGAGACTGGTGTTGGCCCACCTGAAGTACATCACTGGACCCTTTCTAGATCCCTTTCAATTTGCTTATCAAGCAAACAGGTCTGCGGATGATGCAGTCAACATGGGATTGCATCATCCTGCAACATCTGGACAGACCAGGGACATATGCAAGGATCCTTTTTGTGGACTTCAGTTCGGCTTTCAACACCATCATCACAGCTATTCTCCGGACTAAATTACACCAACTCTCTGTTCCCATGTCTATCTGTCAGTGGATTACTAGCTTTCTGACAGATAGGCAGCAGCTTGTGAGACAGGGGAAATTGACTTCCAGCACCTGTACAATCAGCACTGGTGCCCCCCAGGGATGTGTGCTCTCCCCACCACTCTTCTCCCTCTAAACCAATGACTGCATTGCCAAGGACCCCTCTGTCAAGCTCCTGAAGTTTGCAGACGACACCACTGTCATCGGCCTCATCCGAGATGACGATGAGTCTGCATACAGAAGGGAGGTTAAACAGCTGGCTGTCTGGTGCAGTCAAAACAACCTTGAGCTGAACACGCTCAAAATGGTGGAGATGATTGTGGACTTTAGGAGGAACCCCCCAACACTGTCCCCCCTCACCATTCTAAACAGCACTGTGGCAGCAGTGAAGTCATTCAGGATCCTGGGCCCACCATCTCACAGGACCTGAAGTGGGAGACTCACATTGACATCTATTTCCTTTGCCAGTTGAGGAAGTTCAACCTGCCACAGGCGCTGCTGATACAATTCTACTCAGCGGTCATTGAGTCTGTCCTCTGCACTTCAATAACTGTCTGGTTTGGTTCAGCTATGAAATCAGACATCAGAAGACTACAAAGGACAGTTCGGACTGCTGAGAGGATTATTGGTTGCCCCCTGCCCCCCCCCTTCAAGAACTATACACTTCCAGAGTGCGGAAAAAGGCTGGAAAAATCACTCTGGACCCCACTCCCCCTGCCCACTACCTTTTTGAACTGTTGCCTTCTGGCCGACGCTTCAGAGCTCTGAGCACCAGAACCGTCAGGCACAGGAACGGTTTTTTCCCCCAGGCTATCCATCTCATGAACAGTTAAAACTGCCCCTTTGAGTAATAATTAACGTGCAATACACAGCTTAGTCTTTTTATATTATTCAACACATCCTACCTCTTCTGCCATTACATTCCCTTGCGCTGTACATAACCGATTTGTATTTAGATTTGCACCACGTATGTGTATGTGTGTGTGTATGTATGTATGTATATATATTCATACATGTGTATATGTGTATATATGTGTATATGTATGTAAATGTATATGTATGTGTGTGTGTATGTATGTGTGTGTATATGTATGTACTGTATGTGTGTATGTATCAATATATATATATATATATATATATATATATATATATATATATATATATATATATATATATATATATATATATTGTCTATTGTGTATTCTATGTATACTTTTTTCTTTTCAATATTTATCTATTTTGTTATTCAATTTTAATTATTCCCATTTTTTAAAAGTCTTGTTGCTGTTTTTGTATTGTTGTGTACTAGCAGCTCCTGTCACCAAGACAAATGCCTTGTATGTGTAAGCATACTTGGCAGTAAAGCTCATTCTGATTCTGATTCTGAGTCTGTATGACATTAAGTGATAAATGAAAACTTTTTATGTTATTATTTTTGAAGACATCCTCAATATGCAACATTTTTCACAAGTGCCTAAAACTTTTGCACAATACTGTATATATATTATTATTATTATTATTATTATTATTATTATTTTATTATTATTATTATTATTATTATTTTTACATTACACTATTTATAAGAGATAGATTGAGAAATACTAAAGAGGTCTGGGCACAACTCCAAAAAATGGATGAAGTATAGGGGATGAAATTAGGTCCCGAGGTATATGTTTAAGGGTTAATGAAGAAAAATATACTGATTGCACCTTTAACATAGTTAAAACATCTATCTAATGCAGTCTTTACACTGCAAAGGAGACACAGAAGCCACATTTGAAGTGTTATATAAACCATGAAAGATGCGTTATACAGACACGTTTAATGTGACACTGAGCCATCATAAATGTTGGAATAAACACTGGAACAGTGGCATAAATGTTGGAATCACTATCATAGGAAATGGGAAATGATTCACATGCTTGAAAATTCATTGTTGATCCACTTGCAGAGCCAACAGAAAACAAGATGCATTGTTTGTACACATTTTAAAAGAAGATAAATATAAACGTGGAGGCAAATTTCATTCAAAATTGGACATTAATCATGTTAATGACAATAAAAGACATGATTAATTGCAATTATTTTAATCTGTTAAGAGCCCCACTTTTACATTCTCATTCTGCAAAATATTTAAGTTAACCATTCTGAGAGCCTTTTTGTTCATTACAAGGAGAAAATGACAGAACGTAAAAGACAGAAGAAGAGAATGAAACCGTCTCCTTTGTGGTCCAAAATAGTAGCCAGCAATGTCCTTTTCTCTGTGTTTTACTGAAAAAAAGAACTGAGGAAAGGAAAAGGAAATATTACAAACAAAGAGGAAAATCTAACAGTGAGGAGTATGCTGTCATTTATTCATTCCACCTGCAACTAATGACCCAATGAAAGTTGTTTAAACAAACTGACCCCAGCTTTTTTTAGTCTCTCCTCAAGCTCACACCACCCACTTGTGTGACATTTGAATTGCCTGTGCCGCCATCATGCCCCTTACGCTCAGATTTAATGTCTCTCTCTCTCTCTTCTCTCTCTCTCTCTCTCTCTCTCTCTCTCTCTCTCTCTCTCACTTTCGCTCTCACTTACCCTCCTTTTGTAAATGTGTGTGAGTGTGTGTGTGTGTGTGTGTGTGTGTGTGTGTATCATCCACATCTTGAGCAGTTGTTCCCAAGTTGGATGCTGTGTTTTTTGCTCAGATGTGTCCTTAATCTTCATCATATATTCTCTTTAAAAAGACTCTATTGCAATCTGCTGTCTGAGCCTGTCGCTATCTTTTTAATGAAGAATGGCAGACATGCTGGGTGTGAGAGCACATCTTGTCAGGAGCAGATTTGAGAGTCTGATTTTACTTTTGTGGAATACAAAAGAGAGAGAAAAAGAGTGTTTGTCAGTAAGGCTCCAGTGAAGGAGCTGACCTGCGACCTAGCTGGAGCTCACTGCCCTAAGCACAGTGACATGGCCACCTCCGAGCTGCACGAAAGATGCCATCCTTCTGAAACATACCCACAGACACACAAGCCATACTCTTATATACAGTATGTGCTTAATATATAGATCAAATTTGCTGCACTAAGTGAATGAGATTTCTTCAGGATTTATAGAGATTATCTTCCCTAAATTACAAGCAATGATCTGTGTATACGTCTGACCTCTCCAATCACTCCCAGCCATCACCAGTATGACCTCTCACTCATGACCCTTCACCCTTCCTCTGTCGGCATGAGCACACAGTTTAGAGATTACAGCAGCTCAGACCTTATGCTCTTTTATTGTGTGTATGAGGCTGTGTGCATATGCAGATAGAACAAGGCTTAGGCTTCTCTTTTGATGCTGTCATTGGATGTTTAAGTCAAGCAGTCTTCTCTGTTAATGGTCTTCATCTCATTCATTGAATAGTCTACAAGGAATGCTCTGTTTTCTAAGAAGTCTGTAACTAACCATAGTAGTCTGTTAGCATTTTTAACACTTTTGAAGTGATGTACATAACATGAAGCGATGTTTGTGATAATAGGAATTTCTCAAAACCTTTCAATGATTTTTTTCTCACAATTGTTAATTTTGATTCTAATTTGAATCAGTAGAATCTTATTGTTTTAAGCATTAAAGGTTTTTTTTTGTTTTGTTTAGTTTTGTTTAGTTTTGTTTCATTTTGTTTCGTTTGTTTTGTGGTAGCCTATTTCTAGTCCTCTGCTATTTTGTTTATCCTACTTACTGAAATACTGAAATGAAATACTGTTTATGAATGAGAAAAGTCATTTTGGCTCTTGGACTTGGCTTTTATATATATATATATATATATATATATAGATTTCAATTTTATTTTTTATTCATTCACAGTTTATTAAAACTACATGCATGGGCTGGAGTTAGGGTGGGATCAAATTCAAATAAGCTCTAAGCTCTCCTTCTGGTTTGGAGGGCACTTGTCTAGGATCACCATATAATAACTATTTATCTGTGCTTGTTCTTGCCCTCTGCTGACGATATGCAAACTGACTGTCAAATTTTCTGCATGGCTTAATTTTTTGAGTCCCACAGTGCAACAGGCCATTTGAAAAATATAACGTATTTTTTTGGTATGTTTGCTATGTTCACCATGAATTTTAGCTATATTTAAATTACCAGCAACACGCTACTATTGGGTCAAAATTTGTAATACATTTTCTAAACTACTCTTTGATCAACTCTTTGATCGGTATTTACTGTATGTCTGTAAAGATATACATGCTAGTCCCAAAAGGTGTTTAAAGGCTCAGAATGCACCTTTCCTATATAGATTTTTCAATAGATAACATTGTGTATAATGTATATGTATTCATCAGGCCTAATCTGTGCAAGGTATATAATATATGTGCAGTTGGGTTTTGTGTATGAAAGATAGTGACTTGAGAGATGTTGCCTTGGGGAGTTGACTAAACACTTGTGGAGTGACTTGAGAGATGTTGCTTTGGGGAGTCTATCTGTCTATACTCTCTACACTAAATCTTGTTATTTTTACAGATTCACTGAGAGCATTTGAAGATTAGACATGGGAATTATTCATGTCCTTTCCTCTCCCTGACTTTCTCTCTCTCTCTCTCTCTCTCTCTCTCTCTCTCTCTCTCTATCTCTCTTCTCACTCATATACTCACATATATAAATAGACAGTTTCATATTCATACTGAGGTTTACGTCAACACAGAGTGATGAGTGTGTGTCTGCTGTCCACTCTAGCCTCGCAGCAAAGCCTGCATGTTTTTGGAAGGAGTGAAGGAAAAACAGAGGGGTCTGGGTAATTTGGTGACACGGGAGGCCCCTGGCGTTCTGTTATCTGAAGACCACCCATCCGAGTCTTGCCTAGACAAACAGAAGAGCTGACGGGTGTAATACATAGCAGATGGACAGATTGAGAGAGAAGAAGAGAGAGTGAACAGAAGTCATTGGGAGTTGGAGAGAGAGAAAGACATCAGTATGGATCCACTATGGTGGTGGTCATTTGGTCATCCTGGTCTCCCATTAGCCACCTGTGCTCAGAGTATTTAGTCAGCCTAGACTGCAGCTTGGGTTACACTTACATTGCTTTGAAAGAGCGTGCCTGTTCTCTCTCTCTCTCTCTTTTTCTAAGTTTCTCTCACATGCATACATTCTCCTTCACCTTTTCCTTTCATCTTTTCACATATACATAAACAGTGTCTTGTGAACTCATATTTATATGATCATGTGTGAATTGTGGTGCATCTGAAGTGGGATGGGAAAACGAAGGAATGAAAAACATGTAATTTTACTCTAAAAAGCACTTTCCAAATAACATATAGAATGCATGTCTAAAGCTCCCCAAAATAAATGTACGTGCTGTCATTCTTACATTGAGAGGTAGGCAAGAACAGACGTTGTGCCTGTAAAGATTTAGTCATTATAAGATTTAGTTATTACAAGAAGAAACTATAAAACAGCAGTTCAAATAGTCAAATAAATCAAACAAGTTTAGTAGATTTCTTTCTTTGTTCTGCATGGCAGATGTCTTAGGAAATCAGTTTTATCTTTGATCCTATGTGTTTATATAAGTGTACACGTGTGGGTTTGTAGATGATGTACAGTCACAAGAAAAACGTGGAATTACTTGCATTTATGTATAAATTTGTCTTAAAATCTGGTTTGATCATCTAAGTTACAATAATGAATAAACACAATCTGTTGTTCTTGTACATATTGCCTACATAGTTCAAACATTCACAGTGTAGGAGTTAGCAGTTAGAGTGACAGCTAAAGACTTGAATGAATCATTGTAACTGGTTAACATCTTTGTTCATGAGTCTACTATATGAAAAACATTAAACAGACATGAAGAAAAAATCTGAATGAGTGGTTTCAAACCTTTTATACCCGTATGTCCGGGGGAGTGGCATGCAAATTCCACTCGCCAATTCCCATTGGCCCTAATGAGTGACTGATCGTCTTGGTTACTGGTGTAACCTCTATTCCCTAATGGAGGGAACGAGACATTGTGTCGATGTAGTGACACTAGGGGTTCGCTCTTGAGAGCCCCAATCACCTTTGCTTTATTCCGAAAAGGCCAATGAAAATTGGCGAGTGGAATTTGTATGCCACTCTCTGCCCCGGACATACGGTTATAAAAGGAGATAGCGTGCACCACTCATTCAGAGTTGTGCTGAGGAGCCGAGAGAGAGTCCCGGCCATATCAGCGGTCCGTTCAGCTGAGGGACACAACAGCTTGTTCCCTCCATCAGGGAACAGAGGTTACACCAGTAACCAAGATGTTCCCTGTCTGTCACTCACTCGACGTTGTGTCGATAAGTGTTCCTATACAAAACGCCGCAGGCGCTGAACTGTGTCACGAGGTACAGAGTAGCGGACACGGACAACCATGTCGTGACCTTCCAGAGAGTTAGGTAAGGTGTCTCCTGGGTCCCATTAAGGGTGGGAGGAGGCACTTACCCGAGGAAGCTCCAGGAGGGAGAGCACTACGGAGACCACATCCTACCGGTGGGAGGTTAACATGTGGAGAATACCTCACATGGACTTACCGACAGGGAAGTTCACATATGGAATGATGCCACTGGGGAGGACCCTATCTACAGAGAGGGTACACGGCAACAATGGCCGAGGGGAAACAGGGTTCACATGAGGGGAAACCGAACAGTGGAAATGCATCATACAGGATTACCGAGGAGGGAATCACCATGTATGGAGCACTGAGCCCAAGTACACAGGCTCACCTGAAAAGGGGCATACCACAAGTACTGTGCCTGGCGGCATCACTCCTCCGCCAAGTTCGCCACCGAATAGTGCTTAAGGAATTAAAGAGGCGTCCAGTGTTTACCAGTTACGGGGAACTGTTGTGGACAAGATAGCGCACATTATCACCTTAAAAGGGAAAGGCGCAATGCAAGCGATACACCCGACCGGCCGCCCGGCCTACCTGTCATTACCCCGTAACACTTGGGTCGAAACCGGTTCTATGCGCAGGTTGTAGAACCTCGCAAAGGTATTGGGTGTAGCCCAACCTGCTGCTCTGCATATGTCTGCTAGAGAGGCGCCCCTCGCCAGTGTCTAGTAGGATGCAAACCTCTGGTGGAGTGTGCCAGGACTCCCAAAGGGCACGGCAGTTCTTGTGATTGGTAAGCCAGAGAAATGGCATCCACAATCCAATGGGAAAACCTCTTTTTGGAGACAGCTTTCCCCTTCTGCTGCCCTCTAAAGCAGACAAAGAGCTGCTCTGAGTGTCTAAAGCTCTGCGTGCGGTCCAGATAGATGCACAGGGCGTGAACTGGACACAGCAATGACAAGGCTGGGTCTTCCTCCTCTGAAGGGAGCACTTGCAGTTTCACCACCTGAACCCGGAAGGGAGTGGTGGGAACTTTGGGCATGTAAGCGGGCCGGGGTCTCAAGATCACGTGAGAGTGTGCTGGCCCGAACTCCAGGCATTCGCTGGTGACAGAGAGTGCCTGCAGGTCCCCCACCCTCTTGATAGAAGTGAGCGCCTCCAGGAGGGCCATCTTCAGGGACAAAGTGCTGAGCTCGGCCTGCTCCAGGGGCTCAAAGGGGTCTCTCTGTAAGGCAGGTAGGACCACAGAGAGATTCCAAGAGGGAATCAGGCACGGTCTAGGGGGATTCAATCTCCTCGCACCTTTGAGAAACCTGGTGATCAGGTCGTGCTGTCGAGAGGGTCTCCCATCCAGTGTTCGTGTTATGCTGCAATAGTAGCCACGTACACCTTCAGGGTAGAGTGAGACAGCCATCTCTCCAGTTCCTCTTGTAGAAAGGACAACACAGACCTGACTGCGCATCTCCATTGATCTTCCTTGCGGGAAGAACACCAATTTGCGAAGAGACGTCACTTCAGAGCATGCAGCCACCTCATGGAGGGGGCTCTGGCCTGAGTGATCATGTCTACCATCGCTGGCGGAAGGCCTGCTAGGTCCTCCATGTCCCATCCAGGAGCCAGACGTGGAGATTCCAGAGGTCTAGCCACGGGTGCCGGAGCATGCCCTGCCCCTGAGTGAGAAGATCCTGCCTCAGGGGAATGTGCCAGGGAGGGGCTACTGCCAGGAGCATCAGGTCTGAAAACCAAGACCTGGTTAGGCCAGTATGGCACAACCATCAGGACTTGTTGCCTGTCCTCCCTGACTTTGCACAACATCTGTGCAATGAGGCTCACTGGGGGAAATGTGTACTTGTGCAGCCCCCGAGGCCAGCCATGCGCCAAGGCATCCGTGCCGAGGGGATCTTCAGACAGGGAGTACCAAAGGGGGCAGTGAGAGGACTCTAGGGAGGCGAACAGGTCCCCTGCGCCTCTCTGAATCTCTCCCAAATCAGCTGGACTGCACGGGGGTGGAGTCTCCACTCCCTGCGGAGCGTTACCTGCCATGACAGTGCATCCGTTGCACAGTTGAGGATGCCTGGGAAGTGAGTGGCTCGCAGAGACTTCAACATCTGCTGACTCCAAAGGAGGAGGTGGCGGGTGAGTTGTGACATGCAACGTAATCGTACCCCGCCCTGGTGGTTTATGTATGCCACAGTCGCTGTGTTGTCCATCCGGATCAACACGTGCTTGCCCTGAATCAATGGCCGAAGCCTCCACAGGGCCAGCGATACTGCCAGCAACTCTAGGCAGTTGATGTGCCATTGCAGGCGGGGCCCTGTCCAGAGCCCTGATACTGCCTGCCTGTTGCACACAGCGCCCCAGCCCGAGTTGACCATGACATGACTCGAGACCTGCTCTAAGGGAACCCCTGCCCATAGAAATGGCAGGTCTGACCAGGGACTGAAAGTTTGATGGCACTGAGGCGTGATAGTCATGCGCTGGGTGCCGTGGCACCATGCCCACTCCGGGACTCGAGTCTGTAGCCAGTGCTGGAGCGGTCTCATATGCATCAACCCGAGGGGTACCGCCACCGAGGATGCCCCAGGAGCCTCTGAAATTGTTTCACTGGGATGCTACCTTCTGCGTTTTCAGGCAGGCCAGCACCGACTGTGCACACTCGTTCGTAAGGCGTGCCAACAGGGTGACCGAGTCCAACTCCATTCCGTGAAAAGAGATGCTGTGTGCCGGGGAGAGCTTGCTCTTTTCCCAGCTGACCTGAAGCCCCAGGCGGTTGAGGTGCCAAAGCACAAGGTCCCTGTGTGCACACAATAGATCTCGCAAGTGAGCTAGGATCAGCCAGTCGTCGAGATAATTGAGAATATGAATGCCCTTCTCCCTCAGCTGGGCCAGGGCAACCTCTGTGACTTTGATAAAGACACGAGGGTGGACATTGTACTGGTATGCTCGTCCCTTGAAGGCAAACCGAAGAAAAGGTCTGTGTTGAGGAAGGATCGATACGTGAATGTACGCATCCTTCAGGTTGATGGCCGCGAACCAATCCTGATGTCGTACAGACATGGCGCTGACATCTGTCGGTCATCTCTCTATTATGCCTTTACTTTCAAACAAACTAAATTTTTAGATTTTAGAAATAGCTTGGATTAATGTGATTGTTGTTATCACTGCATAAAAAACTCAGCAAAAAAAGAAATTTCCCTTTTCCAGGACACAGTATTTTAAAGATAATTTTGTAAAAATCCAAAAACTTTACAGATCTTTATTGTAAAGGGTTTAAACAATGTTTTCCATGCTTGTTCAACGAACCATAAACAATTAATGAACATGCACCTGTGGAACAGTCATTAAGACAATAACAGCTTACAAACGGTAAGCAATTAAGGTCACAGTTATAAAAACTTAGGACACTAAAGAGACCTTTCTACTGACTCTGAAAAATACCAAAAGAAAGATGCCCAGGGTCCCTGCTCATCTGCGTGAACATGCCTTAGACATTCTGCATGGAGGCATGAGGACTGCAGATGTGGCCAGGGCAATAAATTGCAATGTCCGTACTGTGAGCACTACACTAAGACAGCACTACAGAGAGACAGGAAGGACAGCTGATCGTCCTCGCAGTGGCAGACCACGTGTAACAACACCTGCACAGGATCGGTACATCCGAATATCACATCTGTGGGACAGGTGCAGGTTGGCAACAACTGCCCGGGTTACACCAGGAACGCACAATCCCTCCATCAGTGCTCAGACTGTCCGCAATAGGTTGAGAGAGGCTTGTAGGCCTGTTGTAATGCAGGTCCTTACCAGATATCTCCGGCAACAACATCACTGGGGGGTATATGTAACATATTTGTGTGTTCTTGTTTCATGTTTAGATTCGTGTTCATGTTTTGAAATTAGATCACTTCCCTGTGTAGTCATGTGATATCCTGTTTCCCTCATGTTGATGTGTCTTGTTCTCATTGGTTTATTGTCTTGTTAACTTGTTATCAGACTGGTATTTTCATTGGTTCATGTTTTAGTAGTCTTGTTATTAGTCTAGTCTTGTTATTGGTTGTCATTGTCATGTGTTTGCCCATGCCCTTGTATTTAAGCCCTCATATTTGGTATAGCCTTGTAACATCATAGACAAGTCAAAGTCAAGTCATGTTTATGTTCTGGTTTATATATATATATATATTTTTTGTTTTACTTTGGATTCACATTTTTTATTTTATTTTTTTTTATTTTATCGCACTTTGTAAATAAACTGCACTTCGGTTCTTCACCTCATCATCATCTTCGTCTTGATCTATCTTCAGCCAGCCTGCGCAAACATTACACCCATTGTGATGGATGACTAAGGGAATTTGGCTTGTGTGTTACCTCATGTTTATACCCCTGTAAATAGGAAGTCATTGCTAAACAATTGAATGTTCCTATTCACCCAGGTGTACTTAAAAAAAAAAAAAAAAAAAAAATGAATGGGAATATATTTCTGATATATTTTACTCATAAGAATTTGTAGGGGTACCAATAATCAAATGGGTTTTGGAGAAAAATATTTAATTATGAGATTTGTCCCCCCTTACTATTAGTTTACTTCAATTTAAGGTTATATTTTTGTGAATATTTTGAATGAAAAATCAAAAGGATAAATCAATTTTTCATAGCCTTCTTAGCTCATATTTTCCAAGGGTGCCAATATTTTTGGCCACAACTGTAGAAGAATATTTAATCTCCGTAGATCCATACAATGCAACTGAATGGGTACCAAAATTTTGAAGCTCCAAAAGCATATAAAGGCAGCATAAAAGTAATCCATAAGACTCCCGTGGTTAAATCCATATGTTCAGAAGCAATATGATAGGTGTGGGTGAGAAACAAATCATTATTTAAGTAATTTTTTTTTTACTATCAATCACCACTTTCACATTCTTCTTCTTTTGTTTTTGGCGATTCACATTCTTCACACATAAATAATATCTTTAAATGCCACTGATTGAGCAGGGAGGAGAATTTATAGTAAAAAATGACTTATATATTGATCCATTTGTTACTGTAACGATGCTGGCGACAGGCAGACAAAGAGATGATGATATGTGATGAACCCAAGTGCAGTTTTATTTCCAAACGTGAAATCTAAAAACCCTAACTATAAACGTGAACAAATACAAAACATGGACTTGACTATAAACTTGGCATAAACATGACTTGACCTGAACCAACATACACAAACAAACAATACTGGACAATGGCAAACATGAGGCTTAAATACATAGACAAGGGTAACAAGACAAACAAGTTAACCATTGACAAGACAGAACTGATAACAAGGTAACTAGACAATAAACCAATGAAAACAAGACACATGAACTTGGAGGGAAACATGAAGTCACATGACCAGGGTACCACATGACAAAATCACAAGACAGGAACAAACATGGCATGGAACAAAACACATACAACCCTGACAGTTACCCACCCCTATCATATTGCTTCTGAAGATATGGATTTAACCACTGGAGTCTTATGTATTACTTTAATACTGCCTGTGGCGAGCAGGGCGGGGCCGAGCAGTATCTGGGCAGAGCGAGGCCGGGAAGATAAGTGGTGAATGAGGTCCACCTGTGTGCCACATCGGTCTCGCGTTCCAGTAAGGGGCAGCGGGAGTAGTTGAGGAGAGGAGACAGCGGCAGACAATAGAGAAAGACGCACAGAGCTGACTCTCTGTGTGTGTGTGTGTGTGTGTGTGTGTGTGTGTGTGTGTGTGTATGTGTGTGTGTGTGTGTCGACTTGTCCGTGTGAAGCGACTGCTGAAAAGCAAGCCTTCTGTGTATATGATTTCGTATTGCTGAAAAGCAGTGTTTTTTGTGTGACATTACACCGTTGTGTGTAATTAAATCTTACGTGGATTGTCAAGCTGGTCCCAGATTCCTCCTTTGCCATCACTGAACTGTTACACTGCCTTTATGTGCTTTTTGAAGCTTCAAAATTTTGGTACCCATTCACTTGCATTGAAAGGATCTACAGAGCTGAAATATTCTTCTAAAAATCTTCATTTGTGTTCAGCAGAAGAAAGAAAGTCAAACACATCTGGGATGTTATGAGGGTAAGTATATAATGAGAGAATTTTCATTTTTGGGTGAACTATCTCTTTAATATGTGGTAAATAAAACACTTGAATAATCATGTTACAATATTTAAATAAAAGTGTTGATGATAAAAAGCTCACAATATCTTAGTAATATTGCAATATTGCAATCAAATAAAATATTAACGTGAAATAAAAGCTCTGGCCTCATTCCCGCCCTGAGACTGCTGCCCTATAGCTTCTGCCCTGAAACTGCTGGCACTGTGGGGCTGCAGCTAGATACTATTGCTTCCACAAAAAAAAAAACCCACAATCAAAGCATTTCAAGCACTCTTTAATAATATGCCTTTGTCTGGTCCATTTTTGAAGGCAGCATAGATGATATCAGAGACTATTTAGCATAGATGGGCCACTTCTATTAAAATGAATGGGAGAAATTGGAATGGTCAATGGATGCATAAAGGAAGTCCTGCCTTACATGTAAAAAAGCCAATCACCTACAGACATCGCCTGTCAATCAACTTAAGAATGCCAGGATTTTTTGCATAATCTGAGTTAAAGCAGCACATTTTATGATTCCAGTGTTTTCAGATTTTACTGACGATTTGAAATATTTTCTTTGATAGTAATCTTGACCAGCTGTTTTGGAGATTTCCGTCTTTCCCCAAAGGAGCTGCTCATGTATGCCTCTTGTTTACATAGAAAAATAGCTGCCCGAGAGCGTTCCAAAGATGGCTGCCATTGGACTGACTTGCTAGAAAAACTTTGATGATTTCCACCAGTCCTGTGCATGTGATTTAGTGGTAGTAATAGGATAGAAATTGTTTCTGATGGAGTGGTTGAAGTATGTCAGCTCATTTATAAATAGAAGTATTTTGTTTAACTTATGATTCTATTTCTGCCAAAAAGTAAACATTGTAGTCACAGCTGGTGGGAGACAGGTGTATCCAGACACCAAAGAGCACCAAAGGATGATGCATTTACATAAGCATTTACATCCCCCTTGATAAAACTCATAAATTATGGCCTAAGAGATGCAGAAGACATGCCCAGAAATCTCTTAATCCTACTTGGATGCCGCCTCATTTACCCCATATTTTGTGGCACTTCTTTTTATAGAGAGTGCCGCTGTTCATACACCATTAAGAAAAGGTGTCAAGAAGTGGGGGCTAAAAAATACTCTGCTACAGTATTTCAAACATTTAGTTCCACAACAGAGTACTATATTTTAGGGGAACTTGGCAGTATAGGTCAGGTGTTTATTGTCTGGGCATAATGAAATATGAAACAGAATCATGAATGACACATAGAACAGGTAATACAACAAGTCAACAAACAAACTGACACCATCTAGGCCAGCTCAAATGATTCATACACCACTAGTTTTAAAAGATTATAGTCTTACGTTCTTGTTGCAGAAATATCTTACATTACCAATTAATAGATGTAGAAATTGTTCATACCTTTTCCTGACTCTATGTCTTAGCTCTCTACCCCCATAAATCTGTTTTTTAGTTCTGTGGGGATTTCCAGTTGTTCATAAAGGAACCCTGCTGGCTTCCGTAATGGGAGAAGCTGGTCTTTGATGGTCTTGGCTTCACTCTAAACACTGGAACTGTGGTTGCTAAAGTATTTCCTCAGGTAAAATGCACTGTAATTCAGTGCCCATCATATAATTGTTTTAAAATAACCAGCACAAACTGTAAACTGTAAGACTATAAACCATAATTGGTTTACAAACACACACGAGAACAAATGAATGGTCAGAAAGTAAACAAAGCCCTTTTAAAAAGCTGCCGCAAGCACTGACAATCTTTTTGTTTCAAGTTTTAATGAAGAGAGGATTTACTGAGAGAATAATTACCAAGACAAAACATTACCAAAAGGTCTACCAATCAAACGTTTAGAAAAAAAAAAAAACAATTTCTGTGGCATGATGAGGTTTGCAGGGTGTTTTCAGCACAGTCTCTCTTGAGCTTCAGTACTAAAATCTTTGGTAAATAAAGCCCTAAGTATTGTCAATTGTAGAAAGAAATTAGTTATTATTGCTAATTATTAGCTGTCAGAATACAGTGCTGATGAGGTACGTATGAAGATAAAGAAAACTTACAAATGTATTTGCTTTAATATTTTATGAGCAGACATTTGCAACAATGAGAATACTTTCTTCGGTCTCACACTATAAATCACAGCTGAGCAAAGCTGGGTTCAAATTATGGAGACCGAATGACCAGTAGTCTTGAACCAACGCTCAGCACCTCGTAAATTGATGGAAGACTCATTTTCACTGAAACACAGGAGCAAATCAGCATGTGTCTTGCACATTTTCCCCATCCCTACCCAGATGTGTCTTAACCTGTCAACACTTAGTCTTTGCTTTTAATTGTACTTATAGTGCTTTTCACCCGAACCAGAGCTCCTGAACATATTCTTCACATCAGATTAGCATGTTTGAGTTGTATTTGAATTCAAACTCTTTTTGTTATGAGATTCTTGACAATTTGACCTGTAATTTAAATATTATTATTATTATTAATATTTTATTAATGATACAACTTTTTCTATTATCCTGTTGGATCACATTTTATTATTTAGCTATCCTTTATTTATGAAAGACACTGTGGTATAGGCTCCCCAAGACAATCAATATAGAAAATGTTCTTTGATTCTCTGCCAGGGAACCCTAATGACAATGGGCCCTTTCTTCTGAGTGACTGAAGGCTAAATTGGCCCTGACACCTGTGATGACCACAGCTTTTGTGCTTCAGGGTCCAAGGCAAATGGGGGTAATTTCTGCTACAGCTCATTATGAATGCGTGTTGGAATTGACAGAGTCCCCCCACCTTCCCATTCAAAACCTTAAAGCTCCAGGTCGAACCACACCCAATGGCCATATTTGACATAAAAATGTTTCTCTCTTACTCTCTGACATATATTCCCCTACAATGGCTTGTCCTTAAGCCAAACCTTCAATTACCGTAATGATAAAGCAATAATCCACACTTTTATTAGTGATAATGGCTTGAATATGTTTCATAAAAATTTAAATAGCGATCAGTATTGAGATGGTTATGTCATTACTGAGGTCACCATATACAGAGAAATGATTTTAACAGAGAGAGAGAGAGAGAGAGAGAGAGAGAGAGAGAGAGAGAGAGAGAGAGAGAGAGAGAGAGAGAGAGAGAGAGAGGGAGGTTTGTGTGTTTGCCAAATGCAAACGGCAAACCCATGCCTTCTAAACCTGCTCTACTGCTTATTTATTTGAGAAGTGTGCATTGCCAAAAGAGCAAACCGAAGGGTGTGAGAGACAATATACTTTATACAATATGGGAAAAAGTTATTAGGGATATACCGGGTTGACTGAAGTTATGTAATTCACTTGAATGATCGAGTATTCTTCGCATTCAATAGGCTTTACTCAACAAAAAGTTTATTCGATGAGATCACGTTTCTTCCAAATAGAAATTCCATGCATTTTTTCAATAAGCCGATAATATTTAGTTGATTCAATAGCCTAATTGGTGAAAAATCTCGGAAATTGATCTACGTGTTTGCATGATTTTATGTGAAATAAATATCAAATCCACAGAGTTAAGTTTTCTGTGCTGCTTGAAATAGCATCGAAAACTGAAATCATCCCACCCAAAACAATTAATTTTCATAACAGATATTAAATGTGTCATATTTTATATTTACATGCATTGTCTCATAAAAATCTACTATACATGACGTTACTTTGATGAACATGTTACTTGTTACTGTCGATATTTTCCATTTGACAACCGTGACGCTCTGTAAATGCATACCATAAACCCCGACATCTCTTTCAGCAGCATTCAATGAGCTGCATGAGCAAAGATCCACGAAACCTAAAGCCAAAGTATTCAGGTCTGAGTGTTTAGGGAAGGTAACCCCAAAGGCTAATAAACCAAATAGAGGTAAACCGTGCAAAACGGCCGCAATGAAATCCAGGCTAAGTAAACGAATCAGAGTTCACAAGAATTATGTAGTAGAGGAGAAAGGGTGCAAGAAAATGTAAGAAAACTGTCATGCACAGCAGGTGATTACTTTTTTTATTATTATTTTATATATATATATATATATATATATATATATATATATATATATATATATATATATATATATATATATATATATATATAAATATATATATAATAGTAATAACGAGTAATATGGAGTTAAATACAAAATCGCTTTATTTTTTTTTCGATTTTTCTGTAAATTATAGATTAGGATATGGCATGCTATTGATAGCTAGGGTACTTCTGATTCGATTTTCTCCCAAAACACTAAACAGTAACAAAAACTACGACAGTATTTTCCTTAACATCTGTTTATCACTATACACTGCAAAATATTCCTGATCCATGAGTTCATTGCGTGCAGTGTCTAAAGTTTGATCTGAGGTAATTTGATCTAATATTTAATTATTTTAAATGTTGCAAATGTATGTAAAAAAAATAAATTCTTATTTGTCATTTTCAGTTTTGTTAAAGATTATATATATATATATATATATATATATATATATATATATATATATATATATATATATATATATATATATTTATTTATTTATTTATTTTTTATATATAAATGTCTAATACGTGGGATAGGAAAAAAAATTGACAGATTTTGCTTTATAATATTGTCCCTGTATTAACACAGTTTTACTATAATCCCCCTGGGGGCCTTTTACCCCAAATGTGGGGGCCAAGTGTGGGGTAAATGGCTCCCTCGCCCTTTTAATGAATTATAAACAAAACAACCTTTCGTTGTTATTTCTTTTCACACAAATTATGTTGCTCCATCACTAGTAAATGAAAAGAAATCGGAAAATCAAATTTTCCTCAAGATGTGCCTTTAGCCCCGTTGTAGCATAGGCTACCCTATTTTTTTTTTTTTTTTTTTTTTTTCAGGCATGGAATCTTTAAAGTTATCAGTCTAGTCGTTGATTGTGTCTCATGCATTGAAAAATAAATTCCTTGATTTGTATTTATTTATTTATTTATTTTTATTAAAAATAAATTAAAAATAAAGCAGACTGAATTAGGCCTGTAGACTTTTCCCCTTTAAAAATGTCATTAAACAAGCTTCTTTTTAGTGATGTTTGGTCTACTATTATCAGTTATCCAAAGAGAGGCGATTTTTCTTCTTTTTATGAAGTCAGAAAGCCGTTGCTTTCCCCTCCGAGCAAAGCCTTTCAATGTAAAGAACGAACACACCGCTCGTGGACACGCTCCAGAGAAAACACCAAGCACAAAAACAACAAAGGGGCTCTTTTTAACTTCTTCAGCCCACATCTCAATAAAAGCTGAACAAACATAATCTGCCACCGGCGAGCGAGCACCATAACAGATCGCGCGGGGATGAGATGTGGGGGATCTAGACACTAAAAATAAAAACTAAACCAGAACAGAACAGCACAAATAAAAGTGCACCTCACGGGAGCAGCATGATCCGTTTTTGGTGATGGTAATTTAACAAGCTCTTTGGTCATCCGTAGAACAAGCCTTCTGAGAGAATAGAAAAACAGCCCAAGCAATGAAACAGTTTGTGATTTTTTTATCAGTGTAAATATATCGTTTAAAGATAAAGCAGTATCAAAACTATTTAGGCTCTGGACAAGGTAAAAAATGAATGGGCTCGAGTATTTCAGGATCTAGGCCTATCTTTTATTATAGTCTTTCCTCAAAGGGAAAGACAAAGTGACCTGAACGTCGGCGTGATGGAACGGGTCTGTAAATGGTTACTATTCAATTTGTATTTCGTTCCCCACTGGTCACGGAGGCGAGATCAGAGGAGAAAGTGAAAACACATGGCTGAGGTCAGGCGGATCTCAGGACCACCAAGCACTGTAGAGAGAGAGAGAGAGAGAGAGAGAGAGAGAGAGAGAGAGAGAGAGAGAGAGAGAGAGAGAGAGAGAGAGAGAGAGAGAGAGAGAGAGAGAGACGGACGGACGAAGAGGAGCTACTAGGAAGAAATGTGTCAAGAAATGGTCTTGTTAAACAAAGACAGCCACCGCCTTGACTCTATTAACATATAATTTACACTGCATGGAAGCAAAGCGGCCATTCAGGCGATGTGTTTTGAATCGATTCGCTAAGCAGCCGCTTTGTGGCGTTCGTTACTCAAGCCAATCACTGAGCTCGTGCCTTATACCCTGAGACAAGTTTTGAATTCCTGGGGCCTAATGTGTTTATTTTAAATATCCCAGGGAAATTATTACATCAGCGGCAAACTATGTCCACGGAAACGAGGCCTCTCCTTTGAAGTTTCCAGCAGTGAAACATGATTTTAATTAGATAATAAGTTTTAAATTGTATTTGCACAATAAACGATCTGGATTAAGCACGGAAGTATGAGAGGTATAGGCCCAGAAAAAACTTGGCCATTCCTCTGCAAAACAAACTGCAGAGGAAAAGCAGACTAAAAAAGAGAGAGGTGGTTTGTAGTCTATGCCGATGCAACACATGCCTCAAAATGAATAATTAATCTGACGGTATTTCTCTTTCTCTCTCTGTTTTGTTTTGTTTTTTGGCTGAGCTCGTTAGTGTTGGCCCCTGAATAGTCGCATGATAAATGACGGTGTGGCTCTCACGGCTCTCCTTCACTAATTAGCGCTCTGTGAACTCCGTCGCCTGCGCGCGAACACAAACCAAATCCTATGAGCTCAACGAAAGTGAAAACATTTCTCATGGTCTGCCCTTAGAAGTCTGTTGGCAGATCCATATATTTCCAGTGAACCTGGGCCACTTATTTCCACGTCAACTCATTTCACTCCTAATGTTACTGTGAGAGGGGTCATTTGCTGCTGAACATGTGGCCAAGTGTATTGCACACCAAGAGACAAACTAAGATGTAGCCTAAGCCATTAAGTAACAATAATTAAATGGCACAGATCCATTTAGGGACCTGCACTTGCTGTGCAACTTTATGGAGCAATTAAAATAATATAAAATAATGCACAGGCGATTGTAGGCTATACACCGTATATAGGCTATATATAGGGTAGACAGAGTACAGTTGTAGGCTAACGTGAATATTTCATAATCAGTATTGTCATTATCAGTGTGCAGCAGGCGCAAGGCCACATAAGGGCCAGAGTGCCACTAGTCCACCCAGACTGACGGCAAGTCCACCCAATCAAAACTGCAGGAATATAAGAACAGTTTGCAAATAAAAAGAAACTGCATTTTGACGCACGGAAAATAGCTCACATGCAAGGTAATCATCATATTCCTGTTATAAATATAGTTAGAAAATTTTTTTTTTTCTTTCAAATAAAAAGTTTGATATGATTACAGTGAACTGAAAGGGTTGCGCGTGCTTCTTATGGAGTCGCCATTTTCTCTACACTGCGCAGCTCTCTACAGTCATGCCTGTAAACAGATCCGCTTACTGCGCTTAGCACCAAGATAATGTATCCACGCTTTGTCTCACTTTATTATTATTATTATTATTATTATTATTATTATTATTATTTGACGTGGGAGTGTGGTAGAGCTTTCTGTAGATGACATGGCATAGTATGAAATTAGCGGGTAACTTTGCTCGTCATCTACACGCAACTGAGTGGCAGGCGACCTTTGAGACTTCTCTCAGTGACAAATGACAAGAAATGCTGTTAGACACAAATACGCGCGATTGAAGAAGCACACTTAATCATATTTTGGAAAACAGATGAAAGAGAAGCCGTTGATGTGCGTCTCTGATTCGCTGTGTGTTTAGAGGTTTATTTACGTTGATGTCTCGCGGAACACGTGCATTGAGTTCTCATTTTGTCCCTGTTCATCTGGGAACAATTTGCAGGAATAGTGTCATCTATGAGAACGCCGAATATGATCTCAGACCATCACAGGATGCAAGGACATTGGGAGGACAGGTGAATTGTCCAAGATCTCAAGAAAAGTTGTAAATAATTTAGGAGATGGCTTTTTCGTGTGATGTCCCACGATTTTGTTCATAAACTGGTACGATTTCATCACGTGCAAATTCACAGATGTCTAATGCGGAAGTAAGCGTGTGTGTTTTAAGGACATGCTTATTAATGTTATACCCTTACCCAAACCCCTTATCTAAACTTAACCATTCAGTAGAGTGTGTAAACATGATAGGAAGCTGTTGTGTGTGACAGAAGCAAGTAATTGTGGCCTATTAGATGTAAACGATGTCCAGCAAAGTCATTGGCTTTAGTGAAAGTTGTGGGAATTAAAACAAGTGCAGTCACACAATATCATACGAATTAGCCAAATTTAGAAAAGTCATTCGAATCCTGACGATTTCGCCGTGAGAGTGTGTTGCAATTGTTATATGTGTCATAATTCAGTAGCGTACTTAGAAATGGTTTTTGAACAAGAAGTTTCTCTTCTGTGTTTGTCTACTCTTTAGCCTCCATTTGAATGTAACATTCCCCAAATCTATCGGACAGCTGTTAAACAGAACATCTGATTCACTTGCGTTTTTCACCAGACCTCTTATTTTACATAGACTACCAATCAAAAGAAACATTTTGAGACATTGTAGCAGCTCCACGAATCCCAGAACATCAGCCAAAAGTGCGTTGCCAGATTTTAAAGATTCGATCTTTGGGGAAATAGCCAACGCTGGGTTTCCAGATAATGTTGCAACTGAAGCCTTTACGATCATCTTAACAGATGTCGTTCATTATTTTACAATGGAGTAACAACGCCTGTTTCCCAAAACAGCACGTATATTGCTAATTATAAAGTTGAACTTAAGTAATTTGTTACAGGAGCTGTCTGGTCCAAAGGTGCTGATCACTTTGGAAAATATGTCCACATGTTTGTCTTCTCAAAATGAAAATAATGTGGAAATACTAACAAACATGTTAGTTGTTTGTAACCTTGTCGAGGCACCAACATTTATTAACTATTGCAGAATTCGGGGGCCTGGGTAGCTCAGCAAGTAAAGATGCTGTCCACCACCCCTGGAGTCGTGAGTTCGAATCAAGAACGTGCTGAGTGACTCCAGCGAGGTCTCCAGGGCAACCAAATTGGCACGGTTGCTGGAGAGGGTAGAGTCACATGGGGTAGCCTCTTCGTGGTCACTGTGGTGTGGTTCACTCTCGGTGGGGTGCGTGGTGAGTGTGGATGCCACGGAGAATAGCATGAAGCCTCCACACATGCTGTGTCTCCGCGGTAACATGGTCAACAAGCCACATGATGAGCGGATTGATGGTCTCAGATGCGGAGGCAACTGAGATCTGTCCTCCGCCACCCGGATTGAGGCGAGTTACTATGCCACCACGAAGTCTTAGAGCGCATTGGGAATTGGGCATTCCAAATTGGGGAGAAAAGGGGAGAGAAAAAAAAACTATTGCAGAATTCAATTAAATAAATAATTACGGCTTTGGTAAGACAGGGTTTCAGATGTTTGCTCAGCTTATAGAGATTAATAAAAGTAACACAAGGAGTGCATGTAACGTGAATGTACCCGATGAGCATCACATCATAGGATCAAAATAAGGGGATCTCACGTAGCCTGTGTTGTTTCTTTGGCTGGAAACTGAACTGATGCACAAAGAACAGGATTAAAATGATGGACATTAGTACTGAACTACTCATAGACCTTTCTAAACAGAATGAAGGGAATCTCTCATTGCAAACTCACTCTAACCTTCTTTGATAAACATATTTTATTTATTTATTTAGGCATATTTATTTAAGTTTTAAACTGCATGGTCACTTTACTCAAATATGTCTAATGAAATCTGTTTAATAAGATAATCTTTCTGTTGCTATCAGAATCAGAATGAGCTTTATTGCCAAGTATGCTTACACATACAAGGAATTTGTATTGGTGACAGGAGCATCCAGTACACAACAATACAAAAAACAGCAACAAGACTTTTAAATAATAATTAAAATTGAATAAAAAATAGATAAATATTGAAAAGAAAAAGGTATATATAGAATACACAATAGACAATACATACTTACATATGTACACACACACACATACACATATACATACATATACACACATACATACACACATATACACATATATTAATATATATACATACATATACATACATACATACATACATACATACACACACATACACATACGTAGTGCAAATCTAAATACAGATCGGTTATGTACAGTGCAAGGGAATGTAATGGCAGAAGAGGTAGGATGTGTTGGACAATTTAAAAAGACTAAGCTGTGTATTCCACATTAATTATTGCTCAAAGGGGCAGTTTTAACTGTTCATGAGATGGATAGCCTGGGGGAAGAAAACTTTTCCTGTGCCTGACGGTTCTGGTGCTCAGAGCTCTGAAGTGTTGGCCAGAAGGCAACAGTTCAAAAAGGTAGTGGGCAGGGTGAGTGGGGTCCAGAGTGATTTTTCCAGCCTTTTCCCTCACTCTGGAAGTGTATAGTTCTTGAAGGTGGGGCAGGGGGCAACCAATAATCCTCTCAGCAGTCCGAACTGTCCTTTGTAGTCTTCTGATGTCTGATTTCATAGCTGAACCAAACCAGACAGTTATTGAAGTGCAGAGGACAGACTCAATGACCACTGAGTAGAACTGTATGAGCAACGCCTGTGGTAGGTTGAACTTCCTCAGCTGGCGAAGGAAGTACAACCTCTACTGGGCCTTTTTCGCAATGGAGTCAATGTGGGTCTCCCACTTTAGGTCCTGTGAGATGGTAGTGCCCAGGATCCTGAATGACTCCACTGCTGCCACAGTGCTGTTTAAAATGGTGAGGGGGGACAGTGTTGGGGGTTCCTCCTAGAGTCCACAATCATTTCCACCGTTTTGAGCATGTTCAGCTCAAGGTTGTTTTGACTGCACCAGACAGCCAGCTGTTTAACCTCCCTTCTGTATGCAGACTCATCGTCATCTCGGATGAGGCCGATGACAGTGGTGTCGTCTGCAAACTTCAGGAGCTTGATAGAGGGGTCCTTGGCGATGCAGTCCTTGGTGTAAAGGGAGAAGAATAGTGGGGAGAGCACACATCCCTGGGGGTGTGTTTCACAAGCTGCTGCCTGTCTGTCAGAAAGCTGTTAATCCACTGACAGATAGATGTGGGAACAGAGAGTTGGTGTAATTTAGTACTAGAGAATAGCTGGGTTGATGGTGTTGAAAGTCGAACTGAAGTCCACAAAAAGGATCCTTGCATATGTCCCTGGTCTGTCCAGATGTTGCAGGGTATGATGCAATCCCATGTTGACTGCATCATCCACAGACTTGTTTCCTCGATAAGCAGATTGAAGGGGATCTAGAAAGGGTCCAGTGATGTCCTTCAGGTGGGCCAACACCAGTCTCTCAAATGACTTCATGACCACAGACATCAGGGCGACAGGTCTGTAGTCATTAATCCTGTGATTTTTGGTTTCTTTGGGATGGGGATGATAGTAGAATGTTTGAAGCAGTATGGGACTTCACACTGCTCCAGTGATCTATTGAAGATCTGTGTGAAGATGGGGGCCAGCTGGTTAGCACAGGATCTAAGACATGCAGGTGAAACGCCATCTGGGCCCTGTGCTTTCCTTATCTTTGTTTTCGAAAGACACGGCACACATCATCTTCACAGATCTTAAGTGCAGGTTGAGTAGCAGGAGGGGCAGGAGGGGGGTTGCAGGAAATGTTGGTGTTTGTGTGAAGTGAAGGTTAGAGTGGGTGTGGGGTGTGAGATTGGGCCTTTCAAAACTACAGTAGAACACATTCAGGTCTTTAGCCAGTTGTTGGCCCACCACAGGGTTGGGGGTAGGAGTCCTGTAATTCATAAGTTGTTTCATGCCACTCCACACTGATGCAGGGTCGTTAGCTGAAAACTTGTTTTTCAGCTTCTCAGAGTATCTTCTTTTAGCCACTCTGATTCCCTTTTTCAGTGTGTTCCTGGCCTGATTGTACAAGACTTTATCCCCAGCACTGTAAGCATCCTCTTTTGCCTGATGAAGCTGCCTGAGTTCCGCTGTAAACCATGGTTTGTCGTTGTTAAATGTTAAATAAGTCCTAGTAGGAATGCACATATCCTCACAGAAACTGATAAATGATGTAACAGTATCTGTGAGCTCGTCCAGGTCTGTGGCTGCAGCCTCAAAAATACTCCAATGCAGTCAAAGCAGGCTTGTAGTTCCAGCTCTGCTTCGTTGGTCCATCTCTTTACAGTCCTTACTACAGGCTTAGCAGATTTTAATTTCTGTCTGTAGGTTGGAAGAAGATGAACCAGACAGTGATCAGATAGTCCCAAAGCTGCTCTAGGGACAGAGTGATATGCATCCTTTATTGTTGTGTAGCAGTGATCCAGTATATTTCTGTCTCTGGTTGGGCATGTAATGTGCTGTTTGTATTTGGGCAGTTCACATGTGAGGTTTGCTTTGTTAAAATCCCCAAGAATAATAATAACTGATTCTGGGTATTGTTGTTCTGTGTCTGTGATTTGATCAGCCAGCTGTTGCGGCGCGGCATTCAAACACGCATTTGGCGCGATGTACACACTCACCAGAATAAATGAGGAAAACTCCTGCGGCGAGTAGAAGCTTACAGTTAATAAAGAGCTCTTCCAAATTAGGACAGCACATCTTCTTTAATGTTGTTACATCTATAAACCAACTTTCATTGATGTAAAAGCATGTTCCACCACCTCTCGTTTTCACCGTTAACTCCGCGATGCGATCCACTCAGAACAGCTGAAAGCCCGGCAGATGTAACCCGCTGTCCGGAATGGCTTCACTCAGCCAGGTTTCTGTGAAGCACAAGGCAGCAGAGTTTGAAAAGTCCTTGTTTGTGCGGGTGAGATGTAGTTTGTCCATTTTGTTAGGGAGAGAGCGGAGATTCGCTAGATGAATGCTCGGCAGTGCTGTTCGAAAGCCCCACCGACAGAGTTTGATCAGCGCGCCGGCTCGTCTCTCTCGCCTGCGTCTCATAGCGTGTTTAAACAACACAGCCATACCTCCGACTAAAATGTCAAACAAAACGTCTGAATATTCAAAATCCGGTAAAAGATTGACTGGTATATGCTGTTGAATGTTCCGCAGTTCGTCTCTGGTAAAACTGACTGGAAAAAGATTACTAAACACAGGACAAACAAAAAAATAAAACAAGAAAACAACAGAAGCACTCCACACCGAGGCGGCCATCCACGGCGCCATCATGATGTAAAAAAAAAAAATCATAGTTATGATTATCACATGAGGCCAATAAAACATTATACTCTATTATGTGTTATGTAAATTTCGATTTAGGCTTTCTTTAGACCTAATTTAGACCTATCACGTTGTATGCGCAAACTGTGGAGACTGCCAGTTGATTTCAATGCGATTTTGTCACACTTTTTTATCCTGTAAATTCAATGGCTCTCCAATGATCAAAATATATTAATATAATTTATTCAATGTGCCTTTGTCTCTGATAAACTGTGAAAGATGCGAGAAAGATACATTTAAGCTGTAATTAATGGACTTGAGAGTGGTTCAAAGTTTTCATTTAATTTAATTTTTCATGGTTTAACAGGGTCAGAAAGGTGCTTCCACTTGCTTTATTTAATTTTGTATATGACACTTTAATTATATTTAAGCTGCACTTTCCACCCATTGGCTGGTGCTGTGTATCAAACTGGTTCCGGTTGGGTGATTGCGCCAGCCAAGAGGGTGGTTGTGGTGGGTGAGTGGAAAATATTGTTTTCCTCCCTGGAAAAATATTTTAATTAATTTTATCTTATTTTTGGGGGGTTAACATCGACATGTATTTTGTTTTGTCATGTATAAAAGTGTATTGTATGCTCTCTTCTCAAGCTACCATGTTTTATGTGTAGTAAGTTTGATTTAATGTTCATCCTCATTATATAACATGCGTGAGCATGATTATTGGGACTGACCACCGCTTTTCAATGTGTTTAAACAGGTACAGACTTTATATTTTAAATAATAAGTGTAATTATTGTATACCTGTCCTATATTGTTCATACATAAAGATTAAGATTTGCGCCAGCCGAGAAAGTGGTTGTGGTGGGACTGACCACCACTTTTCAATGTGTTTAAACAGAATAAATTCCACCAAAGGCGTGAGATGGTGTCAATCGAGTGCTTTATTCAACACAACGCAAAGACAACCCCATTACAATTGCATCAATATGAACTATTAAGGTAAATTTCTAATAATAAACATAATAATTGTTTAAAAAACAATAACAAATAATTATTGTTATTGTACATGTAATTATACAACTCTAAGTATTAGGTAAATGAGCGAATATTGATTCATAAAGGCTGAGGAAAGGGGTGCACTTCATTACATTCACAATGAAATTAGGCACAGAATAGAGGTCCACTCTGTTTCACCAAGGTCCACAAATTTGGAGATTTCTGGCCTTGCCCCTACTCTGTGTGGGGAAATTTGAAGGACTAGTTCACATATATATGAAATTATTAGAGAACTGTTTTTTTTTTTTTTCATTGTAAATAAATAATTATTCCTGACTGACCATGAAAGGAAACTTTGCTTGTTGTAATTATCTACTTATAATCTACTTAAAATTAACATATGTTGGGACATGCAAGGATGCAAGTTCACTGAGAAAATCAGGCAAACATGCAAGGTGGTCAGAGGGGAATAGATGTAACACTGTACCTAATAAGAAACATGCAGAAAATGCTCCTCCTAGAACTTTGTTAGCTCTTCTAATACGTACAGTCAGAGGTTTACATACACCTTAGCCAAATACATTTAAACTCAGTTTTTCACAATTCCTGACATTTAATCATAGAAAACATTCCCTGTCTTAGGTCAGTTAGGATCACTACTTTATTTTAAGAATGTGAAATGTCAGAATAATAGTAGAGAGAATGATTTATTTCAGCTTTTATTTCTTTCATCACATTCCCAGTGGGTCAGAAGTTTACATACAATTTGTTAGTATTTGGTAGCATTGCCTTTAAATTGTTTAACTTGGGTCAAACATTTTGGGTAGCCTTCCACAAGCTTCTCACAATAAGTTGCTGGAATTTTGGCCCATTCGTCCAGACAGAACTGGTGTAACTGAGTCAGGTTTGTAGGCCTCCTTGCTCGCACATGCTTTTTCAGTTCTGCCCACAAATTCAGATTGAGGTCAGGGCTTTGTGATGGCCACTCCAATACCTTGACTTTGTTGTCCTTAAGCCATTCTGCCACAACTTTGGAGGTATGCTTGCAGTCATTGTCCATTTGGAAGACCCATTTGCGACCGAGCTTTAAATTCCTGGCTGATGTCTGAGATGTTGCTTCAATATATCCACATAATATTCCTTCCTCATGATGCCATCTATTTTGTGAAGTGCACCAGTCCCTCCTGCAGAAAAGCTCCCCCACAACATGATGCTGCCACCCCCATGCTTCACGGTTGGGATGGTGTTCTTCGGCTTGCAAGCCTCACCCTTTTTCCTCCAAACAGAACAATTGTCATTATGGCCAAAAAGTTAAATTTTTGTTTCATCAGACCAGAGGAAATTTCTCCAAAAAGTAAGATCTTTGTCCCCATGTGCACTTGCAAACAGTAGTCTGGCTTTTTTATGGTGGTTTTGGAGCATTGGCTTCTTCCTACATCATGATGGCACCGCGGATGGCAGCCTTGGTGTGGAGCACTCCTATTGTTTTGTTGTTTTTGTTTGTTTGTCCTGTGTTTAGTAATCTTTTTCCAGTCAGTTTTACCAGAGACGAACTGCTGAACATTCAACAGCTTATACCAGACAGTCTTTTCCCGGTTTTTGAATATTCAGACGTTTTGCTAGACATTTTAGTTGGAGGCGCGGCTTTGTTGTTCAGGAGACGCAAGCAAGGAAGACGAGCCAGTGCGCTGGTCAAACTCCATCAGCGGGGCTTTCAAACAATGCTGCCGAGCATTCATCTTGCGAATCTCTGCTCTCTTCCTAACAAAACTGACAAACTACATCTCCTCATCCGCACAAACAAGGACTTTTCAACCTCTGCTGCCTTGTGCTTCACAGAAACCTGGCTGAGTGAAGCCATTCTGGACAGCATGTTACATCTGCCGGGCTTCCAGCTGTTCAGAGCGGATCGCATCGCAGAGTTAACGGTGAAAATGAGAGGCGGTGGAACATGCTTTTACATCAATGAAAGTTGGTAACAACGTTAAAGAGGATGTGCTGTCCTAATTTGGAAGCACTCTTTATTAACTGTAAGCTTTTCTACTCGCCGCGGGAGTTTTCCTCGTTTATTCTGGTGAGTGTGTATATTGCACCAAACGCGTGTTTGAATGCCACGCTGCAACAG
Organism: Myxocyprinus asiaticus; assembly: GCF_019703515.2. Taxonomy (NCBI): domain Eukaryota; kingdom Metazoa; phylum Chordata; class Actinopteri; order Cypriniformes; family Catostomidae; genus Myxocyprinus; species Myxocyprinus asiaticus. Next base: position 30,512,474 of record NC_059346.1, on the reverse strand, counting down.
CTGGCTGATCAAATCACAGACATGGAACAACAATACCCGGACTCAATTATTATTATTCTTGGGGATTTTAACAAAGGAAATCTCACACGTGAACTGCCCAAATACAAACAGCACATTACATGCCCCACCAGAGACAGGAACATACTGGATTATTGCTACACAACAATAAAGGATGCATATCGCTCTGTCTCTAGAGCAGCTTTGGGACCCTCTGATCACTGTCTGGTTCATCTCCTTCCAACCTACAGGCAGAAATGAAAATCAACCAAGCCAGTAGTAAGGACTGTAAAGAGATGGACCAATGAAGCAGAGTGGGAACTACAAGCCTGCTTTGATTGCACGGATTGGAGTGTTTTTGAGGCTGCAGCCACAGACCTGGACGAGCTCACAGATACTGTTACATCATACATCAGTTTCTGTGAGGATATTTGCATTCCTACTAGGACTTATTTAAAGTTCAACAACGACAAACCGTGGTTTACAGCAGAGCCCAGGCAGCTTCGTCAGGCCAAAGAGGATGCTTACAGGGGTGGGGGTATAGTCTTGTATAATCAGGCCAGGAACACACTGAACAAGGAAATCAGAGTGGCTAAAAGAATACGCTCTGAGAAGCTGAAAAACAAGTTTTCAGCTAATGACCCTGAATCAGTGTGGAGTGGCATGAAACAACTCACAAATTACAAACTGGCTGATGACCTGAATGCGTTCTACTGCAGATTTGAAAGGCCCAATCTCACACCCCACACCCACTCTGACCTTCACTTCACACAAACACCAACACCTCCTACAACCCCCCTCCTCCCCCCCTCCTGCTACTCAACCTGCACTTAAGATCTGTGAAGATGATGTGAGCCGCATCTTTCAGAAACAAAAGACGAGGAAAGCTTCAGGCCCAGATGGCGTCTCACCAGCGTGTCTTCGATCCTGTGCTAACCAGCTGGCCCCCATCTTCACACAGATCTTCAATAGATCACTGGAGCAGTGTGAAGTACCATGCTGCTTCAAACGCTCAATCATTATTCCTGTCCCAAAGAAACCAAAAATCACAGGAATTAATGACTATAGACCTGTCGCCCTGACATCTGTGGTCATGTAATAATTTGAATGACTGGTGTTTGCCCACCTGAAGAACATCACTGGACCCTTTCTAGATCCCCTTCAATTTGCTTATCGAGCAAACAGGTCTGAGGATGATGCAGTCAACATGGGATTGCATCATATCCTGCAACATCTGGACAGACCAGAGACATATGCAAGGATCCTTTTTGTGGACTTCAGTTTGGCTTTCAACACCATCATCACAGCTATACTCCAGAACAAATTACACCAACTCTGTGTTCCCATGTCTATCTGTCAGTGGATTACCAGCTTTCTGATGGACAGGCAGCAGCATGTGAGATGGGAAACTCAATTCCAGCACCTGTACAATCAGCACTGGTGCCCCCCAGGGATGTGTGCTCTCCCCACTACTCTTCTCCCTCCACACCAATGACTGCATCGCCAAGGACCCCTCTGTCAAGCTCCTGAAGTTTGCAGACGACACCACTGTTATCGGCCTCATCCGAGATGACAGTGAGTCTGCATACAGAAGTGAGGTTGTACAGCTGGCTGTCTGGTGCAGTCAAAACAACCTTGAGCTGAACATGTTCAAAATGGTGGAGATTATTGTGGACTTTAGGAGGAACACCCCAACACTGACCCCCCTCACCATTCTAAACAGCACTGTGGCAGCAGTGGAGTCATTCAGGTTCCTGGGCACTACCATCTCACAGGACCTGAAGTGGGAGACACACATTGACTTCATTGTGAAAAAGGCCCAGCAGAGGTTGTACTTCCTTCACCAGCTGAGGAAGTTCAACCTGCCACAGGCGCTGCTGATACAGTTCTACTCAGCCGTCATTGAGTCTGTCCTCTGCACTTCAATAACTGTCTGGTTTGGTTCAGCTATGAAATCAGACATCAGAAGACTACAAAGGTAAATTCAGACTGCTGAGAGGATTATTGGTTGCCCCCTTCCCCCTCTTCAAGAACTATACACTTCCAGAGTGAGGAAAAAGGCTGGAAAAATCACTCTGGACCCCACTCACCCTGCCTATTATCTTTTTGAACTGTTGCCTTCTGGTCGATGCTTCAGAGATCTGAGCACCAGAACCATCAGGCACAGGAACAGTTTTTTCCCCCAGGCTATCCATCTCATGAACAGTTAAACTGCCCCATTGAGCAATAACTATGTGCAATACACAGTATAGTCTTTTTTTATATTTATTCAACACATCTAACCTCTTCTGCCATTTCATTCCTCTGAGAAAAAAAAAAAAAAAAAAAAAAAAACATTTGCACTGTACATAACAGATTTGTATTTGTACTGTACATAACAGCTAACAGATTTGTATTAGATTGCACTACGTATGTGTATGTGTGTATGTATGTATGTGTGTGTCTGTGTGTATGTACGTATGTGTATAACTATTTTTTATTTTTTATTATTTATTATTATCTATGTCTTGAGGCTGTTTTTGTATTGTTTTTGTATTGTTGTACTCTGGAAGTTCCTGTCACCAAGACAAATTCCTTGTATGTGTAAGCATACTTGGCAATAAAGCTGATTCTGATTCTGATTCCTTACTGAGCAGCCTTTCAGGTTATGTCGATACAGGACTCATTTTACTGTGGATATAGATACTTGTCTACTTGTTTCCTCCAGCATCTTCACAAGGTCCTTAGCTGTTGTTCTGGGATTGATTTTCACTTATCACACCAAACTACGTTCAACTCTAGGAGAAAGAATGCGTCTCCTTCCTGAGCATTATGATGGCTGCCTGGCACCCTGGGTCCCCAGATGAGCGTGGTACCTCCAGGCATTTGGAAATTGCTGCCAAGGGTGAACCAGACTTGTGCAGGTCCACAATTTTTTTTTCTGAGGTCTTGGCTGATTTTTTTTTATTTTCCCATTATATCAAGCAAACAGGCACTGAGTTTGAAGGTAGGCCTTAAAATACATCCACAGGTACACCTCCAAGAGGTGCACCTCAGAAGCTAATTGTCTAAAGGCTTGACATCATTTTGTGGAATTTTCCAAGCTGCTTAAAGGCACAGTTAACTTAGTGTATGTAAACTTCTGACCCTCTGAAATTGTGATATAGTCAATTAAAAGTGAAACAATCTGTCTGTAAACAACTGTTGGAAAAATTAATCGTGTCATGGAGTGGTTAAAAAACTAGTTTTAATGACTTCAACCTAAGTGTATGTAAACTTCTGACTTCAACTGTACAAGTTCATTTGTACGAAATAGTAAGAGTTAAACACCCACCAATGACAGATGCTTCCCTCGTGTCCTTGCAGTTCCCGATGTGGCGTTTGTTTTCCGTATTAATCCAAAACTTTATTTTCGTAACTTTAAACCCTAACCCAAACACCATCACTAAACCTAACCTTAAAGTGTAACAGCTTATCCTACCCAGAGCGTAAACATAGCCATGATATTTTGTGTAGGGCCTAATGTGTAATATGGAAGAAATGCTTGTTTGTGAAGCGTATGTGATTGGTTTATAAGTCGTACGTTTTCATACAAATTATGTCATACGAATTATCAATTCTCGTGAGACTATGTTGGTATCTTTGTTTGTTTGTATGTGTGTTCATGTCACAGAATACCTTGTATCAAGTTAAGGAAAACCAAGAAATGAGTTCAAGCTGATTTGTTAGAACTGATGCATATGCAAGCATTAAACATTTTTGAAAACAATCACAGAATATAAAATGTGTCAGTATATTTCACTTAAGTTAGGCATAATATCTTATTTAGCACATTACAAATGAGTGTTATAACTGTTCCAGGGAAGTGTTACAACAGTACCTAGCATGGTTACGGTTGTAGGAACTACACTCACTGTACTTTATTATGAAGGCCTGTACACCTGCTAATTCATGCAATTATCTAATCAGCCAACCATGTGGCAGCAGTGCTGTGCATAATATCATGCATATATGGGTCAGGAGATTCAGTTAATGTTCACATAAACCATCAGAATGGGGAAAAAAATCGATCTCAGTGATTTCAACCGTAGCATAAATGTTGGTGTCAGATGTTCTGGTTTTGAGTATTTCTGTAACTGATGATATCCTGGGATTTTCATGCACAACAGTCTCTAGAGTTTACTCAGAATGGTAATAAAATAACATCCAGTGAGCTGCAGTTCTGTGGACGGAAGTGCCTGGTTGAGGAGAGAGTTCAACAGCGAATGGCCAGACTGGTTCGAGCTGACAGAAAGGCTGCGGTAACATACGGGGCTTTCACACTGGGCACGTTTGCTGCGGTCCGATTCCGAGTGCGATTGTTCACGGTGCCCCCCGCAGCATTGGTCTGGTTTCACACTCACTTGATTCTATCGAACCCCGGTCCATTTGCGTTCATCTTACATCATCACAAACATGCATGGAGAACACAACGCGACTCATCATACTTTTATTTTTTTTGTTATTTTGGTGCCATTATGCACAGCAGAGTGAACGACAACTGCGTATGTGCGCTTCATGGCGTAACTCATCAGATGTCCAGGGGAAGGCAGCTTGCTACTGCTCACAAATGGCATTTTTTGAGGAGACAACTGATTGCAAGGAATTCATTTACATCTTTGTTTACACTGCACGCTTACGCTCGTGTCCAAGGTGAAGTTATCGCTACTGTCATCTCCTATTATACCCTGTATTTATAACCTATAATAGTATTTATATATAGTATTTATAAGGTGGATAGATAGATAGATAGACAGACAGACAGACAGTATTTATAGTGTTGACTGAACTTGTATGTCATTGTGGTGTCATTACTTTTTTGGGACTTTCAGGAATGTGTGGATCCTCCTGTGTTGTCAAAACTAATTATGTCTTCATTGGCTAAAACGCATGCGTGGGTATCTTTACTTCCTGAACAAGTGTGCATCCGAGTCCGAGTTGCTTTCACATTCACGCAAATCACGCTACAGTTCCATTGCAACCGAACTCAGACCACCTCCTACAGGTAGTCTCGGGTTTGGTACCGTGGTGCGCTTCCCAGTCCGCATGACAGCTTTCACATTACCAATTATTCATGCGAACCATGCTCTGTTTTGAACTAAACTGCCAGTGTGAAAGCACCCTTAGATAACCATGCTGAACATTTGTAGTGAGCACAATAGCATCTCAGAATGCACAAAAACCTCAAATCTTGTTTTCAAAAAATGTTTTCCTCTTTTGTAAGTCACTTTGGATAAAAGCGTCTGCCAAATGAATAAATGTAAATGTAATCTTGAGGCGGGTGGGCTACAACAGAAGAAGACTCGTCGGGCACTTTATTAGGACCATAGTGTTACTAATAAAGCGCTCAGTGAGTGTATGTATGCAAGTTTTGGACATTTATTTTGTTAGTACACAGATAAAGGCAACTCGTGAAAAATGGCATGTTTATTCTGGTCAGTATTTGTGAAGTACATTAAAAAGCAAAAAGTTTTACACCTGTCCTAGGTTTACTCTGCAGTCATTTAGTGTGTGTGTGTGTGTGTGTGTGTGTAGTGTTAAAAGATAGCCTAACAAAATAGCATGTTTATTCAGGCAATCTCTGATTGCACATGAAAAAATGTTTATCATTTATACCGGTAACCTCAACACATCCAACTTTGCAGGCTCTCACAGAATTTGGAGCTAAGCGGAGGATTCAAGATATTGCTATGACAAGTCAACATTTTGACATTTTTGGAGGATAAATGTTGTTTGCTTTCCTGTGTGCGCCTCTCAAAATAAACCCTGCGTGCCCCACAGCTTCTTGTCTACGCGCTTTAAAGTGCGGGAGACCCAGAATGAAGCAGAAATTCTTTAGTTCATCTGTCATTTACAGTACATTAACCAGTGGGAATAATGCTCCTCCCCCACTTCTGGTCTAACTCTTACTTAGGCCCTAATTTCAGTAGTTTTTCCTTTCAATATAACAGTCATTAATGCTGAGTTTTAATGTTATCATCTTCAAAATGACTGATTCATTTTCTCCTAAAGGGCACCTGATAATCCAGTTAATCCGGTTACTCTTATATTTGTTTTAATATTTTGTACAGTATTTTTTATGTACCATGTGAAAAGGGGGCCCCCCTTTTTTTGGATCTAGGCATGAGCCCTCTCTCTCTCTCTCTCTCTCTCTCTCTCTCTCTCTCTCTCTCTCTCTCTCTCTCTCTTTCTGTGGTGTAGTGAAAGTGAGGGTTTTGGAGAGTCTCTCCCATAAATCTCACTTTGTGCTGTATGATTATGGGACTCCAAGAGTGGTCAATGGCAGTTTGTCATCTATATGGGGACAGTGTGTGTTTGTGTGGTCCACACACTGTGGTTCAATAGGACCAACATCACAAATACAAGTTCCAATGCAGTTATCGGCTTTATGATTAAAAGCAGCAGTTTAGCATACAAATATGCAAATACAAATACTGATAACTTTTTAGTTATCTAAATAGTATTCTGCATTTTGATTTTATCAGCATTAAATAGAGGCACACACACATTCAGGGAGATAGCATGTGCCTCTTTGGATCTTTATTCATTGAATATGCATGTGTTTATGTTTCACCTATCTAGAAAAATCTGTCCTGTAGTTGATCTGAGCAATATCTTCAACTGATGTGCAGATGCATTTGGTGTTTGTGTGTCTGTATATGCAAGATAGAAAGAGAAAAAAGCCTGTCCCTGCATGTGTGTATATGCTTGGCTGGGTTACACTTAACTGAAAATTGCCACAAGTGATTTGAGCTGTCATATTTTTCCTCCCATTGACCAGTCTACATGTGTTTCTCATAGACAGCACATGACGCATGTCATAAAGGATGTGTAGCAAGAACCCTCTGTCAGTGGTAGCCACTCCACCCCATCCAACATGCACTCTGCGCTCTTCCAGCTATAACTATGTCACCAAAGGACCACCAACACTCACTGTTTCATAACTGTGTGTGTGTTTGTGTACATGCTTGGTGATTATAGTTGCAGGATGCTTTCCATCCACCACATCATTTATCATAACACTCCATCAGTTACTGGAGTTGTGATAAATATGTGCACATGGCTATGCACACACATACAGAAAGCAAAAAACCTTTCTCATTTTTAAAATATGAATCTTTCCTTCCCATCCAAAAGAAAAACACACATCCATTCACTATTTGGGAGGTTCCACTTTACCACCAACAAAGAGAGGGTTGGAAACACCCAGACCTGCCCACCTTTCTCCTGGTAGTATCTGTGAAGTTGCTCCCAGCACTATATCACCTTTTTAAAAGGATATTACTGTTATTTTGGCCTGCTGAACACAAATATTTGGTGCCTCACATATTAAAAATGATCTTATTATGAACTCATCATATTCTGCTTGGTTTAATTAGTCTGTTCTACCACCTTACCACTAATGGACCCTTTTTTACATTTCCCGATTTGGAACGTAGAAGTAAAGTATAGCAGGGTAAACATCTAGCGGTGAATGGGAGACCATGAAAAATATTAATTTTGCTTTTCCAGCAAAAAACAAAAACAAAACCAAAAAAAAAACAAAAAAAAAAAAACACCACTATTACATTCCCACAACTTTCCATTAGAGAAAAAAAAATTAGAGAGCATTGCATTATGAAAGTTTGAAATAAGAAAGATGTCAAATTTACTGTCATACCCTCTGCAGCTGATGTATTAGAAACCCTGTTGCAGCAGTGGTAACTAGTTTCTTTAATTAATGACAGGGTAATATACTGTAACACAAAGTATAATAATTAGGGCTGGGTATTGATACAGATTTCCCAATTCAATTCCGATTCGATTTTATATTGATATCGATTCATGTGAGTATACAGTATTTCAGTTATAATGTTCCTCTTGCTTACACATGAAAGAAATTCTCTCCCAGCTGCTGTTAATTATACAGAGGACCTTCTTACTAGGTACATTACAAAAATATTAATTTGACAAATTATATTTTATTAGGTTTTCATCATTTTGGACATACTTTGGCTTTTTAAAAATGAACAAATCCAAAAAATCGAGGTTACAGTGAGGCAATTATAATGGAAGTGAAAAAAATTAAAATACTTTTTCAAAAGTGTAGTCACAAGACATAAAGGATATGTGTGTAAACATGATTTTAGTGTGATAAAATCACTTACAAACCTTTTGTAATGATGTAATGTCAACAAACCCTAAAACCCTAAAATGACTGTAAAAATGACTTTACAGCTCAAATAATACACAAGTTTTAACAAAAGAATTAATGCAAGTGCTTTTACAAAATTAGAAGCTTCAAATTGCTGTTTAAACCCTCCAAATATTGTCCCCATTCACTTCCATTGTAAGTGCCTCACTGTAACCCAGATTTTTGCTTTTTTTAAAGAAAAGGAGGAACAAGTCATAATCAATTTTGTAGTAATCAACCTTATGCCACAAGCTTAACTTGTATTGAACCCAGATTATTCCTTTAATGAGAGAGGACTCGAATGGCTTTATCTCCTTAAACGTTTATTTTTTGTTGTTTTTGATCAACAACTGACTGTAGAGGACTGAACGTGTATTAAAAGAGCCATTATTCAATGGGATGTTGCCTTTGGACATGCATTACGCAGAGTAAATTTTACGCTCAACACGCAGTGAAAGGATCTCACTGCTGAATACTCCATCACTATTCTACACAATCACTGATGAGTGAAATCTAAACATTTACCAGCCAGGTGCCAAATATATACACTATATTGCCAAAAGTATTCGCTCACCCATCCAAATAATTGAATTCAGGTGTTCCAATCACTTCCATGGCCACAGGTGTATAAAATGAAGCACCTAGGCATGCAGACTGCTTCTACAAACATTTGTGAAAGAATGGGCCGCTCTCAGGAGCTCAGTGAATTCCAGCGTGGTACTGTGATAGGATGCCACCTGTGCAACAAGTCCGGTCGTGAAATTTCCTCGCTACTAAATATTCCACAGTCAACTGTCAGTGGTATTATAACAAAGTGGAAGCAATTGGGAATGACAGCAACTCAGCCACGAAGTGGTAGGCCACGTAAAATGACAGAGCGGGTCAGCGGATGCTGAGGCGCCTAGTGCGCAGAGGTCGCCAACTTTCTGCAGAGTCAATTGCTACAGACCTCCAAAGTTCATGTGGCCTTCAGATTAGCTCAAGAACAGTGCGTAGAGAGCTTCATGGAATGGGTTTCCATGGCCGAGCAGCTGCATCCAAGCCATACATCACCAAGTGCAATGCAAAGCGTCGGATGCAGTGGTGTAAAGCACGCCGCCACTGGACTCTAGAGCAGTGGAGATGCGTTCTCTGGAGTGACGAATCACGCTTCTCCATCTGGCAATCTGATGGACGAGTCTGGGTTTGGCGGTTGCCAGGAGAACGGTACTTGTCTGACTGCATTGTGCCAGCTGTGAAGTTTGGTGGAGGAGGGATTATGGTGTGGGGTTGTTTTTCAGGAGCTGGGCTTGGCCCCTTAGTTCCAGTGAAAGGAACTCTGAATGCTTCAGCATACCAAGAGATTTTGGACAATTCCATGCTCCCAACTTTGTGGGAACAGTTTGGGGATGGCCCCTTCCTGTTCCAACATGACTGCACACCAATGCACAAAGCAAGGTCCATAAAGACATGGATGAGCGAGTTTGGTGTGGAAGAACTTGACTGGCCTGCACAGAGTCCTGACCTCAACCCGATAGAGCACCTTTGGGATGAATTAGAGCGAAGACTGCGAGCCAGGCCTTCTCGTCCAACATCAGTGTCTGACCTCACAAATGCGCTTCTGGAAGAATGGTCAAAAATTCCCATAAACACACTCCTAAACCTTGTGGAAAGCCTTCCCATAATAGTTGAAGCTGTTATAGCTGCAAAGGGTGGGCTGACGTCATATTAAACCCTATGGATTAAGAATGGGATGTCACTTAAGTTCATATGCGTCTAAAGGCAGGTGAGCGAATACTTTTGGCAATATACAGGTGCATCTCAATAAATTAGAATGTCGTGGAAAAGTTCATTTATTTCAGTAATTCAACTCAAATTGTGAAACTCGTGTATTAAATAAATTCAGTGCACACAGACTGAAGTAGTTTAAGTCTTTGGTTCTTTTAATTGTGATGATTTTGGCTCACATTTAACAAAAACCCACCAATTCACTATCTCAAAAAATTAGAATATGGTGACATGCCAATCAGTTAATCAACTCAAAACACCTGCAAAGGTTTCCTGAGCCTTCAAAATGGTCTCTCAGTTTGGTTCACTAGGCTACACAATCATGGGGAAGACTGCTGATCTGACAGTTGTCCAGAAGACAATCATTGACACCCTTCACAAGGAGGGTAAGCCACAAACATTCATTGCCAAAGAAGCTGGCTGTTCACAGAGTGCTGTATCCAAGCATGTTAACAGAAAGTTGAGTGGAAGGAAAAAGTGTGGAAGAAAAAGATGCACAACCAACCGAGAGAACCGCAGCCTTATGAATCGATTCAAGAATTTGGGTGAACTTCACAAGGAATGGACTGAGGCTGGGGTCAAGGCATCAAGAGCCACCACACACAGACGTGTCAAGGAATTTGGCTACAGTTGTCGTATTCCTCTTGTTAAGCCAATCCTGAACCACAGACAACGTCAGAGGCGTCTTACCTGGGCTAAGGAGAAGAAGAACTGGACTGTTGCCCAGTGGTCCAAAGTCCTCTTTTCAGATGAGAGCAAGTTTTGTATTTCATTTGGAAACCAAGGTCCTAGAGTCTGGAGGAAGGGTGGAGAAGCTCATAGCCCAAGTTGCTTGAAGTCCAGTGTTAAGTTTCCACAGTCTGTGATGATTTGGGGTGCAATGTCATCTGCTGGTGTTGGTCCACTGTGTTTTTTGAAAACCAAAGTCACTGCACCCGTTTACCAAGAAATTTTAGAGCACTTCATGCTTCCTTCTGCTGACCAGCTTTTTAAAGATGCTGATTTCATTTTCCAGCAGGATTTGGCACCTGCCCACACTGCCAAAAGCACCAAAAGTTGGTTAAATGACCATGATGTTGGTGTGCTTGACTGGCCAGCAAACTCACCAGACCTGAACCCCATAGAGAATCTATGGGGTATTGTCAAGAGGAAAATGAGAAACAAGAGACCAAAAAATGCAGATGAGCTGAAGGCCACTGTCAAAGAAACCTGGGCTTCCATACCACCTCAGCAGTGCCACAAACTGATCACCTCCATGCCACGCCGAATTGAGGCAGTAATAAAGCAAAAGGAGCCCCTACCAAGTATTGAGTACATATAGAGTAAATGAACATACTTTCCAGAAGGCCAGCAATTCACTAAAAATGTTTTTTTTATTGGTCTTATGATGTATTCTAATTTTTTGAGATAGTGAATTGGTGGGTTTTTGTTAAATGTGAGCCAAAATCATCACAATTAAAAGAACCAAAGACTTAAACTACTTCAGTCTGTGTGCATTGAATTTATTTAATACACGAGTTTCACAATTTGAGTTGAATTACTGAAATAAATTAACTTTTCCACGACATTCTAATTTATTGAGATGCACCTGTAGTGTACATTTTAGTCGCATATCTTGAAATTTGATTGCAAATGCGTGTGTTTTCCTCTCATTGTAGTGGAGAGCTGTGCATAGAGTAAAAGATAGATTTTGGGATTTAATAATCGATATTGAGGTCATTATGCATCGGAAAATCAATATTTTTAACCACCCCTAATAATAATTTTACACTTAAAGGAATAGTTCACCCAAAATTGAAAATTATTTACTCATTTACACACCCTCATGCCATCCCAGATGTGTATGACTTTCTTTCATCTGCAGAACACAAGCGTAGCTTTTTAGAAGAATATCTCAACCCTGTTAGTCCTTACAATGCAAGTGAATGGTGACCAAAGCTTTAAAACTTCAAAAAGCACATAAAGGCTGCATAAAAGTAATTCATATGTTTCTAGTGGTTTAACCCATGTCTTCTGAAGCAATCCAATAGGTTTTGGGTGAGAACAGACCAAAATATAGCTCCTTTTTCACTATAAATCTCGACACCAGCCGTCTCCTTGGTGATCATGATTTCAAGCTTGATTACATTTTCTAGCGCCATCTAGTGCTCTGCATATGCGTCAAGCACTAGGAAGTGTAATCTAGCTTGAAATCATGATCACCAAGGAGACTGCTGATGTTAAGATTTATAGTGAAAAAGGAGTTATATTTTGGTCTGCAGTGCCTATAGACTGCAATGGCAGATGTATAGTGAAACATTTGTTATATTTTGGTCTGTTTTCACCCAAAATCTATTAGACTGATTAAGAAGACATGGATAAAACCACTGTAGTCATATGGATTACTTTTATGCTGCCTTTATGGGGTTTTTGGAGCATCAAAGTTTTGGTCACCATTCACTTTGCATTGTGAGGACCTACGGAGCTGAGATATTCTTCTAAAAATCTTCATTTGTGTTCTTCGGAATAAAGAAAGTCATACACATCTGATATTAAACACATCTTCAGTATATTAAAGGGAAAATAATTATAAAAATAAGAAAGAAAAAAGTTAAAACTATGTTCATGGCCATAGTAAAAAATCTGCATTTGAGGTGATCAATTGGTTATATTTGCTGTGTGTTTTGATTACTAGCTTGTATGCTTGTGAGGACTGGCAGTCTTTTTCTGAACTGAACACTCTGTCCTCACGTCTCCTTCATAAACTGGGCATACCCTGTTTTTGGAAGTGTGTTTGAAGTCTGGAGCTGATTAACTTGACCGTTTTTATGGTATTTCTCTGCATGTGTGGCAGCCATGAGAAATTTTTGGATAGGAACTGAACCCAGTTCTATTTCCCCTGGCCAAATCTCTGTGTGGCATTCATACATATCAAAGTCAAGAAAAGACCTTAACACTCATTTATACCAGATTTTTGGGGCTGGTAATATGCATATGCTACATAAAATGCCTGCCTCCATTCTGTTCTGTTCTGTTCTATTCTGTTCTATTCTATTCTATTCTATTCTATTCAGAAAGGACATAAATACATTTAAACTCAGTTTTTCACAATTCCTGACATTTAATCGTAGGAAACATTCCCTGTCTTAGGTCAGTAAGGATCACTACTTTATTTTAAGAATGTGAAATGTCAGAATAATAGTAGAGAGAATGATTTATTTCAGCTTTTATTTCTTTCATCACATTACCAGTGGGTCATAAGTTTACATAAACTTTGTTAATATTTGGTAGCATTGCCTTTAAATAGTTTAACTTGGGTCAGATGTTTTGGGTAGCCTTCCACAAGCTTCGCACAATAAGTTGCTGGAATTTTGGCCCATTCGTCCAGACAGAACTGGTGTAACTGAGTCAGGTTTGTAGGTCTCCTTGCTCACACACACTTTTTCAGTTCTGCCCACAAATTTTCTGTCAGATAGAGGTCAGGGCTTTGTGATGGCCACTCCAATACCTTGACTTTGTTGTCCTTAAGCTATTTTTCCATAACTTTGGCGGTATGCTTGGGGTCATAGTCCATTTGGAAGTCCCATTTGTGACCGAGCTTTAACTTCCTGGCTGATGTTTTGAGATATTGCTTCAATATATCCACATAATTTTCCTTCCTCATGATGCCATCTATTTTGTGAAGTGCACCAGTCCCTCCTGCAGAAAAGCACCCCCACAACATGATGCTGCCACCCCCATGCTTCACGGTTAGGATGGTGTTCTTCAGGCTTGCAAGCCTCTCCATTTTTCTTCCAAACATATCAATGGTCATTATGGCCAAACAGTTCAATTTTTGTTTCATTAGACCAGAGGACATTTCTACAAAAAGTAAGATCTTTGTGCACTTGCAAACTGTAGTCTGGCTTTTTAATGGCAGTTTTGGAGTAGTGGCTTCTTCCTTGCTGAGCAGCCTTACAGGTTATGTCGATGTAGGACTCATTTTACTGTGGATATAGATCATTGTCGACCTGTTTCCTCCAGCATCTTCACAAGGTCCTTTGCTGTTGTTCTGGGATTGATTTGCACTTTTTGCACCAAACTACGTTCATCTCTAGGAGACAAAATGCATCTTCTTCCTGAGAGGTATGATGGCTGTGTGGTCCCATGGTGTTTATACTTGTGAACTATTGTTTGTACAGATGAACGTGGTACCTTCAGGTGTTTGGAAATTGCTCCCAAGGATGAACCAGACTTGTGGACGTCCACTATTTTTTTTTTCTGAGGTCTTGGCTGAAAAAATTTCTTTTGATTTTCCCATGATGTCAAGCAAAGAGGCACTGAGTTTGAAGGTAGGCCTTAAAATACATCCACAGGTACACCTCCAATTCAGTACACCTCCTATCAGAAGCTAATTGGCTAATTGTCTAAAGGCTTGACATCATTTTCTGGAATTTTCCAAGCTGCTTAAAGGCACAGTTAACTTGTGTATGTAAACTTCTGACCCACTGGAATTGTGATATAGTCAATTAAAAGTGAAACAAATCTCTGTAAACAATTGTTGGACAAATTACTTGTGTCATGCACAAAGTAGATGTCCTAAAAGACTTGCCAAAACTATAGTTTGCTAATATGAAATCTGTGGAGTGGGTAAAAAATTTGTTTGAATGTAAACTTCTGACCTCAACTGTATGTATATATATATATATATATATATATATATATATATATCCTCAAAACCCTTTCCTTATGATAGGGTTAAAACGGAACAGTTTACAGCCCTTGAAGCTCTTGTAGAAACTAAAAGAAAGTTTCTCAGAGAATGGTGCCACTAGGATCTTTTCATTTTTACAGTGTAATAATATTATGAGCTTTCAAGATAACTTTACAAGAAGTGCAATTCTGCATGTTTAGTTGCAAGCAGTTTCAGTCCCAGGGATAAATTACCCACTTGACGTAATTTACTGAGATTACAGTCCTTCCAACTGTGAGATGAGCTGTTTTGGTATTAGGGATGTCATAAAATATAGATATATCAATTATGATCAGCATGTTATTTTATTGATACATTTTTGAGGCATCGATATATTAACATCAGCCAGCATTTAAATTAGAATCCTAATCTGTGTGCTTTTCAATTCGCCAGTTGCATTCCATTCAATGTAGTTTGATGTAATAGCTTTGAGAGATTTACTGAAGTCGGTCACGGCATATCATACACACATTACAAGCTGATGGCAGTCCAAAGTTACAAAGGTTTTTGTGCTAATTCACGAATGAACAAAGTGATGTTGGCGAGTTTGCAGTTTAGTGTATGAAACTGGATTAACTGTGCAAACTGCATTCGCTGTGCGACCCACTTTAATTAACCCTGCCACTCACACTTTTCCAAAATTGTGTTGAGAAATAAGTTTAAAAAGACAAAGACTATTGTGCAGTGAGCAGCCTTATTTATATCTGAAAAAATCCCAATATACAGTATATTGATAATCATCGGGAAAAGCATTTATCCCAAGTTGCTTTGTTATACAAATGAACAGAAATGTGCCACCATGAGGATCTGTCCTTTGGGGCATATTCCTCAAAGGGGAGAGTGGAGATATTTCAGTAATTAGGTATCAAGACAAAATAGATAGTGAAAAGCTTCAGCAGTGCAACAGGGCAAACCTGGCTGACCTATTTATGGCAGCTGAATAAAATGAGAGAGTCTGAGGGCAACCCAGGCATGAGGGTTCCCTGAGACAACAGCAGTTTGCTCTTGCACTGTCAACAAGGTTGTGGGAGCATGAGTGAGTAGGAGGTTGACAGCAGTACAACCTCTGTGTGGAAAGGCTCTAATACAGCCTTGTGTAATAGTAGCTGTGTGCATGCTGGAGGTGACCTAGCTAAACGCTTGACATTGCTGTCATATAAACTCAGCAAAATAAGAAATGTCCTCTCAATTTCAACTGCTTTTATTTTCATGTTATAACTTAACATGTGTAAATTTGTATGAAAATAAAGATTCAACAACTAAGACATAAACTGAACAAGTTTCACAGACATGTGACTAACAGAAATTGGGGAGGGGAGGGGGGGGGGGTCAAAATCAAAAGTAACAGTCAGTATCTGGTGTGGCCACCAGCTGCATTAAGTACTGCAGTGTATCTCCTCCTCATGGACTGTACCAGATTTGCCAGTTCTTGCTGTGAGATGTTACCCCACTCTATATATATATATATATATATATATATATATATATATATATATATATATATATATATATATATATACACACACACATACATATACATACATATACACATATATACACATATATGAATATACATACATACATATACATACATACATACATACACACACATACACATACATAGTGCAAATCTAAATACAAATCGGTTATGTACAGTGCAAGAGAATGTAATGGCAGAAGAGGTAGGTTGTGTTGGATAATATAAAAAGACTAAGCTGTGTATTGCAAATTAATTATTGCTCAAAGGGGCAGTTTTAACTGTTCATGAGATGGATAGCCTGGGAGAAAAATCTGTTCCTGTGTCTGACAGTTCTGGTGCTCAGAGCTCTGAAGCGTCGGCCAGAAGGCAACAGTTCAAAAAGGTAGTGGGCAGGGTGAGAGGGGTCCAGAGTGATTTTTCCAACCTTTTTCCTCACTCTGGAAGTGTATAGTTCTTAGCAGTCCGAACTGTCCTTTGTAGTCTTCTGATGTCTGATTTTGTAGCTGAACCAAACCAGACAGTTATTGAAGAGCAGAGGACAGACTCCATGACCGCTGAGTAGAACTGTATCAGCAGCGCCTGTGGCAGGTTGAACTTCCTCAACTGGCGAAGGAAGTACAACCTCTGCTGGAGTCAATGTGGGTCTCCCACTTCAGGTCCTGTGAGATGGCAGTCCCAGGAACCGGAATGACTCCACTGCTGCCACAGTGTTGTTTAGAATGGTGAGGGGGGACAGTGTTGGGGGGTTCCTCCTAAAGTCCACAATCACTTCCACCGTTTTGAGCATGTTTAGCTCTAGGTTGTTTTACTGCACCAGACAGCCAGCTGTTTAACCTCCCTTCTGTATGCAGACTCATCGTCATCTTGGATGAGGCCGATGACAGTGGTGTCGTCTGCAAACTTCAGGAGCTTGACAGAGGGGTCCTTGGTGATGCAGTCGTTGGTGTAGAGGGAGAAGAGTAGTGGGGAGAGCACACATCCCTGGGGTGCACCAGTGCTGATTGTACAGGTGCTGGAAGTGAATTTCCCCTGTCTCACAAGCAGCTGCCTGTCTGTCAGAAAGCTGGTAATCCATTGACAGATAGATGTGGGAACAGAGAGTTGGTGTAATTTAGTCCAGAGAATAGCTGTGATGATGGTGTTGAAAGCCGAACTGAAGTCCACAAAAAGGATCCTTGCATATGTCCCTGGTCTGTCCAGATGTTGCAGGATATGATGCAATCCCATGTTGACTGCATCATCCACAGACCTGTTTGCTCGATAAGCAAATTGAAGGGGATCTAGAAAGGGTCCAGTGATGTCCTTCAGGTGGGCCAACACCAGTCTCTCAAATGACTTCATGACCACAGACATCAGGGCGACAGGTCTGTAGTCATTAAGTCCTGTGATTTTTGGTTTCTTTGGGATGGGGATGATTGTGGAACATTTGAAGCAGCATGGGACTTCACACTGCTCCAGTGATCTATTGAAGATCTGTGTGAAGATGGGGGCCAGCTGGTTAGCACAGGATCTAAGACATGCAGGTGAAACGCCATCTGGCCCTGTGATTTCCTTATCCTTTGTTTTCGAAAGTCGCAGCTCACATCATCTTCACAGATCTTAAGTGCAGGTTGAGTAGCAGGAGGGGTTGGTGTTTGTGTGAAGTGAAGGTCAGAGTGGGTGTGGGGTGTGAGATTGGGCCTTTCAAATCTGTAGTAGAACACATTCAGGTCTTTAGCCAGTTGTTGGTCCACCACAGGGTTGGGGGTAGGAGTCCTGTAATTCATAAGTTGTTTCATGCCACTCCACACTGATGAGGGTCGTTAGCTGAAAACTTGTTTTTCAGCTTCTCAGAGTATCTTCTTTTAGCCACTCTGATTCCCTTATTCAGTGTGTTCCTGGCCTGATTGTACAAGACTTTATCCCCAACTCTGTAAGCATCCTCTTTGGCTTGACGAAGCTGCCTGATTTCCACTGTAAACCATGGATTGTCGTTGTTAAATGTTAAATAAGTCCTAGTAGGAATGCACATATCCTCACAGAAACTGATATATGATGTAACAGTATCTGTGAGCTTGTCCAGGTCTGTGGCTGCAGCCTCAAAAACACTCCAATCAGTGCAGTCAAAGCAGGCTTGTAGTTCCAGCTCTAATTCATTGGTCCATCACTTTACAGTCCTTACTACAGGCTTAGCAGATTTTAATTTCTGTCTGTAGGTTGGAAGAAGATGAACCAGACAGTGATCAGATAGTCCCAAAGCTGCTCTAGGGACAGAGCGATATGCATCCTTTATTGTTGTGTAGCAGTGATCCAGTATATTTCTGTCTCTGGTTGGGGATGTAATGTGCTGTTTGTATTTGGGCAGTTCACGTGTGAGATTTGCTTTGTTAAAATCCCCATGAATAATAATAACTGAGTCCGGGTATCGTTGTTCCATGTCTGTGATTTGATCAGCCAGCTGTTGCAGCGTGGCATTCAAACACGTGTTTGTCGCGATATACACACTCACCAGAATAAACTAGGAAAACTCCCACGGCGAGTAGAAAGACTTACAGTTAATAAAGAGTGCTTCCAAATTAGGACAGCACATCTTCTTTAACGTTATTACATCTGTAAACCAACTTTCATTGATGTAAAAGCATGTTCCACCGCCTCTCGTTTACCCCGTTAACTCCACGATGTGATCCGCTCAGAACAGCTGAAAGCCTGGCAGATGTAATGTGCTGTCTGGAATGGCTTCACTCAGCCAGGTTTCTGTGAAGCACAAGGCAAAATCGTGGAAAAGATTGACTGGTATATGCTGTCGAATTTTCAGCAGTTCGTCTCTGGTAAAACTGACTGGAAAAAGATTACTAAACACAGGACAAACAAACAAAAACAACAAAACAATAGAAGCGCTCCACACTGAGGCGACCATCCACGGCACCATCATGATGTATATGTATATACACTGTTATAGGGTTATGATTATCTCTAATATATTATTTATGGCGAATACATGAATTATGGACCCGTAAAAAGTCATTGTGAAGGAGAAATGGGAGGTGCTGAATGTATGACTTGTGTGTAACTGTAACAGCTGTAGGAATGAGGCATGAGGAGGATCTAAGTGCAGGCTTTTATTCAGAAAACTAAACACAAGTAACTCAAAACATAACAGAAGAGAAGAACAAACCAAACATCCATACAGGTTTAACAACTGACAAAGACAGAGAGAACAGGAGGGCAACATATACACAGACAAGGGAAACACGTGACAAAGACAATTAATGACAAGACTTAACTAATAGCAAGATAACAAGACTACTAAACAGGAACCACTAACAAAACAGAACTGATAACAAGTTAACAAGACAATAAACCAATGAGAACAAGACACATGAATATTAAGGGAAACAGGATATCACAAGACAAGACAAGACAAGGAATACACAGAACTTCAAACTAAGAGTCTTAAACTTAACCTTGCGATCTCCAGTGGGCAAATGTCCCAAGTGTTACAGTAACAATGAACAAGAAAGAAATATAAATATTCTTTTAAATTTATTGAGCATAAAGTGTTTTAGAAAGTAACTTAAAAGTAAAGTAATTAGTCATGTGATTACTTTTTCAATGAAGTAATTAGTAAAGAATATGATTAGAATTTTAGAGAAATATTAGTCATTTGTAGTGGATTTCTATTTTTAATTTACTTACCCAGCATATACTGTATATACATGTGTGTGTATGTATGTGTGTGTGTGTGTGTGTATGTGTGTGTGTGTGTGTAAATTATTACCTAATATACAGTGTATATTAAGAATGCATTTAACCTTGCAACTTTGTTGAACAACCTGACCACCTTTCGATGTGGTTTGAGTGATCCAGTCACTATACTTATTGGGTGCATTTACACCTGCCTTTAAATGCAGTGAAGAGCTATCTGTTAAAAAATCAGATCACCCAAGATGCATGTTAATGGCAGATATAAAGAAGGCCTGTAATTATCAAGGAAGTAATACATTACCTTAAAAATTTTGAATTAGAATTGCTCGTTCCCAAGCTTGTTTTTAACAAACTTTGGAAGCGAGGGTTACTTGTATGCGCATCCTAGACATGTAACCTGTCATATCAACACGTGTGCATAGAATGGCTCAAGGGCTCAAGGGGCACAATGGGCACAACGGTCATTGATCATGTATGGCCCCTGGTGGAATTTGAATCGCCAATCTTTAGGTTACCTGTCCATGTCTTTAACAACTCGGCCAGTGGTTCTCAAACTTTTTGACTCCAAAACATCTGAGAATCTAGGATTGTCAGTAGATTAAAATACCTATCACAATTCAATTTTGTGATTCTAGACATTTTAGGAACTGTTCATTTATAAGATGTAGGCCTACATCATGATTTTAACCAATTTCAGCATATAAATACATTTATCATATTTTAATATAACTTATTTTAAATAATAGATCTTGAGGCCCCCTTGGAAGTTTGCTGTGGCCCCCTGGTTGAGAACCACTGAACTAGGATACATACCACCTCTACTATACGGTACACCACCCCTGTATGTGCATATGCATATACAGTATGTCTTCATAAGAGGAAAAACCCTACTATTAGTGGTGCATAATTTTTCTTAATTGTTCTTCACATGATATGTGTGGATTGTGTTAATGCAACCAGTGACAAGCACACAGGATTTTACAAGGATTTTTCAAAGGGCCATAATGATTGTCTTTGAACTCAGTCCAAAAACCCAAGTGCATTCGCATAAAATGTTAAAAATGAATCTTTTTGATTGGCTGATTTGTTAGAAGTTATAATGTTTTTTCAGTACAAAATGTGCTATATGTGCTATATTTAAATCTCTCTAATACACTCTGTCTGTCTCTGTATATCTCTCTCTGGGGTGAGGGTTCATTGAGCGACTGAGAAGACACACTCTGGTCCAGTGGCTCCAGACTAACAGTGAGGTGGTGGTCTCTTCTGTCTGTTCAATCAGCCTGGGGCCTGCTACACAGATCTCAGGGCACTGGTCTCTTGTTAGATGGATTAGATTAAGCCTCATACCACAGATCTCAGGGCAGTGAAAATGCATTGTTTACCAGAAATCGATTAAAATAGGTTCAGGGTCACTGATTCCAGAACAGAGTTAAGCACTCTTTTGTGAAATCAGATAATGGTGTCAGAGAGCAAGGCCTGATCTCTGTACATATTCGGCATGGTCACTGCACCTGCCACAAAGACTGATCAGTTTCTGTCTCTATGTGTGCAAGTATTAATGAGGAAATCTGTCCATGTAGAGAGAGAAATGAGTGAGAAAGAGAGAGGGAAAGTGAGAGGGAATGTGTGTGGGTTTGTATGTGGGGGGTAAACCCTGAACTTACTGTCTGTGAATAGAAGGATTATCTCATTGCTCTTTAAAGTGGTTGACAAAGGGTTTTGTGGTAAAACTTTCACATCTCTTGTCAACACTTATTCATTCATTAGGTTATACTCTTTGATTAAAGGATTAACCTTGCTCTGAGGGTTCATATTCAAAAGATAAAGCTCTTTATACAGCCACTGAGAGATTACATTTAGAGTCAGTCACAGATGTAATTGAGGCATTTATCCAATTTTTAGAAATCAGACAGTTTTCCGATTTATTAGGGGGAAGGAAAATGTGGGTGAATTTTGAAAACATTGCAAAGAAAGTCTAAAAAACTTTTCTCAGCTGCTCGGTCGAGTTTCCCTAAACATTCCCACACAGAGCACATTTGGGTAGCAGGCGCACTCTTGTTCCTGTGTGTTCTCATCTTCTGACATGAGTCGTGGCATCTTGTCACACACATGTTGCTAAGTGAGCACCACCCAAACAGAGCTTGTGCTACACAGAATTGGAGAGCTTCAGAGGGTATTGAACTACCAAGACATGATGTGTGTGTGTTCTGGGGTGTATATGCCACAAAACATGTGCACACAAGTTTAAACTCATATTTTATGTATTCGTAAAATCTCTGAAAATGCTAATTAGCTCAAGCTGTTGTAATTGGTTCGCAGAGCTAGTGAACACAATGGGTGGTAAATTATTGACGGGTACAGTGCACTAAGTGATTAATTGGATATTATATGTGTTTTACGAACTTAACAGATATCTTAAAGGAATAGTTCACCCAAAAATGAAATTCTCTCATCATTTACTCACCCTCATGCCATCCCAGATGTGTATGACTTTCTTTCTTCTGCTGAACACAAATTAAGATTTTTATAAGAACATCTCAGCTCTGTAGGCCTATACAATGTAAGTGAATGGGTGCCAAAATGTTGAAGCTCCAAAAAGCAGATAATGGCAGCATAAAAGTAATCCATATGATTCCGGTGGTTAAATCCATATCTTCAGAAGCGATATGATAGGTGTGGGTGAGAAACAGATCAATAATTAATCCCATTTTTGCTAGAAATTCTTCTCCCTGCCCAGTAGGGGGCATATGCATGAAGAATGTGAATCACCAAAAACACAAGAAGAAGAATGTGAAAGTGAGGCTGTGTCTCGTTTGGAAGACTGCATTCTCCGGAGGTCGCATTTGTCAGCCGCATACGTCATCGAGGTTGTCTCGTTTCAGAAAAGCGAGTAGGACACTTCAAATGCAGCCTTTGAATGCGACCTTCTTTCACGGGAATTCGGAGGATGCATGAGGTGTATCCTTCGTGGGCATTCACAACCCACAATTCTTTTTTCAACGGAAATGTCTAAAAAAAAAATGCCGCCAATTTGCCCGTAAATATGATGTTCAAACGCAAGGAATGTTAATTCCCAAGTTGAAGTACCTCAGTAGATGGGTGCAGAGTATATAATATGTATAATTATATTAATATATAATTAAAATAAAGTATTAGACTAAAAGTACACCTGTAAAATCTATTTTCTTTTTCTCTTTACATCATTATAACTCTCCTAAAATGTACCTCATACATTCCCTTCTAAAGAAACTTTTTGTTCCCTTCTCACTCAAAGCGCTTGTTCTTGTTGAAGAGTGGTGTGCTGTCATAGCAACCATGTTACGTTCCGTTTCCGTTTGTCCTACGAAGGCCATCCCGTTTAAACGAGACTTGTTTAAAGGAGGACGCTCGTTATACTGCAGCCTTCAAAGGACGCGTTCTACCTAGCACAAAGCCTTCCAAACGAGACAGCCTGAAAGTGGAGACTGACTGAGCAGGGAGGAGAATTGGACTTAAATATTCATCTGTTTCTCACCCACACCTATCATATCGCTTCTAAAGACATTGATTTAACCACTGGAGTTTTATGGATTACTTTTTTTGCTGACTTATGTGATTTTTGGAGCTTCATAATTTTGGCACCCATGCACTTGCATTGTATGGACCAAAAAAGCTGAGAAATGATGAGAGATTTTTCGTTTTTGAAAAACTATTCCTTTAATATTGATTTGAGAATATCTTAACACAGACAAATGTTCACAACACACATCATTTACATTATCCAGTATGTCAATAGAAGCCTATTTCCTCACATTATGAATTAGTGAGATTTATAAGAACGTTATATCATTATACTGACTTTTTGCCTGTGCCACCAAAACATCACCCTTTGTCTTTATTTTAAATGTCACTTTCATGCCATATTCAACTCGTTTAATTGGATTTCGATACCAAGGCTACATTTTAAAATATAATTAATATCAAATTCTGTCATCATTTACTCATTGATTTATTTATGTATTACTTTAATTTGCTTATTTGCTGCCATAACACTCAAATCCCACTCTCATTTAAACATTCAACAATTGTTTCGACAGGTTTGACGTCAGTGATGCCAAATGCCACTGGCTCTCGCGTGTCATGTGACCGATAGCAACATACTGTATTTGAATGTATATTTTTTAATAATGTGAGGAAGATTTTCTGTGGTAAAAACCTTCACTGTGAAGGTGAAAATACTTCACTGAATTATTGTTTGGCATGATGCATTAATACAGATTTGATGCTGCCGGGTTTTGACTGTCAAGCAGATCTGTAATTAAAACAATTAAAATAAAATAAAATAATTAAACAATTATTAAATAATTCAAATACATGATGACTTTTAGTCCAAATGCCCACAGAGTGTGTGCATGTATGCAAGAGAGAGAGAGATTTTGGCTATTAAATGGAGTTCTAAACAAAGGTTTGTCAAGCTAGTCCTGTCAATCATAATGCAAGCACATATAAGCAGACGCTTACCTCACTCCCATGACGATTCTTCTGGGATTCTTCCACCACCCCTACTCCTCCTTGTTTGTTAACCTTAACTAACTTTAGTTAAGTAGTCCTGAAGGGGGGAACTTAGAGCTAAAGCCGAGCCACATGCTCAATCGCCTTATGCTTGAGCCCCTCCTTTACGGACAGCAAGCTCAAATTTGTTTACCCTTAACAGTCTGTTTACCATTTCCACTTCAGGGGCTAGGTGGACATGCAAACTCATGAATTGATTTTGGATGGCCAGATGTATGTTTGAAATATTTTAACTATTTTTGTTGATATATTTAATATTAATAATACATTTATTGAAAAGACTTTATTTTATATAGGATACTGTATACATTGCTTGCTATGATTTCTATGCTGATAATTCCCCCACATGTATAAAAAAATAAAAATAATAATAAAAATACAAAATAATTGCTTATAGTTTTGCTGATTTTGGGTGAGATAAGTCCCTTATTTTGAGCATGTTTTTCCAGACCAGGCTTCTTGTTTCTCTTGTGAGATCTGGCAACACTGCAACTGGTATATCACCCACCCTTAGCACAGGGTATTGTAATTTAAAAAGAACATCATTAACTGTTATATTATTTTTCTCTAACCTGTTACCAATTGGAAAGGAGCCAGAAAAAACACACAAAAAATAAAGTTTCTGCTCAGAACGAACCAAAATAAAAAAGAGTTGTTTGGAATATAGTGGAATATAATTTGTATTAATTATTGTGACTTGTATCTTCTTGTTGCATCTTTTATATTGTTGTTTGCTTATATGGTTTTATTAGGTTTAGGCGTAGGGGTGGGGTTAGGTGTTCAAAAATATCTGTATTATAATGTGTTGTAAATAAAACTATTGTGACTACATTTACATACCCGTTACATGCATTATATTGTTTATAAGGGGTTAGGTTTAAGGGTGGGGTTGGGTTAGGGGATCTTAAATATTGATCTGATAGTATAATGTACTGTAACTGAACTAATATACAGTATTCATAAGTATAATGAAACATATTGTGGTGACACATGCACAATAAGTCAGAAGAATGTCGAGCCTGTCATGAAATTGTCTGAACTGAGGTGAGAACGGCATGACATGGACGTTTTCTTGATGCAAACAACAAGTCGCCCGCTAAATTGTTGCCTGCTTCAAAGAATTGTATAACCTGAAAAATGTTTATTAGAATAAAAGATGGAAGGAATATATCCCTCCACACCTCTTACAGCTGAAACATCTGCTATTGATAATGTTTTTTATATTTAAACAAAGTTTATGGGTAACTCTCTAGCAACAGCATTTTCAATGCCACAACTGTGTACTGTCATTTTTGGTATATGTGTTTTGTTACAGATTAATGGGTAGCTATCTGGTGTTCTGGACCAGCTCTACAGCCCCTCCTCAGTGGGGATTCATTTGGTCTTTGTGTTCTTGTTTTCCCACAAAGTGGCTTCGGCACAAATCCCTCTGGCACGGAGGGACCATTGCAAAGTAAACAGAGATTTATGTTTTTAACCTTTAGACCTACCAAGTCTTTTTGAGTGGTAATCACACACATTTTTGAGTTATGGGTCGACAGGTTAAAAAATGCTAAGCATTGTTGCTATAGGAGTAACTGTGTAGCCCGTGACTGGATGATTGGCCTCCAATTATCCAATGTGCCCTGGTATTACAAGAATACTGTCTGCAGGTTAATCCTTGCTTCCTTTTTAATGGAAAGAGAGCATTAAGAATATTTTCACCATGCGCAAAGTAAATTGTAGCAGTTTGATTGTTGTAGTTCTGCTATATTTTGTTTGTATGGTGAGCAATAATGGCTCTCTTTTTGATGTTATCCAGAGAATCCTTTAACTCATTTGAAAAGAGGCAGAAGCGGAAGAACTGGAAGAAAATGAAAACGCACAACAATTTCGAGACTACATCGCTTCGGTCCAGAAGCCAGATTCTGTTTGAAGTTCTCATGGTGTGTGTGTCCCATTCAACAAACCCCCTCCTCGCTTCCCTTTTCCACCCTCCTTGTGTCAGTTAGGTTACAGCGCATACGCTTGTTTTGTGAGACGAATGCATTCGTTTTCTATTGTAATATGAAACACTCCAGGCCCACCCCCTCTCTTGCTCCCTCTCTCGCTTTCCTTAATTCTTCTCCTCTGAATGGAGAGACACAATTAAAAGCACATTAGATCTTTTCAAGTGCTTGTAATTTCATAAGTGAGGGTCTCCAGCTCTGCACAGAGCTTAGATGAGGGAAAGCCACAATTTTTAGAGGGGCCCGGGGGAAAGATGGGAAAGAGATATTAACCTCGCCAGGGACAGCTCTCAAAGAGGCCACTGCTAGCCATACAGCAGCCCACCCACACTGACACCTGCATCCTTCAAAAACACTCACACACATAGAGACATACTCACGCATGTACACATCCTAAAACACTCAAATGATCACAGCACACATAATTTACATTATCCTGTATGTCAATGGAAGCCTGTTTCCTCACACATGAATCAGTGAGATTTATAGTCATGTTGATGTCTAATGAAGGCTGATGAGTATTTGATTGACAGACCACAATCCAGCAGTAATAAATGGCACAAGACAGGCCTGTTGCATCATCTTGATGCCTGACATAGAGCAGATGGCTTTCTGGAGAAACATGGGGTTGAAAATGAAAGCCATTGAGTTTTGATATATAGCTTCAAGTATTCCGAATGTCAGATTTTCGTCAGAGATTAAGTGTGATGCCTGTATAATTAACATTGTCCTTATGTCTTTGCCACCGCACTGGGTCATTCAGATACCTGTACCTTGTACAGAAATTCACAAGCACTTGAGTTCCTTGCTGAATGGACACTGTTTCTTGATGTATAGACAACAATATGTGTGTGCAGCTTTGTTTGTGTATGTAGGCAAACGTATAAATTATATGTGTGTTCAGAAGAGACTAAAGCACGGCCGATTACTTTTTGTATGTCTTAACTGTCTTTGAGCTTGTGTGTGTTTGTGAGTATGTGTGTTTGCTGTCCTGATGGATTTTTTTTTTTTTTTAAGAAATTCCCACCATAACCCATCTGTGTGTGTGTGTGTGTGTGTGTGTGTGTGTGTGTGTGTGTGTGTGTGTGTGTGTCTGTGCAAAGGGATGATATATTGGCTTAATCAAATAGGAAAATATGAGTAACTCAGGTCCTGCCTCAACAGCATCTAGCTTTATTATTGTAGCTTAAGGTGCAGCATGGCCCTGCCTCCTTTGATCCTGACTGTTTGAGTGTGTGAATATGTGTGCATGTGTGCGTGTGCGTGTGTGTGTGTGTGCGTGTGTGTGCGTGTGTGTGTGTGAGTTTATTGTTTTAGGTGAGGGTGGTACTCAGTGCTATTTGCTTTGATTACAAAAGGTTTAACCTTCTGAGGAACAGAGGAAAGATATTTAGAATGTTTTCATTGTGAAAATTAACCCTATATGTGCTTCTACAAAAAAAGGAGTGCTTAAAACTGTCCTGATTTGGAAAAACTGTCCATACATACATTAAATAATGATTTAAAAAAGAGAGAGAAATAAATAAAGAAGTAAAAGAAATAAAAGAAGTGTGTTTGTGCGTGCATGCGTGCGTGTGTGTGTGAAATCAGAGACAAGGCAGCTCATTACCAAGATCATTACGTACCCGGTGTTTCTGTGTTGGGACACAGAGTTCAATAAGACATACTGCTGGCCTGGTCATCAATCCTGTGTGTGAGAGAAAGTGTGCTAGTATAGAGAGAGAGTGTGTGTTCCTTGAGAGCAGCCCCAGGCACAAGCTATGTCATGGCTGACATTTGCTGCTGATGAAAAATTTAAAACATTTTGACCAGCCATTACCAAGGTGCTTTTATGTACTTTCAATCTGACAAGACCCAGCTGTCCCAATTTCCTTTGTTTTTAAGAAACATGTGCCTGAGCCTCTTTTATTTTATTTTCACGAGTGAAATCTGTCAATCTTATCTGACATCTAAAACAATAATTATGAAATGTATTTTAATTATTTAAATACCTGAAATATTATAATTTTTATTACTTACCACTTTCTCATATTTTAAAAAGGTCAATGCAGGCAAATATATTTAATGTTTTTTCTTTTAATGGTGACAGCCCCCACCTCACTTATTCCACAATATCACGCTTGTCTTATCAATCTCTCAAATGAGTAATATTTTACAAAGATTTGCAAATCATGTCATGTATTTTACTTTTTTTCCCCTCTCTCTGTTGGTATATCTGCACACTGGATCATAGCCTATTTTAACAAAGTTGGGTGAGATAATGAGGGCTAAATAATCTTTTATTAAACATTTTTGTACAGTAAATGATAAGTGCAATGATAAATGATAAGGAAGCAGTAGGCAGAGACACTGCTGAGGTGGTATTTTCTTTCATCCAGAAGGGGGAACTGACACTGACACTTTGATATACAGGTAAGCCTGCACATGTCCATTGAGAGTGAATACACTACAAAACTCTTTCTGAACCCAATTGTAACATTTTAAAAGCCAGGCTTTGAGGTATACACACACTACATACACTCACTTATTCATATGATTATCTCAGCCAATCATGTGGCAGCAGTGCAATGCATAAAATAATGCAGATACGGGTCAGGAGCTTCAGTTAATGTTCACATTAACCATCAGAATGTGGAAAAAATGTGATCTCATTGATTTTGACCGTGGCATGATTGTTGGTGCCAGACGGGCTGGTTTGAATATTTCTGTAACTGCTGATCTCGTGGGATTTTCACACACAACAGTCTCTGGAGTTTCCTCAGAATGGTGCCAAAAACATCCAGTGAGTGGCAGTTCTGCGAACAGAAATGCCTTGTTAATGAGAGAGGTCAACGGAGAATGACTAGACTGGTTCAAGCTGACAGAAAGGCAGAAAGGTAACTCAGATAACCACTCTGTACATTTGTAGTGAGAAGAATAGCATCTCAGAATGCATAACACATCAAACCTTGAGGCGGATGGTCTACAGTAGCAGAAGACCATGTCGGGCACTTTATTAGGACTAACATGCAGGTTAAGTGAACTGAAGACTCTAAAATTGCCCCATAGGTGTGAGTGAGAGTCCCCCAGCCACTGGGAGTTGCGTCAGGAAGGGAATCCGGCGCTGTAGCAACCCATAACGGACACATAATATTCCTAATAAAGTGCTTGGTGAGTGTATGTGATTTACACTAAGCTGTGCATGTGGGGTTTTTGATAAATTTCAAACTCTTTTTCTTTTGAAGCACCTTTTCACCCCTAAATTTGCTACACATTCACCCCTCTGCAAAATCATGATTATCGCTGCAGCATGAAGCTGGCCATCATTCACCCAGCTTAGGCTTTCTCAAGGTAGCAAATCACCGAGAAAATTGGAGAAGTCTGCAAAGTGTTCAGCACTTATGATCCCATCTCAGCTGTCTTAAGTGTGTGTGTGTGGTTGGGGGAACCCCACACCAGAGAGCGGTGTTAGTTCTCCGACCGTAACATAAACCTATTTCCAAGAGCACATTTCTCCTTCATGGTATATCTAGGAACAATAATACATGTTTAAGAAACAAGACATTTATCAATCTTCTTTATTTCTTAAAAAGAAAGACACAACACAAAGAGACAAAGAGAAACATCTTATTGCAACAACGTCTTGTGAAAGAATGTTTTGAAAGCAGTCTGAGAGCATGTGGAAAAGCTTTTTTCCAAACGACTTGTTAAATGTATACATGGGCTCTGAAGGGGATGCAAACTTTTGAATCACATAAAAAAAAAAAAAAAAAACATTTTTGAAAGCCGGATGTCCAGTTTGTTATATTTTTGCAGTAAAAGCTTACAGTGCAAATACTTGCATTGAAATCTAAACAGTCTAAAACAGTTAAATAAAGAGAAAAGATGTCCTTGAGAGGAAGAAGGCACAAGACCAGCATATGAAAAAGGGATTTATCGTTCAAAGGAATTTTGCTGACAAATTTTAAAAACAAGAAAACAGAGACAAGAAACAAAATCGTTAACTGAAAATCATTCAAACATCTTTAATGACATACAGGTCTATTTAAAGTCCAGACATTATTGTATTATTATAAGATTGCATCTTTATTGCCATGTTTTCTTCCACTACACTTACTCAAATTCTTCCACTTAAGCTACACATGCAACTGTATTTTAACACTGTGAAAAAAAAGTAGTGTGAAATAGGTGGATATGCTTAATGACTTTGTCTGATTGATCTGTTAGGAGGTCTGACACTCAAATATTTTTTATATTTATTTTTACATTTCCTGGCTGATCACAAATCTCTTTTATTTTTTTTTATTTTTGTTACATGTTTTTGTCATGTATATCAATGTATTTGCTGATGAGGACTATAGCCATACATTTTAAGTTAATATGCAAATGGTTGGAATGGTAGCAGAGAGCTACTGAATGGACTGAGAGTCTGAGAATGAACATGTCCTTTCAACTTGTATGTATCTTGTATATAAGGTACTAATACCAACATGTCCTGGGCCTTAAAAGCAAATCAACAAGGTAATATTATGTTTAAAAATAAATGTGAAATTAAGTAAGAAAACTAAAACATCCAGAATGTGATGAGAGAAATGGTAGGGGAAAGAGGTTAAACAGGCCCTAGTGTCTAAAAATCAGTAACTGTAGGTATTATAGCAATCAAATTAACTGTAGGGGACAAATTTCTTGTACTTTTTTTTTTATTATTATTATTTTCAGTTGAGCATTTTTCTGTTTAAGAGTTTGTCACTAAGAAAATAAGAAATGAGAAGATAAACCCATAATAACCTATAATTGCTTTAACAGTGTCACTGGAAACCCATGAATACTGAGTGGAAGTTCTGCTTGCACATCTGGCTGAGAGAAGCACTGACAGAATTACCTCCATTCATATTTTTCAACAACAAATTTATTTGGCACAATTGCTAAAGATTCCTGATCACCATTGCTAAAGATTTTTAGGTGCCCTTGTCCAATTTAACTGAACATCAATGTTTAAATAGTCAAACATAAATATATTTACATTGTCAAAACAACATTAAAACCAATGTTTATAAATATACAAGACCAGGAATGTTTATGGTGTACATATGGTGTTTATGGTAGATGATCCTTCAGTGTTTGCATAATTTAGATGTTGAACTTGAATGTGTATTTGTTTCTTATAAACTAAATCTGGACTCTTCATGAAATTTGTAAGCTTAAAACAGACCTTTTTGTTTTTATTATTTTATTCTCTTAAATTAAAACAGCCATTCACCATTGCCATATTATAATTAAATGAACTTATTCACAGATGCAAACTTTGAAATGTTGATTCTTAAAAGTCAAATTCTGAATGCTGGATTTTCCTAGGCTTGGATTCCCCATACATGTCACTGCAGCGCTGGGAACTTGAACTCTCAGAAACAACATGCCAACTTCCTTTGTGATCATGTTGGTTTGACAACTTGAAAGAGTTACCTTAGATATATAATGGAATACTGCTTTGTTTAAAAGTTCTTTAAACTTTTCTCCACTCTCATTTGGCCTACTGGATGTAAGTTTCACTATATTCTCTGTAGGTTATGCATTGTGGGTTAGCATAACCATTTTATTTTGCCATTAGGTTTTTCTCTCACAAATGCACAGAGCTCATTCATCCCCATATGCAGTAAAGTTTTCAGGTTTTCTTTTGATGTGCTCTTGAGTATGTGTCTTTGTATGAGGCTTCTTTTTGCTTCTCTTTTTGAGTCACATCCTCAGCAACACTGATTATGTGTGTGTGTGTGTGTGACTCATTTTTTGGTGTCCCTAGGTTTTTGGGATCCTGTCCGTGTTTGTGTAAATGGTTGAATGATTAATTTCTCTTGCTTTGTGAAGTGTTTGCATGCCTCCAGTCCTGTGCAGAAATTTAGGCGCATCAACAATATCTCCCCTCCATTACAGGGCAGATTATTCACAGATTGCCTGAATCATTCTAGCTTTCGCGTGAGAAGGGAACAGCCTGATGTTGTTGTTTATCTGCCTTTGTGCTGTATGCGTTTGCTGTGATGTAAACACATGCACAGAAACACACATTAGACCACTGTACCCAGGATGCTTTCCAGTTTCTCTGTAATTTTAAAAAGAGTGGTATTTCAGTAACACACAGCATAGGCAATTAAATTGATTTACTACAACAGCAGGGATATTTGCAAAATTGTAACACTTTTGAAATATTCACTGAAAACAAGAAACATATTATTTTCTGCTCTCCCTCTCTTTTTAGCATGCATCTCTTGTGTTATCCAACTAACTTTGTCTAAGTGTATGACAACCATATCTGCACTAGTTTTGTGAAAACTTAGCACTTTATGTTCTTTTAACGCCTTTAACCTAAACGTTAAACCCAATCGATTTTAGGAATGCTTACCCTTTTTTTTAAGTTAGAAGTAATAGTGCTTGACTGGTAAGTCCACTCAAGAGTTAAGATTTACAGTACAAAAGTCAAAAAACTGACACAAGTGTAGGTGCCATCACTGAGAATAAGTTAAGTTTAAAAAAAAAAAAGAAGAAGAAAAAAATGTGTGCAGTTATTAAGCAGTTATAAGCACAGATGTGGGCTATTAGTCTACTGGGAAATCAAGACTGTAATATAAAACATATGCTGTATGACCGGTTATATAGCTTATGCACCTATCTCACAATTTGTCTCTCTTTTATCCCTTTAAATATACACTTGGGGCTGTCATAACTGCCTGGGTGCAAAAAGAAATCATATGAACATGTACAATTATTTCCTTGTGAAACTGAAACTTGTATGTGAGTTGCAGAACCTGCGATAAAATTAAGCCTTGAATCTGCTCTCCTTTAGCATCTCAAGGATCCTCTCAGGGTCTTGGTTGAAGTGTTTTGGTTGAAGTCGCGTCAATACCCATACGGCAAAGAACGCCTGGTTTGAGGGGCGGCTCTTGAATGTCCGGACGCCTGAAAAGTTTTGGAGTGGAAGGTTCCTCAGTCTCATTAACGGTGGCCTAGGTGTTAATTGGCGATGGTTTGGTCTGAAAGAGCGAGTATGTGGACATAAGTGCTTATTTGACAAGGAGAAAGCGAAGAAGGTGGAGGTGATCCGATGACGGTTAGCTAATCAAAGTCCGGAGCCCGCCTTTTGAGAGTACGAGAGGTTAATTACGCATGTGGAGAAAGTCTGACATCACCTTTTCCAAAACGTATTTGCTGACAAGTTCAAGTGGCTGTATTTCCTCGCGCCGTTTGCTCCAGTTAATCTCATGAGAAGCTATAATATATATATTTTATTTCCAAAATATGGAACATAGTTTTAAAGATGTGCTAAAAAGAATGGGCAAAGAGGATAAAAGCTCTTAATGATAAAATAATAATAATAATAAAATAAAAATAAAAATAAATAAAAATAAATAAAAATAAAAAAAACACGTCTAGGTTTTTTAGTTGGCTAATATTTCACTGAAGTGAGTCGCTTTACTTGAACATTTGACTTTCTACCCTAGAACATTGTTTAGACACAATACAATGAATGAATGCAATGAATCATTGAAAGCCATGATGAAGACGTTGAAGATGGTTTCAACTTGGGCTACGTTGATACCAATAGCCTATATTATGTCCAATTAATGACAATCAAACAACTATTGCATGCTAAAGCTATTTGAAGAACTTTTTCGGATAGATTACATTTAAGTGGTTTTAACTGGGACTTATAGAACAACTCTGATGACTTTCTGCACAGTAATAGCGTTGAAAAAAAAAAAAAAAAAAAAACAGTCATTATTCAAAGCACCACTCTGGGATTTCGGCACGCAAATACTTTCGATCTGTGTGGAGCGGAAGAAAAATATTATCATAACTCCATTGTGAGAAATATCGTTAAGAGGGGACCTGCTTTTGGTAGACGTTTAAAGAATTTTCCGCTGGCAAGGTCAACTGGCCCTTAGGGTCAAACTCTTGCGCTGTATCCTTCACCTTAATCCTCAATACCAGATAAATACTGCAAAAGACCTTGTTTGCTCAGAAAACATCCCCCATGTAAGGGGTCCGGCGGCTGTAAAGCCACCCGAAGTACCCTAAAAATCAGAGGAAAGATTCACACAGTTTATTTTGAGAGCAGGAGGTAAGCCACTTGCATCAGTACTCTATGCAAACTTAAAAAAAAAAAATTTAAAAAACGATTGAGTTGAACATGCTGAGTGTTCTGTTGACCGTTTAAATGTTACTGTGGCATACGTAGATGTCATTAGAGTGCAGACGTTGATAAATGATGAACGAACCTATACTTACTAATATACCATAGCACCAAAGGTACCCATTTTTACAACTACTTTTCACCTAATAATAATCATAATAATAATAATAACAACAATAATAACAATGATAATAATGAACCTGCAATAATAAGTTTATTAGACCATAGACCTGTCATTGCCATCTCTGTTCCTCTTTTTACATTCACAAAAGTCAGAACAGTTTTAAAATCTGAATAAAACTTTGGACCACACACAATTCAAAAAGAACTTTGCCCATTTCATGTCTCCCTAAAGATTTCGGTTGCACAGCGGTCTCTCTCAACCTAAGTATTCGAGGCCTATCATTTGGATCACTGTTCGGGTTTACACGCCAAAAGTTTCAATGAATTCACGCTGTAAAATATAGTTAATATACGGTATGTTGGCATCTGCTATTAACATTATCTAGTTACAATTTACAACTACAGTTAGACGACCTGAGAGTTTATGGGGGTTATTTATATCGTCGGATATAATTGGTTTCAGGGACTTATTTGCCATGTGCAGATCACATTTGCACTCAAACATCTGTTAAGCAAAAAGAAATGTGGATTTCGGAAGGGTTAATCAAACTTTTCAGGCTTGCAATTTCACTTGGATGATAGAGGGAGGTAATTATAAGAGGAAAAAAAAAAGGTTTTGTGGAATTGAAAACGGGAGTTAAACTTCAGCCTATTGTTAATGAGTAGCGCTGGAAGTGATGTCAGATTTTGGGCCTGGTTCCGTTTGGCATCCGCAACTTTTATGGCGTTCTGGTGGGTCTTTGAGTTGTAAGAGGCTGGCATCACTAAATCACTCGCGCCTTTCATGTTGGTGGGGATGTTTGCCAACCTTTCAGTATATTTAGACTGTGCATAATGGCTCACAAGCTCAGACACCGGTTTGCCAGATTTAGTTTTTTCTCAAACCTTTGAAACTGATCAGCGACAGGTGGATTTCCATATAAATAGGCCTGCATTCATGAAAATTTTGATTTACAAATTTTGATAAGCTCATACCAAAAATCCATCTTACGATTCATCTTAGTTTTACAGCCTGTTTCCCAAAGCCATCGTAACATAAGTAGTACTTGAAAATGGTCGTAGATTTACGAGTGCTTTAGAATAATCGCAGAGCAATAAGAGCATCGTAAGGAAACAGACTTATGCGGTCATCTGCAGGACAATCGCGAAATTACACTTAATGCACTTTATACAATTTAATACATTTCATTTTATGATTAGGCCTACACTTTATGCAGCCTACAATTAGAATTTAATATCAGCTACTTTTGAGGTTTATTTATTTGTATATTAATCAACATTTAAAAAAGAGTAATTAATAAATGCTATAAAATAGATTAATGAACGAGTAAATAAATAAATTTACACTGAATTGTGTGGACGGCCACGTAACAAACCGGCCATAGACTATATTGCACGTGTCTCCTGTTCCTCTCTGACATCCAAATGCGTTCACGCCAACACCACAATGTTGTGCAAAATGGTCCACTATCACTCTGGGGTGCAAAGAACAGAATTTCGCTTGATTGGTGAATGTTCCTGAGAAACAATATAGCGCAGCTTCCAGCCTTACTTTGCACTCCTCTGAAAACACAATAAACCTCGTTATTTTCAATATGTGTTTGATCATTGTCAGGATTATTCACAGGGCCTCAGTGGCGAACCGCAGTCTAACATACAGTTCTTTGCTGACCTTGGAAGCAACTGCACCTCGACCCACAAAAGTTGTGAAAACGACACATTGCAAACGCACATCTAATGAACGAAGCATTGTTGTCAACGGGTAAATTTGCGTACTGCGCAAAATGATCACGAAATGACATTTAACTAGCTTTACTAGTTAATTAGGTTGTTGACAAAATAAATGTTAACATTTTCCCAGCGAGGTAAATAATAAGTATTTCTAAATACACACAAATATAATGAAGTTACAATGACGAGCGACACTACACTGTCACATTTCAGCACTTCACATCTAAGGACAGCGACTCTCTCCTCGCGTATTGGTGTTAAGTGCATCTTTGGGAAAATTGGTAAACGCACGTAAAAATTAACCAACGTTCGTAAAAACTCTTCATCTTAAAATCAATCGTTTTCTTTCTTAATGAAGGTGAAATGGGTTACGTCTGTCATGTTGGCAGTGACGTGAGATTATCGAAGAGAAGACAAATGAAGATTATGGGGGAAGAGGTTGGAAAAACTATTTATTAATTTACAACTGGATGAATGAATATGAGCCTAATTTAAAACAAGACATAATGGAACATTTACGACAACAGGTGGCTTTATTGTTTGAGCAGTATCTGCGCGTTTTATTGCATATTCTCATCAAATCGTACAGTGTCTGCATTTTCTACAATTAAATTAATATTTTCATTTATGCAGTTCATTGAAACATGCATTTCTAATTTTTCTCTTACACTGTAAAAATGTTTCGTCAAGTAACTAAAAAAAATCGTTTTATGTGGGAACATCTAAATTAACTAGTTTTATTAACGTCCAAAATATTATTTAATATGATTATATCAACCTGAATACATAATTTTATTAAGTAGAATTCATTATTTAAGTGTTACATCAGGTTGCGCTTTGTTGATATATTTCTCAAAGTTTTCAATCACCTCTTATTAATGAGTGTAGTAGACTGTAGTGAAGTATTTTGATCAATATTCCCTGAATTTATTTTTTTAGAGAATGCAAAGTGTTTATTTTAATCAAATTGAAGGCTAATACCACACAGATACTTAAAATAAAAACTGCAATCTGTTTAACACAATCATGTCATCGATATGGAAAATGTTGTTGAATTCATGTCAACTACATCAGCTAAACTTATTGATCATAATTAATACCCATTCAACGTTTAAAGGCACTATAGGCTACTGTTTAAAACATTTTAAAAGTTCGTTACAAATTGAAACTTATCAGCAGATAAATCTAAACTTAAATAAATGTTTATTTTCCCAATATTTTACAAGGTCACTCAAATAGCAAATACATTTAGATTGTCTTTAGATTGTGACACAGTTCACAGTGTTTACGTTTTATCTGTAGCCTAGTATTCAGCACCGAACTTGGCAAAAATAAAAATGAGACAGGTGGGAGAAGCGCAATAGTCCTGACTTTAGCGGAGAAATTGCTCTTTTTGCTTTTTTTTATGAAACATCATTTCTCTGCTCTGTGCAACTGGCTCGAATTTGCTATCATATTGCGAGTTGCCTGTAGGGTCTCAGGATTTCAGCCGAATAGTGGGAGCTCGAAACCAGATGTTAAATAATGTCTCTTTTTGATGCTCAAAGTTCGAATGATTGGAGATCAAGTTTGTGACACGGGCATTCTTCTCATCTTTCAGCTAACATAAGAAGCCATTCTGATATAGATTATATGATCTCATCCTAACAGACGCAAAGTCTTTGTTTACGTCTTATAATCAAAACCGTGTCTCTCACAGATTCGTAAAACTTAATGAACACATGTCCAGTGAGTGATGCGTGTGTGTATGTACTGTCGGACCTGCGTGTGTGGCTCGCAATGACAGTGATCTGTTTAAGGTTGTGTGAGCGTTGTGGAATTAAAGGTCTCTCTTGACCCTTTTTTCACAAGCGTATGGTTGAGTTAGTGGTCACGACTCCATAATCCTAAATCGTGTCACAAGGCTACTCACTTTATCTGTTCCCTGCAAACTTGTAACACTCATTAAATATTTCGGTGTTTTTTTTGTTTTTTGTTTTTATAATAATAAGTGTAATATGTATACGACAGTATGCAGGCTGTTTAATTGATCAGCCATTCATGAACATTCAAATATGAATACGGAATATGGGATTTAAAGTTTAATGGCATTCTTATTTGAATGTACCTAAACTATAACGATATGTTAATAATGCAATAACGTTTCCAAATGTTATGAAAGTTATTATAAAGTTAACCGATATATAAGTGATTCACGCAGCTTATTAAAACATAAACGTTTATATTACAACACTGTATTGGGTAGTTTGTTAAGCTGAAATGTCCTGTGACATGTTGCTCCA
The DNA here is from genome assembly GCF_019703515.2 of Myxocyprinus asiaticus. Taxonomy (NCBI): domain Eukaryota; kingdom Metazoa; phylum Chordata; class Actinopteri; order Cypriniformes; family Catostomidae; genus Myxocyprinus; species Myxocyprinus asiaticus. The sequence goes on along the minus strand of NC_059346.1, from coordinate 30,473,808 downwards.
TCTAAACATCATTGTGCTAATTAATTATTATGCATGCATCTTATGACATCATATCGTCATATTAATTTAGATCATTGCCAATTGACTACAAAGAATATCTGGACTTTTAAAATGTTATTTTTCACACCGCAGAACTATTTAAAATGAACTAGTGAAAGGGCAAAAAGGTGATTAAAACCGGAGAAAAAAAGAAGTAATTAGGACAAGTTACAGGACCTAAGATATAGCCTGCAATTTTCTTTACACATGCATACATTTTAATATAAAATCTTCTTAATGTTGATTAAAAAAAGAGAGTCCACAGAAAAGTTATGTGTCAGTGCTACACACTCTTACAGCGAAATCGTAAGGATTCATACGACTTTTCTAAATTGTGCTAATTTGTATGATATATTTAGGACTGCACTCCTATGAATTCGTACGACTTTCACTATACAGCCAATGAGGTCGATGGACATCGTTTCCATCTAATACGTGTCAATTACTTGCTTCTGTCACACACAACATGTTTCCTATCACGTTTACACACTCTACTGATCGGTTAGGTTTAGATAAGGGGTTTGGGTAAGGGGATAATATTAATAAGCATGTCCTTAACAACTGGTGCGGGAACACCATGTAGGCTGTATGAGGAATCTCATTCAATCTTGAAGGGAAGGGTGAAGGCAGACATAATTGATTTATGCTGCAGGCAAACCCACAACAACCCAGTTCAAAGCTTATCTCTTATGCTCCGACCAATATATTTTAACCTAAATGGCGAAATAAGCTATTTATACCATGTTAAACGGTTTCTATGGTGTCAGCTGTTTAACATTTAATATTCAGCAGTAAAAACGGCACAGTGGCTATTCGCCACTGGAGCTGAATAAAACACTTTAAGAATAAATTACAAAATATGCAGGAACTCAGTGGAATATTTTAATAGATAATAAGAAAAATTGTGTCGTATAGCTACATTTGGACTAACATACATTTACTGACTTCTTGCACAGTGCTCTGAATTAAGATATCTTTATTACCAATTACACGCCATATAGGCTACTCCAAATCATAGTTTACGCCATACAGCACAACATCTGCTAAGAGAACCAACCGTTCAGTGCACCCCTTCCTCTTAATCGCGACCAGATGTGCAGGCCGAGTAATTGATTTACCGCCATTCAGCGGCCCTAATTCAGACTGAGATTGTTAATTGTGTATTTACTCATTTCTTTGGGGGAGTAGGTAGGACCATCTTGACACATTAATATTCCTGGAGTGGATTACAGGAACTTTTACCGTGTTTTAACGTGCTCTCTATCCCTCTCCGTCCCCAGGCTACCTGACACTAACATCTGAGCGCCACATGCTTGCCTCCCTATCCATCGCTTCATCTGCCCCTCCAGGTTCTCTTCCCAACGGATGCTTCGTTCTTGAGAACCCACACGTGCTGCTTTACAAGTCTAGGCGCGCACCGGAAGTGTAACATCTGCGCGCGTCTTTAAACTGAATTCCCGCTTCTGTACTGAATATATTGCGCGCGACCTCGACAAACCCACTAGCGCATGATAAACTGAGAGGAAATTCCAGGCCGGTCCTCTGGGACAGCATCGGGTGCGCTCGAAGTGTAATTTGCTTTTCGTTTACAAAAAGGAAAAATTCTCAAGATTCTTATCGACGAAATAGGGCGCTCTGCAGCTTTAGCTAACACAGATGGCCGCCCCCCAGATATCAGATAAAGTTCAGTAATGGTGTATCTTTACGCTTTGCCAACAGATAAGTCCCAGTTGGTAAAATGTTTGCTTCTGTGTACAATCTGTTTTAATGACATCATAAACTTATCGTGACACCTATAATGAATAGCCATTATGGTGTACAAAACTTTTTTCAATGGAGCGCATTAGTTCAAGGGAAGACTTTGGTGTCACATTGCAATTGCTGCCCAAATAAACACATTTTCTCTGCTGAACTGTAAACACTAGGCTAGTCAGGGCGGCAGCATCAATAGAAGAAGTGCGCATGGTGTATCACAAATATTTTCCCAAACTGCTACAGACTTCCAGGCCAATTAGGGGCATTTTGCTTTGCATGGTGGGGGAAATAGCACTCCACGCTGCAAAATGTCACCAAAAAGTTTCCGGAGCAAAAGCAACTCCCCCCCCCCAAAAAATCTGCACTTTGAACTTGTGTATTTGTGCACAATTTGAAACACATATAAGAACATCTGGATACATTCCTGGCAATTTAATGCAACGCCATGGTTTATTTACTTTGCCGTTAATTTTTCATTAAGTTTGTTTATGTGTATTTATCTGTCTGCAGCCTCCATCTAGGCTGCTTAAGAAAGGCTGTGAGTGAATCCGTGAGAAAAGGCAGGATTAACCCGACGCGGGACGTCAGAATAGTACTGCAACAAGTAAATCTCTCTCACCCGTCATTACAACGATTTAAAGAGTAGCAGTAACGGAACTGTGGTGCATCTGTTTAGTGCGAGAAAGGAAAACATTGTACAAATTCGGTTATTCTGGGCCAGCAGCTGCAGCACGTGCGTATACTGAAAAATCATTTTCAATTGTTGACGTCAGTAATGACTAAAGCACTGCTCTTGTCTTGTCAGAATTAAAATAGTCTACATCATATGTTAGGATTACCCTCTTTATTAAAGGAATGTTCTGGGTACAATACAAGTTGAGCTCAATCGACAGCATTTGTGGCATAATGTTGATTACCACAAAAAAAAAAAAAAAAAAAAAAATTACACTTACACTTACAATGGAAGTGAATGGGGCCGATTTTTCTTTATTTATTTTTATTTTTTTTTACATTAAAATACTCGCTTTTTCAAAAGTATAGCCACAAGACATAAACAGTATGCGTGTTAACATGATTTTAGAGTCATAAAATCGCTTACTAACCTTTTCTGTGTAATTTTATGAAATTCGCATCACATGAGCTCAACTTTTTAGCGGTCTGTTGTTAACAGGTCAAGAAAGCAGTCTCACTTTCAAAATGTTCTTCCGGTTGAAGAAATACCTTAATGCATGTTCACAATAAGGTTCCATTCGTTAATATTAGTTAATGTGTCAGGTATCATGAACAAACAATTAACAATACTTTTTTTACAGCATTTATTTATCTTTGTTAATGTTAGTTAATAAAAATACAATTGTTCATTGTTAGTTCATAGTGCATTTACTAATGTTACTAATGTTAACAAACACAACTTTTGATTTAAAAAAAAATATATTAATAGGTTGAGATTAACATTAAATATGATTAATAAATGCTGTAAAAGTATTGATAATTGTTAGTTCATATTAACTAATTTTGTTAACTAATTTTACAAAATGGAATTATCGTAAAGTGTTACCATTTTGATTTGTTTTATCATATATGAACAGTCTGTTAGATTATTTCCCAAATAATCCCAGCATTTTATGACATGTCTTTTTCTTTGTCCCTCAGTAAGGTGATTTTTAGATAACATTTTAAAGTTTATGCTTTGCTAAGCATTTTGTCCTGACCTACATTTCCTGAAAAAATGCAAATAATTAGTTTTAATCTTCCAAACCAATAGGCTTCAACAATGAGCTTTCAAATGTCAATTATAAAGTGACATGATGTTTCACTGTCAAGGCATTAAATCAATTACAAGTTGCACAAAGCCAAAATTACTGTGGGTACTTGTTCAAAGATTTGCCATTTTTAAAGTAGAAAAAAGTACAACTAGTAAACACTAAGAACGCCTGGAATGTGAAAAAATACTCCAAGCGTCAAGTGTCATATTCCTCAGCCCGTGTTTATAGAGCTTTAGTTTTAAGATTTAGCTCAAAGAATATCCATTTGAAACAGATTCGTAGTCCAAGAATAGATTTTAGGGTTTAATTGTGACTCACAAAACCAGCTGTTAAGATTTAGAATAACTGTGTGCCGGGCTACATTGCCATCGTGCTATTGAAACAATTTGCCTGAGGCTAGCTGCTCTCTCTGCCAGGGGGGGTTCCATTCTTTTATGCCCATGCAGTCATTTAGTTAATGAACGCAACATTAGGTTTTCTTGTGTTGTGTCTTTCTGCATTAGAACATCCACTCACCTTTCTGTGCTTAGCCTAGAGTCCTCCAAGAGCTGGCAGTCAGATGTGTACTGGTAATGTTGTGTGACTCACGCCAGCTTCAGTGTGCACACTTGAGCAGATCTTTTGCAAGAGAGTCTGCTTTTTAAGCGCAATCTCTGTCCAAGTCAATCACCATACACAAGGCCGTTTTACTTTAAATGTCTGGGCCTAAACTTTAAATGAACAGAACTGTGTGTGCACTGTAAACCTTAGTTATCAGAACTCAAAACATTTGTGCCAATCAGTTACATTAAATTTCAATTTATGAAACTCCCAAGTTTAAGTTAATAGAACTATTTGATTTAAATTTTGTACTACACATGCATGTTAACGGTTTTTAACTTTAAATATTTAGTAAGCTATCTCATACATTTTGATGATACTTAACTTGAAATTGAACTCTATGGATGAACTTAAAATTACCATTTCACCTCAACTTAAATACTTCAAGTAGAGGAAACATATTGTAACTAGCTAGCAAGTACTAGCTAGTACAATCAATGCTAGCATACTGAATGCATGCTAACTGGCTAATTGCTCAATGGGTAAGGCAATATCAGCATATTTAAGTTGTACCTGTCCTCAACCTAAGCTCCACTGTTCACCATAATGGTAACGCCCAAAACTCAAACATTACAGAAAATCTTTTAAATAATGCAACTAAACATTATACACTAACAATTCCCCCCTTATGCTGGGAAATAGAAATCCCCTGCCCAGTTTCAGATAAATTTAAGTTCCTGTACATTTAAAGAGACAAGTTAATTCAACTAAAAAAAATAAAACAATTCAGGTTACTAAAAAGGTGTCAGTTTTGTGAACTCAAAAGAAAGAGAAAGTTCTTAATACTCATTAAGGTTAATTTATTTGAATTAATTTGTATGATTACATTTATTCTTAAGTATTTAGAGTATTAGATTTTTCAGTGAAGTGTGTTTGTTTGTGTGTATAGACAGACAGAGTATTCTGTGTGATGAAAAGTGAAATAAACTTTTGACAGAACATATGATTATATGTGTTTGTAATAATGAACGCGCACAAGGTCTCCAGTGTTTGCCCATATACAGCTGTATTTTGCACTACTGCAACATACCCCTGCTGCTCACAGCCTTAGTGCTCCATGGAAAAGTTCATCAATATTTTGGGTGACCTTTGACATAACCCTTACAATTCAAACAATGGGATTCTGGGTACACTAAATGGCCATGTGGTTGGCAGGGCGGCAGGACTAATGAGGGAATGTCGTCTCGGTTTTACAGTTCAGGCCGAGAGCGGTCAAGCGGAAAAACGGCCCTGGACTACCTCACGCAAACTTTCAAAGAAGGGGAGCGCACAATCCCTACAAGAGCTTTTCTTTCAGTCCATCACTTCAGCAACTCGCTCTCTCTTTCCCACTCTCTGATCTCTCTATGGTGTCCTATTCATTTTCTCTGTCTACTCAGCCTATCAAGTTCTTTTTTCCCTATTTTCTGCTTCTCTCACTCCTTTCTTTTGCTCATGATCACACTCTACTCTCCACACTCATATGCTCTTTCTCTCCCCCCTTCTCTCTGTCTGCCTGTCCCTCTATTCTCTCCCTCTGTGGCTCTCTCTTTTATATTTGGCCAATTATCAGATTAAAGAACACCCAACTCAGTCTTTTTTGATATAATGAGTTTTCAGCCTCCCTGGAGAATCCATCATTAAAAAGACAGTTCACAATGATCAGGCCTACTGCATCAGGCCAACTGCAGCCTTTGTCTGTTGTGACTAAAGCCCAGTCAACGTTAAATCCTGTGGGAGTCAAATGATGGTTTTGTTTGGCCTTATTTTATTAAATATTTCCTAACATTGCCTGCACTTTTTTCCTTGTTAACATTTTTGACATTTTGAATGTTCCACAAATGGCTTCAGTCAGTTTTTGCTCTCATGCATTTGTGTAGGGGTGTGCACACACGCACACAAATACACACACAATCTCATAAATGGAAGATGGCAGAATGATTGTAGATCACTGGTTAAGATAATATTCCAATATGCCAATCCATGTTCCAAATTCCAGATTCAGAGCCTTCTGTTCATTCCTTGGGTTAAGGTTTTGTTTTCACAAACTATCCAGAAATTTTCAAGATGAATATGCATCATTGATGGATCTGATCTAAATTTACATGAACATCTTTTTAGTGATGTATTTAGTATGACTAAGATCAGTATATAAATGTAATAGATAAATATGCTCTTTTAATTACTGCAAGATTCTTTCTGAATATTAGTGAGTAAATAGATCTGCTTTCTGACTTTTCTGTCTATCTGTCACTCTCTCTCTCCTTCCCTTTTTTCTTTTTCTCTATATCTTGAAGCATATAAAAATATATTGCACATACAAAAGTGTTTCATGTTTATTCTAGGTTTCTGTGGGGGACATAAACTTCCTATATAATTGTTTGTTTGAATGCATTTGTTTTATTTATTTGGTTTTGCATGTTCTTATTAAAGGAATATTCCAGGTTCAATACAAGTTAAGCTCATTCGGCAGCATTTGTAGCAAAATGTTGATTACCATAAAAAATATTTTGACTCGTCCCGCTTTTTCTTTATTAAAAAGCAAAAATCAAGATTACAGTGAGGCACTTACAATCGAAGTGAGTGGAGCCCATTTTTGGAGGGTTTTTAAAGGCAGAAATGTGAAGCTTATAACTTTATTAAAAAAAATGTAATTGTCATTTTTACAGTCATTTTAGGGTATTTGGGTTTCCTGACATTACATCATCATGGCAACAAATTTGTAAAATTGGCTATAACTTTACACAGAAAAGGTTAGTAAGTGATTGTATCACACTAAAATCATGTTAACATGCATATTGTTTATGTCTTGTGGCTATACTTTTGAAACAGTGAGTTTTATTACGTTTACGGGTTAGCCCCATTCACTTCCACTATAAGCGCCTCACTGGAATTTTTTCAAGTTAAAATTTGTTTTTGTGGTAATCAGTATTATGCCACAAATGCTGTTGATTGAGATTAACTTGTACTGAAACCAGAATATTCCTTTAACAAGCTTCACCTCTTCTTAACCCTAGTAGGGAACACAAAAGGTGTTAGTGCAAACGAACACAACACAAGCGATAAAGGAATATTCTGGGTTCAATACCAGTTAAGCTCAATCAACAGCATTTGTGGCATGATATTGATAGAAATAAATTTCATCTCATCCCTTGTTTATTTAAAAAAAATACAGTACAGTAATCCTTTTACAATGTTAGTAAATAGTGCCAGTCCATAAACATTAAAATGCACATTTCAAAAGTATAGCCACAAGATGTAAACATTACATATGTTAACATGATTTTAGTGTGATAAAATCACTTACTAACCATATCAGTGTAAAGTTATATCCAATATTACAACTTTGTTGCCATGATGACGCAACAGCAGTGAACCCTTAAGTGATTTTATCACACTAAAATCATGTAGAACAGAGACTATATCACACTAGAATCATATCAACATTATGCTACAAATGCTGTCGATTGAGCTTAACTTGTACTGAACCCGGAATATTCCATAATCTTGTTCTTAATTTCATCTCTTGCTTTCTTTTTTCTTTTCTTCTTCTCTTATCATTACCAATAGTTTGCAAAAGGTGTTGCACTGATAAAGTGATGTACAGGCACAGTAGCTTTGAAATTTGCCCTCATATTCCATCAATAAAAAGAGAAAGAGAGAGCGAGAGAGATACTCTAAAAACAACCGCTGGAGTTTTCTTGTCAAGGAAAGCCTACAGGGAAAGAGGTGGTATTCCTCTCGCTCCAATAAACCTTCACATGAGCATTGTGTGTGTGTGTGTGTGAGTGTATGCTTTTCTTTTGAGGAAAACTTGGAATTTTGGAAAGTGTCCCAAAACAAATTGTTAGGTCTGTTCACAAGTATCTTTTTCCAGTTGTCTATTTGGCCTTTACTGATTTGGTTAGTGTAGCCCAATAATATCTGATGCTCATGAATGTCAGGACTGCCAGTGTTTCAAACAGTGTTTCATGGCCCTGGCTCTCAGCTAGTCACGCAAGCTCCCAAGTGTGTGTGTTAATGTGTACTCAAAGCTAGCACTATCTCTTCTTGTGTGAGTGTGTGTGTGTGTGTATGTGTGTGTGTGTGGGGGGGGGCGGGATTGGGTGGTTTACGAGGACATTTTTTTAGGTTACAAACTGGTAATTACAAGGGTATTATGCTATAAATGTGGTTTATGAGGACATTTCTATTGTCCCCATATTTAAAATCGCTTAAAAAACATACTAAACAATGTCTTTTTGAAAATGTAAAAATGCAGAATGTTTTTTGTGAGGGTTAGGTTTAGGGCTAGGATTACGGGATAGAATCAATAGTTCGTACAGTATAAAAATCATTATGTCTATGGAGAGTCCTCATAAGGATAGCTGCACCAACGTGTGTGTGTGTGTGTGTGTGTGTGTGTGTGTGTGTGTGTGTGTTTGTCCTGCATTGGATCACAGTGCTTATTTGGGCTCGTCCCCAAGAAATGCTGATTCTGGTTGTGATCTCATTGCTGGCTGGCAGAAATTCTACAACAGCAAACTTACTCTATTTTTCAACACTAATAATAGTTTTAGTTGGTGGAATTATAAATAGTTCACAGAAGGGTTGTAAAGCATGCAATATAAAAGGTAAACAGCCTATTCTATATTCATCCTTCGATAAATATATCTATGTATTTACATTTGATATTCATAAGGAGGACATGTTTTACAGAATTATTATTATTTGATTTTTTTTTATTCCTGTGTGTGAAAAATCTGTGTGTTCACCCAAGTGTGGTGGCAGCCGTCAAAGATAACAAATGCACAAACATACATGCACAGTTTCAGAAAGAGGGAGGTAAGGCAGATATTGAGCTGCTTGTCCTCCCACTGAGTTAAACAGATGTGGAAAAGATGCAGGTTCATCTCTCTCTCTCTCTCTCTCTCTCTCTCTCTCTCTCTCACACACACACACACACACACACACACACACACACACACACACACAAACACACACACAGTAATCTGTCATTAATTAAACAAGTTTGGTCATAGAAAACTGGGACTTTATTGATTTTGTCTGCAAGATATCTGTGAGGTAAGGAAAATTAACATTTGAAGTTCTGTCTGTTTTTAGGATAGTGTGTGCTGTTGACGGAGGTTTGGGTTGTTGAATCATCATACACAAGTATTTTGTTTCCAATCTTGAGGAAAAATTGTGGAAGCTTTGCAAGTATTCACTTCAGGCAAATCTTTAAACCGACATCTGTGTGGAGCAGTGAGAGTTTACCTCTTCCTCTCGCAGCAATTTATTACAAACTGAACAAACTGTCTCTGCTTGCTTCCGGGTCTCATTCCAGAAAATTTGTTAGTGAGGTGAGAGATGCTTTTTCTTACTCTGACGGTGTATATGTATGGCCTTGGGGGATATCTGAGGCTGGACGTGGTAACTCATCCAGATGATTGTGGAAACTGGGGCACATTTAAGGAAAAGTCATACACCCTTCAAGCTCAACAGATTAAATGTCACAGGATGCACAGCGGCACCTTTGCAAAAAAACGGACACATTTGTGAATGCATAGAAAAAAATAGAGAGTCTTGCTGTCTATTTTAGTAACTGATGACAAAGTGTTCACAATGTGAGCTTTATTATACATGAGACCGTTGACTTTGAAGATTTTCGGATAAACTGTGGTTGCACAGAGTTAGTCTCTCTAAGTGAACTTGGCCTCACTATGTCTTCTTAAAAGTTTTATGACTCTGTGTGCAAGGGAGAGTGTAAATGGGTCATGACCCGGCATGGTACTCTTTCTTTCAGAGGAGAAGATGAAGACTTTGAGGGTCACAGAAAGTGAATGATCTGCTCATGACTGTGGAGAATGTGCATGTGATATGCCACTGTGGAAATCAGTCAGACACAGTTTCTTTCTCTAACACACTCCCTTTCTAACTCACTCCTTCTTTCTGCAGGTCCATAAAGCAGCTGTGGATTGTAATTCGTCCCAGTAGAGAATGCCTTGGAAAAACAAAGCATGAATGTCTCACATTCATTTGAGTCAGGCATGTGTGTGTGTGTGTGTGTGTGTGTGTGTGTGTGTGCGCGTGCGTGTGTATTTGTGCTTTTGTCAGACACTGATAGTCTGCTAAGTCATATTGGCAAATGGCAATGTATCATAAAGAGAACAACAGGTTTTATTGAAATAACTGACATTAAAACATGATAGGATGTCATATGTATCTGAATAACTGATAATCAAATGGTATAATATGAATTATCAAATGATATCATGTAGATATTTTGGGACTGTGAGTCATTCATTTTGGGTGTATGAGTTGCAGGCTGGTTTAAATATCTCAGTGATCATTCTCTCCTCTGTTTGTGCATAATTGCATGCTGGTATAGGGTTTTTAACTTTTTTAGAGTTCATCCTCTTCCACTAACTCCTCAGTAAAAGTCTCTGAAACAACATACATTTGTAAACACATTTTAACGAGTGGCCTCTTATAAGAGAACAAACTGTCAATAGATATTTATTTTTACTTGTTTGTCGCTTGAATTAATTTACACAGACCCATACAGAGGTTAACAGTATTTACCTTTTCATCATGCAAATGTAGGTGTACTGTTTACATAATCTTTCAATGTGTATGTATAATATATGACTATTTTTTTGGTAACTACCAAAAATAGATACAATACCCCAGACACTGACAAACCTTTGACCTGATGATGTTATATTTGTGTGTGTGAGAGAGAGATAGAGATGCTTATGTTCTCACATTACATATTTGTGTGCACATTTGTGGTTTTGTTTTAGTTCATTTATCCAACATAAATAGATAATTCATACATCAATAAAAGATAAATGTAACTAAGTGGAATTCCCCTGAAGTGCAATTTAATGGGTTCAAAAACTGCATGTTCACCGTGTTTCCTTTGGCACAACTGTAGAGTTTATGTGTGTGTGTGTGTGTGTGTGTGTGTGTATGTGTGTGTGTGTGTGAATGTGTATGTACAGTATGTATGTGTCGGTGTGTACTGCATGTGTGAATACGCGCGTCTGCGTGTACAGTTGTATGTCATGGCTTGAAGGATTTTCTTGTGTTTTCTCAGCCTAAATGATTTCTTGGATAAAACAACAAACACTCTGGTAAAACAAAGCTGAGAATGTTGTCTTAGGCTTTGGAATACTGAACTATTAGTGAGGGACAAGCATATGTTTTGTGGAACCTGTCAGAAACGTTGGGCAAATATTATTTCAATGTGAAGATGAATAGAGGCATGTGCGCTGGCAAATAACAAAGGTCTGAACCTCCTAATAAAGAATTATAGATGAATTATCAAAAACAAACACAGGATAGTGGATGTAATCTGCATGCAAACAACTGTCAAAAAAAGGAACAACGTGCTCAGAGAAAGATGCATTACTATATACGGTAGCCAAGAAACAAACTCGAACATGTAGAAAAGGACATTAATTTCACTTTTAAGAAATGTTTTTGTGTTGCATAGTTTTCAGTTGGCAAGCTTATATTTTGTTTTCATCATTTGTAATCACAAACCATACGTCTCTGTCACTGACATGAGACAACCGACTCTATTGCTATTATATTTAAATGCAACAGTAAACCAGATTAACCTCGCTACAACTAATCTATAACAAATAAACTTTTTTTTACTTATTTAAGTGTGTATATTAATCCAAGCGTGCACATACGTATTGTGTTTTTACTCTATATTAAATGTGAGTATGTGCAGCCTACTCACAGCACATACTCTTGAACTAGACACCCGGCACACACTCTAAAAAGTGTGAACAATTGCATGTTGCTACTTTAAGGAGCTTTTCCTACCTAATCTGACCCTTAAAAATGACTTGCATTGGTGTAACACAATTTAGACAGGTTTATTTAGTAATATTACATTTCTTTGACTTGAATATAACCAGTTTATTTAGATCAGAGTTTTCCAGTGGGGTCCGGGTGCACCAAGGGCATGTTAGGGGTCTGCGGAAAATTCTAGAGATAAGGATATATTTGAAAAAAAAAAGAAAAAAAAAAAAAGAAATATATATATATAGAGAGAGAGAATTCTGCATGGTTGGAAAGCATAAGATTAATGGTAAATATTTTATTATATTGACAGTGATCGTTTCTCCTCAACAGTTTCCCCTTTAGCTTGCTTACTGGTTTGCAAGACATTTTTCTCTTTAAATCTGCTTTAGAACAAATACATTTGAATGTTTCTCTTCAGGTTTCTTTTTCTAAGTTTCTCTTCAACATTACTCTAACAGTGGTTTGATAAAACATACAAAATCACAATCAACATAAAAAGTAAATACAGTACTGTGCAAAAGTCTTAGGCACATAAGATGTTTCACAAAAGCATTTGTCTTAAGATGGTCATTTTTATCTTCAGCTTTAGTGTGTTAATGCCGCTTGGCCCCATCCTGCTGTTTTTAGGGATGCAGGTGAGTAGTATGAATACATTCTCAGACATACTTTATCCAGGGACGTGGGCATTGTCCCATGACCCTAATATATGACATAAAAACAACAACCGCAAAAACAGTCTACTCTGGTTTAGTTAAACAGAGTAGATTGTTTACCACAAGTACAATTTAACCACAATATATAACTTTCTTGATAAACAGTACTGTGCAAAAGTCTTCACAAAAACATTTGTCTTAAGATGGTTATCAATATCTTCAGCTTTAGTGTGTCAATAGGAAATATACATTCTCTCAAGCATTTCTTTTACAAATAGAATAGAATAGAAGAACAGGGAGCCCTGCAACAGATGTCATGGCCCCCACAAAGCCCCCCACTGAACATCGTGTCTGTCTGAGATTACATACAGAGACAAAAGCAATTGAGACAGCCTAAATAGATAGAAGAACTGTGGCAAATTCTCCAAGAAGCTTGGAACATCCTATCTGCCAACAACCAAGTAAAACTGTGTCCAGGTGTACCTAGGAGAATTGGTGCTGTTTTAAAGGCAAAGGTGGTCACACCAAATATTGATTTAACTTTTTTATGTTTACTGGACTTTGTATGACATTAAGTGATAAATGAAAACTATTTATGTCGTTATTTTTGAAGACATCCTCACTATGTAACATTTTTCACAAGTGCCTAAAACTTTTGCACAGTACTGTATTTTCCAGAAAATACTTTAATAGTTACTTTTGTACAATGACAATTTAGAGTACTGTGCAAATGTCTTGTCACTTATGAAAAATGTTGCATAGTAAGGATGTCTTAAAATAAATGCCATAAACAATTTTCATTTCTCAATTAATGTCATACAATGTCCAGTAAACATAAAAAAAGTTAAATCAATATTTGGTGTGCCTTTGCCTTCAAAACAGCACCAGTTCTCCTAGGTACACCTTGACACAGTTTTTCTTGGTAGTTGGCAGATAGGATGTTTCAAGCTTCTTGGAGAATTCACCACAGTTCTTTTATTTATTTAGGATGTCTCAATTGCTTCTGTCTCTTCAAGTAATCCCAGACTGACACAATGTTCAGTGGGAGGCGCTGTGGGGGTCATGCCATCTGTTGCAGGGTTCCCTGTTCTTCTATTCTATTCTGTTTGCAAAAGGAATGTTTGGGAGTCTAACATTTATGTTTCCTATTGATGAACTAAAGCTGAAGATATAAATAACCATCTTAAGACAAAAGCTTTTGTGAAACATCTTATGTTGCACAGTTCTTTTTATACATGAAACTGGAACTGGAAAAGGGGTCCTTTGCAAGAGGATCATCATATTTGGGGTTTCATGGCATCAAAAAGTTTGAAAACCCCTGATTAAGATGACCACATGAAGTACCTTTTAGTTTTTTTTCTGTTTCTTTTTTGATTAAATGACAACACATCATTTACAGTGCATCTTCCATTTTCAAGAGAAGTGGCGATGTTTTTCATTTTTGGCATACATTTTGTTTTTTTAGTTTAGGGTGCATGCTGTCATTTAAACAGAGGGACTCCATATATGAAAGCTTTATTTTGGAAATATATGTATAATGTACATATATATTGGTTTCCATTTCTCTGGGTGTGGATCGGGGGAGAGAGAGGAGGAATAACAATGGAATGAAAATGTAAGTGTAGAGGTTTCAAAGAGAGTTTTGGGTTAAAGAGCAGCGTATTACACTGGGCAGCCTGAGTAATTAATGCTCACCACCCACCCATAGAGCCCTCCAGCCAAAAAGCTGTAGAGAACTGACTAAATCACAACCGTGTGTTTCTGTGTATGTGTGTGCATGTGCTTTAACTTTTATGTGTGTATCTGTACGTGTAACATTTTCATACTATGGTGGCGGTTGCTGTACCTGTTTTTTTTATTTTTTTTTATTTTATTCTCACTTTTAGTGTACGTACGTTTATGTCTGTAAAAGCTTAGTTGGCAGCCTGCCGAATGACAATAATAATATTAAATGAAAGACACTTATTCAGGAAAATAAGTCAAAGTCATCAAAAAATGATATTATTTGCAAATAGATGTGTTTTAGTGTGTGAAAGCAGAACAGACCAAAGGTGCAAATCAAGAGGTAGATTGATGACTTACTAAATTAATGAGAGGGGGAGAGATAGAAAGATGGGCATTTCACAGCCAACATATATTTTAAAAGTTGAATTGTAGCAGCTGGTTTGTTTGGGAAGAAAAATAGAGGCACTGAGAGAGAGAAGCAGTTAAGGAAATCTACAGACCTTCAGCCGCACAGCATCTCACATATATATCCAGTTACCCCACCACAGCCTCCACTCCAACCTCCTACTGCGATCCATTCAAAATCTACACCCCTCACACACACATACAAAGACACGTATGCACAACCCGACCACCCCGAAGCGCCAACCTTCAGCCGTCTTGGAGACCCGAACTACTGGCTCAGTTCCAGCTATGTTGTGACAGGACACAGGAAGCATGTGCTGCCTTGGGAGGAAATATCAAATCAAACTGCATCTTTTTCTACTTTAGAAGGAGATTCCACTCCGGTCAGAGGTGCTTTACACAGACGTTTAAAATGGGCACATTGGAAGAGGGGATAAGCAAAGACAAAAGCCTGCATTCATCTGGTCTACATCGGGAAACATAATGTTATTGCACAAGCTCATTTTTTTTCTTGAGGGACAGAGACAGAGGGGCCACAGTCACAGTGAGAGAAAGAGAGTGACATTGAGCACAAAAGTGAAAGAATTCATCTTTGATTTTGTCATTTCAGTCTTTCTTAACACCAAAAAATGGCTGACGAGGACACAAATAAGTATATGTAGAAGAATGGAAAAAATTTGAAAAGATCTACTTACTTTTATGACTTGGCATCACAGAGACACTAGCCAAGAAAAGCAGGCAGAATTTGATAGGCTTTTTCAGCCACAAGGAAATGCAGCAACACACAAGCAAACGCTACCACTATCTTTCTCCATAAAAATAAGCAGAAATACGCATATGCACAAAATTACTACCTTGAGCTGACTGAGTCACTCTTGCAGGATCCCGCCTCTGTTTTCCATTTCATTGAAGAAAAAACATTTTTCTTAATGAATACAGTGTGCAAGAGCATTTGTCCGTATTTATTCATAAAGCGAGGAACAATTGCATAATCACTTCTGCAGTTGTAAATCATTTACAGCACATGCAGAGTCATTGGACCTGATGTATTCGACCATGTCACAATCAGGTATGCTTAATAATGCAATCAGCTCCCTGTCAAGGAAAGCAGTAACTCGATTGATTTGAATGCCGAACATGTTTCAGTAGACCATATAACCTTGGCAATGGTTCATGAAAGCTTTGTGCATTTCTCCCCAATCTCATGCTCCATCATACTACATAAGCCACTTTAACATGAAGGTGCGGGCCTGTAAATGTTTCCCCTTTACCTCTAACTGTGTGATGCCCCTAAAGGCTCCCTCTCCTCACCTCTGAAATCCCATATACGCCCTGTGGTTTTTGGTCACTATCTTGCAGATTATCAAAGACCTAAACCTCAAATCTGTTGCAGGGTCTGTTAGAAAGGAGTTTGCAGGGTGTTCAGATGTGGCTCACTCTTAGGCAGGGGGTTCCCTCTTGAATAGATGAATGGAACAAAGTGTGTCACAGATGGAGCTGCTGTTGTGTCAGAAGGTGATGGCATGAACTGAGGAACCCTGCGTCCGAATATGCATACTTCCATACTATACAGTATGTATATATGTATTTAAATGGAATAGGGTGTCTGAATCATCAGTGTTAATAAAACAGAATGCGAAAAATCACCTACTACATCTGCCAAGATTCTGAAATGTGCATGCACTGGACACTTTATTATCTCATAATACCACGGGATCTGCGGAGATGTCACATTCAAAATGAAGAATTAAAAAAATTTAAAAAAAGGCAGATAGCCGTAAATCAGGCAGCACTTTTCAACTGTAAGTGCTATCTACAGTACTGTGCAAAAGTTTTATGCACTTGTGAAAAATGTTACATAGTGAGGATGTCTTCAAAAATAATGCCATAAATAGTTTTAATTTATCAATTAACACCATACAAAGTCCAGTAAACATAAAAAAGCTAAATCAGTATATGGTGAGACAACATTTGCCTTCAAAACAGCACCAATTATCCAAAGTACACCTGGACACAGTTTTACTTGGTTGTTGGCAGATAGGATGTTCCAAGCTTCTTGGAGAATTCGCCACAGTTCTTGTATCTATTTAGGCTGTCTCAATTGCTTCTGGCTCTTCATTTAATTCCAGACTGACTCGATGTTCAGTGGGGGGCTCTGTGGGGCCATCTGTTGCCATCTGTTGCAGGGCTCCCTGTTCTTCTGTTCTAATCTATTTGTAAAAGAAATGCTTGAGAGAATGTATATTTCCTATTGACACACTAAAGCTGAAGATATTGATAACATCATAAGACAAATGTTTTTTGAAGACTTTTGCACAGTACTGTTTATCAAGAAAGTTATATATTGTGGTTAAATTGTACTTGTTTAACTAAACCAGAGTAGACTATTTTTGCGGTTGTTGTTTTTATGTCATATATTGGGGTCACGGGACATTGCCCACGTCCCTGGATAAAGTATGTCTGAGAATGTATTCATACTACTCACCTGCATCCCTAAAAAACAGCAGGACGGGGCCAAGCGGCGTCTGGGCAGAGCGTGGCCAGGAAGATAAGTGGTGAATGAGTTCCACCTGTGTGCCACACTTCTATTGAGGGGTGGTGGGAGTATTTAAGGAGAGGAGACAGCGGCAGATGGAGAGAGAGAGAGAGATGCTTGAAGCTGTGTGTGTGCAACGTGACTGCGGGGAAGCAGTGCATTTGGTATTATCTTTTAAATTGTAAAATATATGTCTACGTGTTTGTTAAGCCGGTTCATGCTTCCTTCTTGCCCATCTTGAGAACTCGTTACATTGGTGCCAAAACCCGTGGAGGAGGAAGGATGCGCTGTCATGGAGTCCTCGCCGCTGCCATCTGCCAGGGAACGGAGGACTTTCTGCCATCCGCATAGGTCACAGCCCGGAAAATTCCCCGGCCTGAGTTTGGTGAAGGGAGTATGTGGTGAGCAAGGTGAGGTCAAGCAGCGTCCGGGCAGAGAGAGGCAGGGAAGATAAGTGGTGTTAAGAGTTCCACCTGTGTGCCACACCGGTCTCGCATTCCAGTGAAGGGCGTTGGGAGAGAGAGAGAGATGCATGAAGCTGTGTGTGTGGGCAACGTGACTGCTGGGAAGCAGTGCATTTTGTATTATCTTTTAAGTTGTAAAATAAATGTCTACGTGTTTAAGCCAATCCCAGCTTCCTCCTTGTCCATCTTGTGAACTCATTACAAACATATTTTTTAATGGCCGTGAAGTGCGTTCTTCATCAAGTGCAGTATATACTCTGGTGGTATGCGAATTCGGAATCACCCAAAGAGTATGCATGTGCACCTCTGTGATGGTGATGGCAAAAAAAGGATTTGTGCCTTTTGTTACACAATAACTTTCAACATTAGACTGTAGAAAACGGTCAGTGACTGATGAAATGGTGGCATCCTGTTCATTCCAGAGGAGGTAGGTGAAGAAGGGAGGGTGCAAAGTGAGAAAGAAAGTGAGAAGCTGGCTGAAAGAGCAACGCTTCATGGGTGGTTCCCTCTGTTGCCTTTGGTTTAGCTGAATGAGTGACAGGGGCGTCATGCAAATGCGAAGTTCAGAGAGCAAGCATACACAGGAACTCTAAATGTCTGCTTTTCCTGGCCCCACACGTGCACGTGCTCTCTCGCTTTCACACACAGTTTTGACAGCCATCCTCAAAATGCTTATTTTAACATCAATGTCTACGTTTGTTGAATGTCTTCTTGAAAAATTAAAAGTGATGAATAGCTTGTGAAATTGGACAACAGTTGTCTAACGGCATATTTACTGAGTAATAATTTTACTACATTCTTTACCAGCATGAAATGAGAAATTGACTACTTTAGAAATATTTTTGTCATAGAAATTAACTGTGTGTTTAGCTATAAAGGGCAAAACCTTTAGCCAGAGAGAGAGAGAGAGAGAGTCTTGAGCCTCTGGTTAATGTCCAGTGCAGTGCACGGTGTAGGTTACCTACGGGTGTCACTGTGATGAATGGCCCGGCGTAGCATGCTAAAATGTTTATGCTCCAGTGGTGTTATTGCGTGTAACTGGCGTCCACAATCAGGCTGTTTGGGAAAACACGATTAGGTCAGTCATTATAGGACATAAAAGTAGCGAAGTATGTCTTTCTATTAGCTACTGTAACAACCAGATTGTTTTCCACAAGAATACAAAAAGCATGCACACATAAAACATACTCTCTCTCCCCTTCTCATTTAGAAAATACAACATATTTGGCCCCTCATTTAATAAGTCTGTTTATATATTGCACCTTAAAGTAAAAAGAAGCATATATCAAGACAACAGGAAATGAACCACCTCATAACTGACTGATATAAAACAAGAATATGTATAAAAAAAAAAAAAAAAAAAAAAAAACATTTACAGAAACTTTTACAATATAAAACAGTAAAATGAGGATGAAAATTGTTCTTTATTTAAATAATTACTGTATTTATTCATTTAAAGGAAATGTGGACAAATGGAATCTTCCAAATCTAAACTGATGACATAATAGGTGTGCTTATGTAATTTTATGGTGTTTAAAACTTTTGCTTTTTCAGCTTGATTACGGCTTGGGCCATAATTCTCTTCCAGGTGCTAACAAAGTTACAAAAAAGATAATCAGTAGTAGACAGGGTGTCTAAAGCATAATAGTCTGGTTCCAATAGTAAAAATCTAATTCACTGTTAGTGGTTGATGCATCTGTTGAAGTCTTAAGTCTGCATTATTTCAACTTTATTTCTAAGGAATCATGTTTAATAGTGGAATTCCAGGTGAAGAACTACACTACCTATGATCCAGCAAAGAAAGATCCACCAAACAGAGATTTTCGGCCAAGAAAATCTGCCAAACAAGCCTGACATTAACCACCCACTTCCATGACATACTGCGAATGATGCAATAAAGTCTCTCTACACTCTCAAACTACTTATATATTTGTATATACCTGAATATTTTGCAATAAACTTAAAATTTATTATTTCTGTACTGATGGGCCCTATTTACAACTTTAAATAAATAGTTTATATTTACATGGAAATGTATTTCATTCCCTCATGAAAGACGGTAAGTACAGAATTTTGTACCATTTATATATATATATATATATATATATATATATATATATATATATATATATATATATATATATATATAGTATGATTTTAAAATAATTTTTTTGCTTTAAATATTGTAATACCAGAAGTGAATTACAACATTACTGGTTGGTTTGATTCATGGCTTAAAACTTTTTTAGGAAGGATTTTATGAAATCCCTATGTAAAAAATTAATGGGGAAAAAAAAATTGTACACTCAACTTAACTAAAGCTAGTTGTCTATTTGCTTTGACTCAGTCAAGTTACATTAACAAAAAATATCAATTTATTTTAACTTAAGAAGTTTTGTTGAGACAATTAAATAATCCACTGACAAAACTTTGTATTATTAGTTATCTGGATTTAACAGGATTTGTTCTAATAACTTTAAAATTGTGACACACAAGGCTACCCAGGATGCATTGCAACACCTAGAGTTTTGATGTTTAAGTGATTAAGTTCTGATTAAAGAACTTTATGAGCTCCAGTAAAGGCTGGACATCCAATAGTTTGAACGGGAGGCACAGAGTTTTCAATACAAAGCTACAAAACAAATTAACATCACCGCACAACTATTAACTAACAGTAAGGACAAAAACAACAAAAACAGCATAAATAAAGTCTACAAATTGCAAAAAAATATAAGCCTACAACACTAACCTCATTATTTATTCATGCTGCAGTGCATGCTGGGAGCTGGTAAATCTTTGCTTTTTCAGTCAATTTTGTTAAGTGAGTTGGAATGGCAAACACTATTGTTAATCCAACTTAAGTACAAGTTAATAGAATCAAAACTTGACAAGTTAAGTTGGCATGAAAATTTAGTTGTGTCAACTCAAAAATGCTAGTTGATACAACTAAACCTTAAAGTCAATTTTTACAGTGTGTTGTATCAGTTGTGACTGTTTTTATGCCATGGCTGTGGAGGTTTACATTTGGAGTAAGGAATGCATATTTAAAATAAAAATCTACGGTGTGTCTGTTAAGGTGTGGTTTTAAGCATTATAATAAAAAATGTGCATCAAAATAGCTATCATTGTGAAGAGCTACTGAACATATTTTCATAACCTCTCTGCAGGAATCCCTTCAATTCATTAAGAAAACAGACAGCAGAACATATAGGAAGATAGTATGGTGAAAATATAACAAAAGGCAGCTTTTTAGAGAAAGTACAGAAAAGAGAGACAAAAAGACAACATTGAAACAGAGATAGAAACAGAAAGGAATAAAGAGTTTAAACAGAATTGTCAAAAGACACGAAAAAATAGAGGAAGAAGAAAAGAGAAAGCATGAAAAGAAGAGAGAAGTAATTGACTGAAGTTGGGTGGCAGAGAGACTAGTGTGTTAGTGGGCTCTCTAACTCTCTCTAATTGGAGCTGTATTCAGACCTGGCTTTAGTTTGCAAACTTGCTAATGGAGCGTAAAACTCACACACACACGCACGCACACACACACACACACACACACACACAAACACACACACACACACACACACACACACACACAGTGTCCGTCTCTGTACAGCTAGAGGATAAGTGTTGCTGGGCTACAATGTGAATAGATCAGAAAGGGATTCAACACCTCCCATGTAGGGCATTCACTGCCTTATTACATCTCTGCTGGCAATAGGTCTCTTGCTTAATCACACACACACACACACATGCACACACCCACCTACCCCAATGGATTCCAAAAAGTAACATTAATAGAGGATGTTATCAAATTGGGACACATGGTGTGTCTGTGTGTGTGGCTGAATCCGTTGGTTGAATGTGGTTTTTAATGTTATGACCTGTTGATGTCATTGGAACCAAACTTGAAATTCTGTTCAAACACTGCATATGCTCTTGACAGTATTTTGCATACAAAGCTTTTAATTTTGCCGTATTTTAAAGTACATTTCTAGTAAAATATTCATATATGTTTTCTTTCATTTTGACAATTACGTTTATTGTTTGCCATGTACTTCAAGTTTTTGTAGTCCAGTTTTGCCTCACTTAAACTCTTTTTTATTTTTCAGAGCATGAATGTGCAGATTCACTTTGTTTTTCATTTTGCCTTTCAAACTGGTTAATTTGCACATAATGGCAGTAAATAATCAGTATTGTCAAATCAGATCAGTCTAGTCTGGTCTAGTTTTCATCATCCTGCAATGAGCCTAAATGTATTATTAGTGTTTGTTTCAGGGTTGTTTATATTTTCATAATCACTCTGACATTGTAAGATTATAATAGTCTATGTCTGTGGGAACTGTGGTGCAGAAAATGGTGCATTTGCTACCTACATGTACAGTCTAAGAGCTGTTAGCTCTTTACAGATTCAAATGGTCATGTCCATGTCCCATTCTCCCTCTCTCTCCCCCACTTTCCGGTCAGCCTTTACTGTCATGAATAAAGTCTAAAAAGCCCAAATATAATTTAAAACCAAAAATGGTTTATGGTAATTGTTATACTGGAGTTTGTACTGTTAATATCATATCAGACAATATATACTGTCATCATTCAGTCCAAGTTTAAACGCTGTATAGTAATTGTTGTGTCAGTAGACACTGGATGTAACAACAGAAATGATGATTGTTTGTGTATTGTTCTTTGAGCTGATGCTGGCCACAAAGACATTTGCTCACTATGTAGTCCACTCAATCTTCAACTTCCTGTCTGGGTTGTTGTGTGTGTGTGTGTGTGTGGGGGGGGGGGGGGGTTGGGTGGTTTACAAGGACTTTTTTTTAGGTTACAATCAGGTAATTACAAGGGTATTATGCATTATATATATATATATATATATATATATATATATATATATATATATATATATATATATATATATATATATATATATTATTATTATTTTTTATGTAAAAATGCAGAAAAAAAGGGTTAGGTGAGGGTTAGGTTAAGGGGTAGGGTTAGGGTTAGGGGATAGAATCTATAGTTCGTACAGTATAAAAATAATTATGTCTATGGAGAATCCTCATAATGATAGCTGCACCAACATGCGTGTGTGTGCGTGCGAGTTTGTGTGTTTAATGCTTATTTGTCGCTTGTTGAAAAGATCAAGTGTCATTTTTGCTGATAAATATTAGTCCAAAATATGTGAAAAGTATTTTTTTTAACTTAGGCATAGAATACACCCCTATATCTGCCTTACACCATATTATTATTATTGTTATTATTATTATTATTATTATTATTATTATTATTATTACTACTACTACTACTACTACTACTTCAACTATTTATCTATTTTTTGACATTGAAACTCTGTATGTATGTAAGCTTTAATCATTTTATCTTTGTTTTGTTTACTGACATTTAAGAAGCGGCGAGGCATTTAGAGCCGTTCCCCTCTGGTAGGTACCAGCGATTTTTCCTCAATCCGTAATTTGAGGTCTACACCATGAAGCATTTATTCTATTAATTTCAGGATTTTTTGGTAATAACCAATAAGCAAAGTAGGCTAAATATGCTGTGACAACATGCAATAATAAATAAAACAGCATAATAATAATAATAATAATAATTATTATTATTATTATTATTATTATTATTTAATATTAAACAACGACAGCCAAAATAATAATAACAATAATTGTTATTATTATTATTATTATTATTATTATTACTACTACAACAAGTGTTGTTATTGTTGTTATTAATATGTCAATAATATATTATAATCATCTATATTGTTTAATCAATGCAGGCATTAGCTAATATGTTATAAATATATTATTACACCATTATTAAAATGAGCATGTATTTGTGACCAAATACTGTTTTGTTTAAATTGTACTGAAATTGCTATGGTTTTAATCAAGATTAGGCCAAGATCATTCAAAAGGCATATGTGACGAAAACATTGTAATTATTAAATTATCACCATAACAGCATATACTTGACTCTGGTATAAAAAACAGTAGGCTATTTTAAAATGAGCTAGATTAGGCAACCTTAGATTATTACAATAAAACAAAACGTCGTGATGTGTGTGTGTGCACAGAGCAAACATATGATTCAAAATTGAACCATGTGAATACAACATCCATTATGTTACCTCATGAGAGGTTGTTTTAAATGACCAGTGTTATGACGGAGGCAACATTATTGTTTTGTTAGCATTATTGCTATTTTTATTTTATTAATATCTTTAACAAAATGCTTGTAAATCGTAACTAATATGCTTGTGTTGCTATGTTAAATACAATTTTGAAATTTAGAAATATACATTGAGGGCTGATTTCAACTCAATCCCTAAATGAAAAATCTGGTAGCCTGTACGAAATGTGTTATATTTAACATAGGGTCAATTGAAATCTATAGTCATGTGGAATAGGCCAATTTGCTTTAACATGATCATATGGTGGTCAAAAAACATAATAAAACATTAATAGTATATAATCGGCTACTGGCTTGTTTTGAACCGTTTCACTCATTGTGTGGCCAATCACGTAGCCATAAACCAAGCTATTTCTAGATTTCTTTATTTGTTACTGAAGTATAGTGTGCGTGTGTGACTGTAGGCCCTGGGTTTTATCGTCAATGGGAATTAAGGACAGGTGGAAGAGATCGTTTTCTCTCTTTAAATCTCGCCCTTGTCTGTCCTCCATGTCCAATGTTTGCAGTGGGCGTCGCGCGGGAATAGAAGGTGCATTCTTATTATTTCAAAATGATGTAGTAGCTACCAACTATTGAGATTACACATTTTTGAATTTTTTTTTTTTTTAAAGAGAAGCTAATGGCCTCGGGATAGCTTAGGCCTGCCCTTTAGATTTTACACTACTATTCTGTTCATACCAGGCCGCTCGCATAGCAACCATCTATAATGTATGAGCCTGACAAGAGGACAAAGCCATAGTAGAGTTGAGCACGCGAAAGGTCTTTGCAGGTCAGCTGCACGAGCCAAATGACGCCTGAATGGTTGAGCAAGAGAAACTCTTGAGCTCTTCCAAGCAGCCGAAAGACTATAATATCCATTTAATAAAATTCCATCTGTATCTACATGAACTTCTTAATTTGAACTTGAACTGTTTGCTGTGGAATATTTACCCTTGTCACGTTTGT
This sequence comes from Myxocyprinus asiaticus, assembly GCF_019703515.2. NCBI lineage: Eukaryota > Metazoa > Chordata > Actinopteri > Cypriniformes > Catostomidae > Myxocyprinus > Myxocyprinus asiaticus. The sequence goes on along the minus strand of NC_059346.1, from coordinate 30,448,934 downwards.
GTCCAGCGAGCAGTTGCATGATTACATCACAGTCGCTGTTTGTGTGCATGTAGCCTAAGCCTGCGAGCGTTTCCTGCTGCTCCATTGGCCTACTGAACTATCTCTCCTGTGCGTTTCCTCTGCGTCCACTCTAGATAGGCATTTGTGCGCCCCCATTCACAGCGCCACAAAGAAACACACAAAAAACAAATATTCATTTGGTTTTATTTTCCATAAGTATTAACTATTGCTCATTTTAAACCACATGTGATTGCCTAAAAAGGTTTGTCATATGGGTTGGTCTCAAAACATGTTCTATTGTGGTCCTAATTGTCGTCTCTTTGAAGAAGTTTATCTGTAATTACAAACCATTATCCTGTAGTATAGGCATCCAAACGGCAGTTAATTATGATGGCTGCCAATGGCTTTGGCTGAAGTTCAGCAAACTGGCCTCCTTCGCTTTTCCACACATAAATCGCGCTAACGAATTTAGCCCTCTGTTTAACTGTCCGATTTCTCTCTTTTACTATTTTATCTTCTGCTCACTGTGTGAATTGAATCCCTTATTAACACCACAGATGACCAAAAGAGGAGAGTTCTCCCATGGACAGGGCCAGCTGGATCAGATCACGCCGATTATCATCGACCTGAGGGCAGGGAAACACCCAACACACCACGTTTCTCACCCCAGTGACACTATGCTGTCGCTGGGTATAATTACGGAGATAAATGTGGGAAAGAACATAGCGATAAGTAGGCTATACCATGATGATGAGAAACCGCTTCTACTAGTGAAGAATGGTAGAATTATGGGATAAGAAAATGTATATGAGCGTCTAAAAATAGGCCTACTTAAGCCCACCTCTGAATGGACGCTGTCTTTTGTGATCATGTGGAATATGCAGACGATTCATTGGTTGATTGATGGAGATTATTGCAAAATGATATAAAGAACACCAGAGGTAATTGCATAAACGGACGGAATGGGTTATATTTGCTGCTATCTAAATGACTAAATGTGTATAATCTACAATGTTTTAGTGTCATTGTAGGGCCATATCCATTTCGTGGGATATCTGGTAGAAATGTGAAATATGTGAAATAACTGCTGTCTTTCTTCAAACTATTAATTCAAAGCGGCATTGTGTACCCTCCAAGCTTCAGAAAATAAATAGCGTGCCATCGTATTATGTTAGCAGCACATCACTCAGACTCTCTTGATCTTCAAAGCACATGCCAGATTTACAGTGTTCGGATAGGCAACTCCAGGCCTCTAAACATTGCTTTTCCACTGATAATTGATAAATGGGCAACCCAAATGCATAAATGTGTCAGAGCACTGAAACGTAGCCGTTTTTCTTTTGAAATAGGTTGACTACAGCAATTCTCACAAAGACCTTCGTTCAACTGGACAGTCATCGAATAGGCCTATCTTTATCATCAAATCGATTATATATATATTTGATCCATTTATCCTTGGCAAAGAAAGATACATAGGCGTTCTGGAGTTCAGTCTTCTACTAACCGAGTTAATCTCGTCATATTGCTGAGTCAAAATACTCCTTGTCATTTCACAACAGCTCCCTCGTAACCTTTATATTAGGGTTCAACTGCGCCTCTACTTTTTCCATTTCTGTGTCTCTCTCTCTTGCCTTCTCGCACACACAGTGGGTTTTTTAATGCATGACGCCATCGAAAACTCGAAAAGTGCTGTAACAGCAAAACATGCAATTGACATGAACAGAGAAGGACACAAATTCTCATCTTATATGTGTTAATAAAAAATATATTATTATTGTTATTATTACTATGCTGTTGTTGTGGTAATACATCTTCTTGTTGTTTCATTTCTTACAATACAGTACGCTCGTGTAGCAACCCAATAGTTTTACTCCTCTCAAAACATATAGATTATCTTTTTGTGAAATTTAAGGCCTATTTAGTCATTGGAAGTGGCAACATTTATGCATTTTTATCATGCTATTTCTACTTGATCTAACCCTAAAATTAGTTTTCTTTGTGTAATGTATTCAGGTTTATTCAGTGATTCAGTTAAATAATACTTTTGACTTGAATCAAACTTCAAATTTAGAAGTCACCACATGAAGCACATTTTTAGGTTACCATTTTTTTCAGTGTGGTTGTATTTATTTTCAGAATACAAAAGGATCAAGGCAAAGTGAAGACCTGGTAGACCACAGAAGCCTATAGTGGTATTATCTTAGTAGCACATATGAAGCTGTAGATGAGACCGTGTTGCTGTCTATCAAAAGAGTTAATTTCCACTCAATTTATTTTGTAAAACAATATTTATTATTAATGAAAAACAGACCGTGTAAAAAATATCACAGTTCGAGTATACAATACCAAAGAATGTACATTGCTAATTAGGCTACTGAGAAGTACACGTATAAAAAAACAAAACAAAACAAAAAAAAAACGCTCGATTTTTACCCTCGTGAATTTTCATTACAAAGTAAAAAAAAAAAAAAAAAAAAAAAACATTTTGTCAAACTAGAAAACATTTGTGTCTTCACACAAAATATATAATTGTAGACATTTGACAATTTATTTTATAGCCTGTAAAAATGTTGTCCTGAGACGCCCTTTGCAGTGATTACCCCAATCACATTAACATCGAAAAGTTGGGGGAGGAAATTGGATTGAACTAAAATGTTAACATAAATATATATTTTATATTTCACAGCTTGAATATAGGCACGGAAGTGTTACTGTCCACTATTCAGCTGCGTTTAAGAAATAAACAAAACAATACAAAAATTATCCTACCTTAAACATAGGAGTGTATCGCTTTAGAAATGTTTACATTTTTAGTTAAGAAATTAACAGCCGCTCGTGCCACTGACAATCCTGTTTGCGTAGGTTTCGTGTAAAGCCAATGGTCCGTGCAAGACTCCCGGTAGTGGATGTGGTGGGTTTGGGGAGTGCTGAGACGCGAGGGTCTGCGGCAGCATTGGGACCACCGGGGAGGTCCGTGAGGCACAGTGCGAGTTCGTTGGGCTTAAAGAGCTCCCAATAATGCTGTCTATGGAGAAAGGTGAACGGTGAACCGGGGACTTGGCCGCAGTCTGTATGGGGGAGGAAAGACCGGGACTTAGTGGAGGATAGAAGCGCGAGCGGGCGAGCTCCGTAGTGGTTGGCATGAGGGAAGGCGCTGGGATGAGAGTTCCGGTGTGAGGATGCCGGGACGGGGGGGGCGGCGGCTGCTGTTGCTGCTGCTGCTGAAAGGCGAGGAGCGCAGAATGCGCGTGGTAAGACTGAAGCTGTAGACCGTATCCGCAACCGTAAGGTCCGTAGCCGTATGCAGCGGCAGCGGGGAGAAAGCCTCCGTGATCCCGGAGAAGTTCTGGCGCTTGCTGGCGTTTAAAGCGTTTCCGGCGTCGTAAAAAGCTCCCGTTATCAAACATGTCGGCTGACTCTGGGTCCAGTGTCCAGTAGTTGCCTTTACCGGGGTTCCCTGGCTCCCGTGGTATCTTGACGAAACAGTCATTTAAGGACAGGTTGTGTCGGATAGAGTTCTGCCAAGCTGGGAACTTTTCCCGGTAGTATGGAAATCTGTTACTGATGAAGTCACAAATCTCGCTGAGCGTCAGACGCTTCTTTGGACTTTGGAGGATTGCCATGGTGATGAGTGCGATGTAGGAGTATGGGGGTTTCACCAGCGAGTTTTTAGTCGCTGGCTTGAAGGGGTCCCGTGCGGTGGATGCATCCACACCAGGCGGGGAACCGTTGAGCAGGATTTCGTCGTGCATCTGAGCCACCTCGTCCACGTAGGAGCGTGTGTGCCCGTCACCATTATCTCCCTCCCCAACCACGTCAATGTCGGTCTCCTCTGAGAGCACAGACGCATCCGACATCTCAGAGCTCAAAGTCATGGCTCTCTCTCGCCTGTTGGGCTACGGCGGAGAAGCGCTGTGTGTGCTGAGCCTGCGTGTTACCTGCGCTCTCGATCCTGGAGAACTCATAAGACGCGTCGAGCAGATACGCAAGAGGCAGAGAGGACGTGCCAGCGCGTCACCGGTGCCATAGGCTTTTAATTGATTGATATCAGCTCCGAATCAAGAGGTCGTCTTGATCGCAACATCCACTCGCTTATTCTATAGGGGTAGTATCGGGGGAAACCCTCCTAAAGGCCAAACCAGGATTCCAAAGAGGGCGGATCTTTCCTTACGCTTTATACCAGCTCCCTGATCACATGACAACCAAGCGTCACCACTGCTATTGATGAGATAAAAAATATCAGGCAGAAAACGGTCTTTGAAAGATAACCCCAAGAACTGTGAAGTTCATCTCTATCTTTGGTGGTCATCTCTGTTTATTTCCATGGTTTGATGGGATTTTTCATGTCCTGGGTGAAATGCTACTGTCTTTGTAATAGACTCGGAGATGTGAGAAGATCAGCGAACTAAGCACAACGATATGGTAGGACCCTCCCCGACTATTATTATATTTTTCACAAAAGGATGACACCTGTAATAAATGTTTTAACTAATCCCAATGTTGGGCATAGCGTTTAACGTGAGGTTCCTGGACATAATGGAATTGTAGTTGAGTGGATTTTGAAATGCTTCCACAAATGCGCATGGGCCCCATGTCTGCCCTCACTACGCATCGTGGTTTGCGTGACACGGGAGTGCTCTAGATCATCCGTGAGCCATTGGTAATGGAAAAAAAAATCAGCTGTTAACTCGCATCAGTCACGCGGATCACGAAAGAGCATTCGAGCTCGAGAAAAAGAAGGGCACATGCGCATGTGCCCCACAGTGAGAGGCCAAAATGGCCATATTCATAATTCATATTTTCAATTAAGCTTGTCGAGTAATAGTCATCATATTTATTATAATTTCTTCCCCTTTTAAAAATGAGCATTTGTGAGTATATGGGGATATTGGAAGGCTCTGATTCTGCACATTAAGAAAAAAGTCTACGTCGTTGAATAGTTTGGGCACACGTGCTCATAGGCCAGAATTAAAACAATAAACATGAAAAGAATAAAGTTGAAAATAATAAATATATGAACAATTATTTTAAACACAGCTTGTTAATGCCTAAAAATACACAATACATTGTTGACAATTTACAGCTTATGATAATTAGCCTAAATATAAGCAGGATAAAATCAGTCAATTATTATGCGGCTAGGCCTACTAATAATCCATTATAAAATAATTTTGGGATGAAAACAGGTTATAGCCCAACAATGATTTTATCTGTCTTTTATTCATTCGGTTTCTTTTCCCACGTTTGTTTTTAGACTGTCAGCTTAAAGCCGAAAGCCATTTCTCTCAAAGAAATCGGCTGTGAAACTTAATTGCTGAGGTTAACAAAGCACTTACAACCATTGTATTAAAGAAATATGTTTGTGACTCTTTTCATTAATTAATTAATTAATTTACTTATTTGAATAAACAAATATTAGTTTGAATAAACTGTTAGTTGTTCATCTATAACGGTACAGTATATTATTATTATTATATTATTATTATTAATAATACTGTACTAGTACTACTACTGCTACTACTACTACTAATGTTATAATATTGATATAATTAAATAGTTATGATTTATTTATTTATACTGTTATTAGGATAAAACACAAACCAACAAACAACACTCAGTCAAGTCGTTATTCTCGCTCTGCCAAAGAAAATAAAAAACATTTAAACATAGAGAAATTGCATTTAAATTTGGTTACTAAAACAACTTGTGGTAGGAGTGATGAAAACATTCTTGTCCAAAACAGACACAACGCTGACCCATAGAAACTCGTGGACCCGGCATAAAATAAAGGACTTTTCAAACTTCCCAAAATAAATGATCTTTTCATTCTTTATTACAGCTAAATGTTAGTTCTGGAGGATCCAGTGGGTATAAGGGGTATTTTTGTATGATGACAAAAACATCTGGTCCAGTTTGATGGCCGTTTTATGGTAACTCATGTGGTCAGGCTTGTGTAGGCTATTTAACATATTTACTTCCAGCAGATATTATGGACTGTAATAGTGCCATCTCGCGGCAGTTTCATCATTCTTAAGACAAACTTTTTGTTTGTTCAACCTCTTCATCAAATCTCAGCTACGCCTCAGTTTTGGTTCCCTGCATTATTATTTTAGATAAAATAATAATAATAATAATAATAATAATAATAATAATAATAATATATAGCCTAAAACAATCTCTGATCTAATCTCTCTTTGCAAGCAAATCTGACTTTAAATGCAGTTGTGGTGGTTACACCTTGAACCGAAGAGTAGCCTCTAATTAAAACTACACAATCATTCATAAATCTATTCGAATTGCCTGTATTTATTTAATAAACCTTTAATTAACGCGACCTGTCCGTTGTATTTTTCCAGGGATTTTTTAAAGAGTATTTTGGATGTTTTTGATGTTAAGTTGTCCATGCAAAGAAAAGAAAAGAAAATATCTGTGACTAAAAATTGCACGATGCAAGGTTGCACGGCTACAAAATAAAATGCAAAATGCAAGATAATTAAGCTATAGGCTACAATTAAGTGTAAAACAAAATCTTTTTATTCTGGGGTAGAAGTCTAAAGGCGGCAGTTATTATCATGAGCGGCTTTAATTATTTAATGAAAACAAAATGAAGTTGAACGCTGTAAAAAAAAATGCTGTATTACCGATATCAAATAGCAGTGTGATATAAAAATCTTCAATTTTAGATCAGAGACAGATAACTTTGCGTAAAGATGCTTTATATTTCGGTAAAATTTAGAAGGATCTACACAAATTAAATGTTAAAGAACGGTCAACTAACGTGCTTTTCAGGAAAGAAAACTTTCACTTGCTTCTAGCCTGCAGTAAATTAAATGAACCCTGAACCAAGACCTTATAGTGGAACCGAACAAATGGTTTATTTAAATATGATTACAAATCAATTACAGTTCAATTACATGTGGTATATAGATATAAAATATATGAATAAGATACATTGTCAAATATTGTTGCACAATATCCTTTGTAAGGATGCTCAATTCATATCAGGACTCATGTTCCTATTGGCTGTGGCGTAATTGTTTTGCACGTGAGAGTGAATGAATTTGAATTTTTGAGAACCAGGGCGCCGTAAGCCGGGTCAGGGCTGGTATGGTTAAACCACATCTAAAGTGTTTCTAAATTTCCGAAGGGGTGAGCCCATGCGCTTTCCGTGCCACGGGGGTTTTGGATACCATGAAAGCACTCGACGCGCGAACCCAATCCCTGCCTGCCACTCGGTGACAAATCCCATGGATGTAATCTGAATTTTCGCAACATGCAACTCATAAATTAAGCAAAGACAAACCTACTTAAAGTTATAATGTGTATCAGTGCGTTTTGAAAGTGCATAAAAAATCTGCTGCCCTCCAATTGATAATGCATTTAAATAATTATGTGGAGGCCATAACCAACAGACTCATAAGTCATTTTCTGCATTTGGATTGTGTGTTTTAACCTTTCAAGTGCGAAAAGAATTTGTTCTTTTAAAATATTTCACTGCACTCTCCCACATATTTAATTACGTTCACAAATTACATTTACATTCACATGAAAAAGCCTCGCCAAATCTTCCACGTTTCATGAGGAGTGGAACTTCTGACATGACTTCATATTTTCATGCGATGTAGACTTTTTTTTAAATAAATGTTTTCTTGTTAAAACATCTAAATCCTGAACTTCCCATTTTTTATAATTTCTTTAGTGTTTATGTCTTTAAGCCCATTGGCAAAAGTGTGATGACTTTATTCTTTAAAGGCCTGCCAAAAGCTCTTACACTTTTTGATCATCTTTATCATTATTTATTTATAAATGTATTTTATTTATATTTTTGGCTGAGTAAGATTTGTCATTAAACTGAGGATGTTACTGTGATGCAGAATCCACCCTCTTCCTGTATCTTATTTTCCAGAAGGCCTGCTATATGGTCAGATCACACCTTTGCCCCTGGTCACTAAAAGAAATCATGTGATATATATTTATGGTTGTTGATACACAATCTGGTATCCCTGCATTTAAAGTAAAATCATTATATATATTCTCTTGTAGGCTATAGGTCAACAAAAGTGCACCAAGCGCAACAGCGTTAAGTATTTAAGACGGTATTATCCTTTGAAGGAACTTAGTAAATTGTGTAATAAGCAGTGTTGGATGTAATCAGATTACAAAGTAATTAGTTACTGTAATCTAATTACTTTTAGGCACAGCAAGTAGTTTAACGCTTTACATTTTAAATTCTTGTATTCAGATTACAGTTACTGACTTTCAATGAAAGTAATACTTTTAAGTACATTACTTGGGTTACAAATATTTCTAAAAAAAATATTATTTAGGTGTAAAACAGTTCAAATGTGAATTAATATGTACGTCTGTTCACATTTCTGTGACAGCTGAAGGGTGTGTGACAATGAACAAGGAGAAAATATACATTAATTTTGAATTTGTTGAGCAGGAAAACAAAAAAAATGTGAAAGTGTTTTAGAAAGTAACTTAAAATTACAATTTTTTACAGAAGTAGTTAGTAATTTGTAGTGGATTACTTTTTTTGGTAACTTGCCCAACACTGGTAATAAGTGTTATATAGCTATAAATACACTGGTATAGATTTTTCCATGGATCGATGTGATGTTCCACCATTTGAAATTGGCTACTAAAAGGTGTCATATAAAAATGCATATTAATCATCTGAGAATGGAAACCAATTCAACCCGTTTTCTCCAAAAACTTATTTTCGCTAGCAAAGCCCCCTTTTGGATATTTTTGGTAAAAACATGAAGGCCTACCACTAGGACCATATCAATAACAATAACATTACAGCATCATTTTACAGAATACGTCCGACAATACTGGCTGAACTCTATTCGTGGCCCAGAGAGGCAGCAATTCAAGTTCCAGCCCACTGCATCGCATTTCAGTCCTGTCGTCACATCCGTCCTCCTCTCTCGCTTCCATCTTGCTCTCCGCGTGTGTTTGCTGCTAGCGTGCAGGTCAGTGAGGAGCTCTAAAATACTCTATTTCCTGCACAACCACTGCTGGTTCCGAGGCTCAAGGTAAATAAGAACCTTATTTACCCAAAGCGGCTGCTGTTTTATAGGAATCACCCGTGGAAAGGTGCTGGAATCGTTTCGGGTGAGACTCGGCCCTGCCGGGAGAGACAGGCCTGAGAGCGCATGAGACACTAGCGCTCCTGCTAGCTCACAGCAAACAAACGCCACGAGTCTTCAGACGCGACCGATTTCCATAATATTGTCCAGTTTCATTTGTGCAGACCAAATGTTTAAAACGTTCCTAGACGAAGTACTTCGTTACGGATTTTCCACAAGTTTCTACTTTTTTATTTTTATCAATTGGCTAACGCTTTTTATTAGTTGTCCAAGAATTGCACTGTTTGTTTGGAGGCCAATCCGTCGTATTGTTTTGAGTTTGAAACTGTAAATCATTGGGTGAGAGTATCGACATGGAAGCGTGATGTAGCGCGCAACTACCCGACTTCATTTACTTTAGTCGAGCGGTCGCTCTTGTTTGGCTAGTTCAACAACCATCACTGATTGTTTTTCTCATTGGGCCCGGGACCCGTTTTACTGGCCACTGCTTTTTATATAAATCCGTCGTTATTTGACTTGTTCAGTGGAATTTTGTGCAAATACCTGAGTTTAACGGTTTAGTTTTGGCTTTGCTACATGTGTTTTAGAAGTTTTCTTGAGGACTATATAAACGCTATTCCTCTGAATGGGTCATTTAGGCCGCACCACTTTAAATAATTTGTACTCTAACTACATCATGCACTGCACAATACCACTGACATCATTCTGTGTCTTACAGATGAAAGAAACAATAATGAACCAGGAGAAATTAGCCAAGTTGCAAGCACAGGTTCGCATCGGTGGAAAGGTAAGAGATCGTATGTTGTTGAGCTTATAGAGCAAAACCCCCACTAAAACTTGGGAAAGGCTTAACTTTAAGATTTACTCCACAATTGTATGCAACTCAGCCATAGTTCCTCTCAAATGTATTGATGGCTTTTTTTGCTAGGGTACCGCCCGCAGAAAGAAGAAGGTGGTCCACAGAACAGCAACTGCAGATGACAAGAAGCTCCAGTTCTCCCTGAAAAAGCTGGGAGTAAACAACATCTCTGGAATTGAGGAGGTAATGTCTTAATCAACTGAATACAAAGTCAGCAAATAACTGAAATGTTTAGATGCATATTTTGGCCATTCAATTAAAGTTTGTGTGAAATGTTTCACACTGTTACCTTGCAGGTGAATATGTTCACAAACCAGGGCACGGTAATCCACTTCAACAATCCCAAAGTGCAAGCCTCACTGGCAGCGAACACCTTCACCATCACAGGCCACGCTGAGACCAAGCAGCTCACGGAGATGCTGCCCTCTATCCTCAATCAGTTGGGCGCTGACAGCCTTACCAGTCTGCGCAGACTTGCAGAGGCCCTACCCAAACAAGGTGTGTGATTCAGTTAAAGCTGTTTTTTGCTTAAAGTCTATTGTCATTCATTTTATGTAGCAAGCACCATAATGAAATAACTTGCACCGCAAAGTGACAGTTGTGTATGTCTTGCTAACAGTTAAAAGCACATGTAGGGAGGAGGGGTGTCACAGCTGTTGGTTTATCTGTTCCTTCAGAATATATACTTTTGAATAGATGTACAGTTGGCTATTCAGGCCTTGACTAAATTACTTTGTGTTCTGATAGAATCGGCTTGAAGTAGGCTTACCTTTTTACCAAACATTTACATAATTGAAAAGTTAAATGTTTGTTTGAGCTGCTGAATTCATGTATACTTAAAGGCATAGTTCACCCAAAATTGAAAATTCTCATATAATTTACAATCCAAGTGAATGGTCAGGCCTCAGAAGCCCCAAAAAGGAGATAAAGTCAGCATAAAAGTAATCTATTTTACTCCAGTGGTTTAATCAATGTCTTCTGAAGCTATTTAGTTGGTTTTGGGTGTGAACAGACTAAAATGTAACTCCTTTTTCACTGTACATCTTGCCATTGCAGTCTCTAGGCACGATCATGATTTGCTTGAAATCATGATCGCCAAGGAGACTGCTGTCAAGATTAAGAGTTCTGTTTTGGTCTGTTCTCACCCAAAACCAACTGGATCGCTTAAGACACTGATTAAACCACTGGAGTCATATAGATTACTTTTATGCTGACTTTATCTCCTTTTTGGGACTTCTAAGGCCTGATCACCATTCATTTGCATTGTATGTACCTACAGAGCTGAAATATTCTTCTAAAAATCTTTATTTGTGTTCCGCAGAAGAAGGTCATTCACATCATAGATGGCATGAGGGTGAGTAAAGGATGAGAATTTTCATTTTTGGGTGAACTATCCTTTTAATGTAGAACCAATGGTCTATTTCTTGTTTTGTTGGAGTTTAGGATTGAAACTTTTGGATATATTATTGATTGACAGTAAATGCTTTAGAATCACCAACTAAAATTGTAAATGTGAGTACATGATTTTAAACCGTGTTGACAGTAAATCTTCACCCATCATTTCAGCTGGTGATGGAAAGGCACCCGTAGCTGGTGGAGAGGAAGATGATGATGATGTTCCAGGTTAGTATGCTTATTTGCTGTAATGTTTTTTATATCTTGTGTATTTTTATGTATTTTTATATGCATTCTTGCTTGTAAAGCAATCCTTACCATATGGATTTTTGTGTGTGGTAATGTAAGCAGTGCACGCTTTCTTACGTTAGCACAGTGACTCTGCTTGTAGTGTAGTAATGCCCAAAAAAGGAAGGTTTAGGCAGGTCATTTTTGGCTCTAGAAAGTGCCATCATGGACTAGTGTTTAAAATCTTCTCTATTGTTTATGAGTACTGAAAGCTTGGTTTGCTTTTCTTTTTGAAGAGAGGTGGGGGGGGGGCGCAACACATAAGGTTGCTATTACAATTCCCCACTTCTCCTCCCAGGGAAAACTCCATTCAGTAACAAGTCTCGCAAATGTAAAGTATGATTACATCTCCAATACTACAAAATGAGCTTGGCCACGTGATGACAAAGGGTTAACAGCTTGCACCATTGTGCCCATAACTGAGATTCAACCTTTTCTGTCCCCTCTGAAAACAATCAAACTCCAGCCTTCTGTTAGTGATTTCCACTCTTGACGCCCTGGAGCAGAATAGTTGATGTCCCATTTATCAGATTTCATCTCATAAAAGAGAACCTGCTTTTGATCATCTGTGGTTCCATTTTTACAGCTGTGGACTTTTCAGTCCCCCAGTGCTCATTTATGTCCGCTGTGAAAACCACACACTAGGGTTGCACGGTTTACCGGTACTAACGAAGTATTGCGATACCAAAAAAATTAAGATTGTACTATATTATCTTGTTGCTAATTTTGGTCCCATATTACAGTATGCTGTCATTAGCAAAATAAAATGAGATGCGACAATTTTGAGATTAAAACAATGACAATTTGAAAATAAAATAGAAAACCTCTGGACATGGCCAAGTGTGATCATTAAACAGCAGAAGGATGTAATTTAATTAAATATTATACAATCACATGCGCTGCACGCTACAGAATGAACAAGAGGTGCCGCTCTGCTCTGTCATCTGCTTCACACACGCGTGCACGCATGCTCACACTCACAAACGCAACACACACTACTGGTGCTTCATTTTCATGCAATGTGTTTAGAATATAAACGGCTGTTAACACTTAAATGAACTCATCGGGTGCAGCTCGGAAGTCGTGACGGGATTATCCCAGCATTAATGGGAAGCTTGATATAACTAACCCATCAAAAATTGGAAGAACTCAAAGGTCTGTCAAAATAAAAGTCAAGCTAAAGTAAAAGCTCTATTCAACTGGATGTGTGAAATTGAAGACAGAAAAATATAACTACTGAATAAAAATGTAATATTCAAAGAGTAGCAATAACAATTATATAATTATAAATGGTTGTTTTAATATTATTATTATCTGTATGCAATATCACAAATGCAAGTGTTTTATCAGCATGTTATGATTCAGCCATAGCAGCCTTATGCCACAGGTAATCAGATTTTTTTTTCATTGATGTTTTCATTAATACTGTGAAGCTCTGTTATGCAGTGTTTTATTTGACCAAAAATAAAATTGCAATTTATATATATATATATATATATATATTTACTTTTTTTTTATGTATCAATTTGATTAAACACCATTTGATCATAACATTTAATTAAAGCATTAACATGGAATCCAGAAAAATTTAAATGGAAAACGCATAATTTGTATCTGTAAGACTTTATGCAGTTCTTTTAATCAAGTCATTTGTGTAATTTCATCAGAAATCTGAGGCTTTTTATATGTTGATTATAGTATCGATTTAGTATCAATACCGAGGTACTAGTGCTGGTATCGTACTGAAGCAAAAATGTTGGTATCGGAGCAACCCTACCACACACAAAGTGATCTCAGCAGAGAAACGGAGAACTTTAGAAATTACCTTTCCATATGTTTCTATAAACACTCGCAGGTTGTTTCACAAAGATGAGATTGAGTTCCTGTCACTTTCACACTGATTGGGTGGTCAGCCATCCTAAACCATGGTGTTCTCACATTTTCAGCCATCATAGACCCTTTAAATTGTCATTGTCTATACGATATTGACCTGATGATGTTTTATCAAATGCTTGTTTCCTCTCTTTGCAGATCTTGTTGAGAATTTCGATGAGGCTTCAAAGAACGAGGCAAATTAACTTGATGGGAAAGGTGTTTGAAATCTCCGGTCTCAGCGGAGACATGTGGGACTTTTTTTTTTTTTTTTTGCATCCCCAAATCTCCTATATCTTGTGCACTGATGTGACCCATTTGTGTCCATGCTGAGAGTATGAGATTGTTTGTACCACATGGCTTCATGCACAGTGTGTTTGTTTGCTTGTGCGGTCCAAGAGGCATTTTTACCTCCACCTTCCCTGTTACTGAGGCTCACTTGTTTGCAGCCTATCTGAATCAACATCTGGAAATAAACATTTGCTATTGACAAAAGCTTATTAAATACACATTTTTTTTTTGTCTTTTTTTATTGAGGCCCGGTACACACCATGCTGTTTACCTGAAACATTATTTAACCTACATTTAAGACAACTCTTAATTGTCTGGCAGGTCCAAAGAGTTAAAAAAGACTTTAGAAATACAATGAATTACTTGCTGAAGTATAAAGCACATTTAGATAAAAGGACTGTGTTTATTTTTGGACAGGTAGACATGACTTGTGGTTATAAGTTTCTGTTGTTTTAAAAATGTCCTGAAGTTGTCTTATTTTTAAGACATAATTCAGACATGTCCTTCAGTTTAAATAAAAGTGAAAAATATATATTTATTTACAGTTTTGTAGCACCAAACTTGCATTGAATGAGGGCAATCTAGTGTGTAAACTTTTTTTTTTTTTTTTTTTTTTTGCAAACATGAATGACAAGTGTCATCTTGACAACAGCTGAATTAGTACTTGGATCGATCTGAAATTATATGACCAGATTCTGTCCATGTCCTTTTCTGTCATTTTTCCACCTGCTTAATTCAAAGAGTGCCCAAAATTAGGTTCTTGACAGAGGCTTTTTTATGAGCCATTCTTAATTCCGTTAAATATCTTTTCAAGTAAATAATGTAACTAGGTGAAGATCTATGTGACGAATCCAAAACACACATAACTGACCAAAAAACAAACCTCTACATACTGTATATCAGCTGATTAGCAACACTCAAAATCAGATGTCAGCACTTTGTGTTTGTTGATCTGTGCCTTTGCATCCTTGAAATAAATTCAAAATATTCAAGGACACTCAAAAAATTACTACTAAATAAATATAAAATGTTTCACAAACGTGCAAAACAAAACTGTCCACTATATCAGTTCACTGATATTAAACATTCAAAGAATGTTCTCCCCGAGTCTCCTTGTATTTCCTCTTTCTCACAGTTACTTTAGTGCCATGGTTATTCTTTGATACCTTGTAGAAGCTTCAGGAGATGAGCCTCCAAGACCTGTTGGACTGGAAACAAACAAATCGAATAATACTCGAGGTATTTTTTTAAAGAAAGTTAGATTTACTGGCTTTATCCATTTTATGTTGATAGTAATCATTTAATAGTTACCATTTCTATGGCCCATTGCCACAGCCATGTCCATAGCATTGAAACCAGAATCAGATTCCATGGTTGGGTCAGCTCCACTCTCTTTTCATTTGGAAACAATATTCATTACATTACAGTGAACCAAACTTGAGGACCTATGAAGAAAACTACTGGAATGCTATAGAATAAAACTTAATTCAAAGTAAGCCTTTTACCTAAGAGGATTTCCACACAGCGAATATGATTGCCATGTACTGCATAGAGTAATGGAGCTCCACCATTCTGGAAATAGATGAGCATAAAATATATTTATTTTTTAAATCAAATTTTTAAACCAGCATTCTGTAAAAAATAAATACAATTTCACTTTAATGACAGACACATGATTGCCATTCGCAAATCATCTTTGACATCTTTAAAAATCAGAAATGTATCAAATGACTCATACCCAGTCATATTCATTGACGTCAACTCCACAGTCGATAAGCATTCTAACAATATCCGTGTACCCTTTACTGCAGGCCAGTGACAAAGCACTCTCTCTCCCCTTGGCCAAAAGATGAGGATCTGCACCCTGAAAGGAAGGTAGTGTCAGTATCTGGAGATTTGTCAATAAAATTTTACTTTTGCTCTCTGTGCCAGGTACAGTGTATTATACACTCACTGAACACTTTATTAGGAACACTATGGCCCTAATAAATTTCCTGACGTGGTCTTTTGCTATTGTAGCCCATCCGCCTCAAGGTTTGCAGTGTTGTGCATTCTGAGATACTATTCTGCTCACTACAATTTTACAGCGGTTATCTGAGTTACCAAAGCCTGCCTTTCAGCTCGAACCAGTCTGGCCATTCTCCGTTGTCCTCTCTCATCAACAAGGTGTTTCCCTCCGCAGAACTGCTGCTCACTGGATGTTTTTTGTTTTTGGCACCATTCTGAGTAAACTCTAGAGACTGTTGTGTGTGAAAATTCCAGGAGATCAGCAGTTACAGAAATATTCAAACCAGCCCATCTGGCACCAACAATCATGCCACGGTTGAAATCACTAAAATAAACCCCCCCCCCCCCCATTCTGATGGTTAATGTGAACCTTAACTGAAGCTCCTGACCCGTATGATTTTATGCATTTCACTGATGCCACACGATTAGCTGATTTGATAATCACATGAATAAGTAGGTGTACAGGTGTTAATAATGTTCTCAGTGAGTATATTTTCAGGTATTATGTAATTGCATGATAACTGGTTAAGGCGGTGTTTCCTACAGAATGCTCTTTTTGCAGCCATACCCGCTATTCATTTTTAAAGATTTAATTAAAAATTTGTTTTAATTTTTTTTTATTATTGAATCTAAATGAAAAACATCCTTTATTAAAAAAAAAATAATAAAAAATGTAAATGTCTCTATTTAACAACATATTGTCTTAAGAATAACCAGTCAGCAATTATGCATATTTAAGTTTCATGAACCTTAAATACACAAAACACTCTTGGCTTCATTTTGAATCAGACAAGACTGAAAGTAAAGACTTGTGGTTCAGTAACACTGCGTCCGAATATCCATGCTTCTCTACTATATAGTATGCCAAAAACAGTATGCCAATGGAGTAGTATGTCCGAATCCACAGTATTCATGAAGCAGTAAGCGAGAAATACCCGGATGACCTACTATTTCCAGCAAGACTTTGAAGTGTGGATCGACTGGACACTTAACGATCCCATAATCTCTCGGGAGCTGAGGAGACGTCACGTTCAAAACACTGTATTTAAACGAATGGTGGTGAATCACCTTTTCTCAACTGTATGTACTATATATACCAAGATAATAGTTCCTTGTGCTTGAATGGTGCTTGTTTAACAAAACCAAGCAGATAGATTTTGCGGTTGTTGTTATTACGTCATATATTCGGGTCACAAGACAATACCAACATCCCCAGAAGAAGTATGTCCGAAATCTATTCATACTACTCGCATGCATACCTAAAAGAACGTACTGTTTTGCCGGCAGATAAGTGCATCTTTCATCAAATATAGTACATACTGTGACAGTATGCGGTTTCGGATGCAGCATAAGTCTCATTAATTCAGTATCCCCTCTCATTCAGTGAATTCATTCAGTGAATGTTTTTTAGACTGATTCAAACAGACTAAGTATGTGTCTTTTTTTGTGATTCATTAAAAAGTCAAGCTCTTTATTGTCATTGTACAGATACAACAAGATTGTTTCATCCATTTATAGAGTCATTTGTTGGTTAATACGACTTCACTGGTCACACTCACTGTTTTTTAGTGCAGGACCACAATCAGAGTCAACCACATAGACAGGAAATTACCATCTAATGACATGTAAAGTGACCAACCACAGTTCATTTTGTTTTTACAGTTTGTTTGAGCTCTTGTTTTTAAGTTTGTCTTGTTTAATTTAATCTTAATTGTATAGCACTTTGGTCTGTGCTGTAGTTGTTAAATGCTTTATAAATAAACATGACGTTGATTTTTACACAATATTTAGGGGTGGGTAAACTTAAAATGTATGATACCACAATGATAGTTTGGCAAGCATCAGAGTAGAAGCTCATTCAAATAATGCTGCAGCAATCTTTGTGAAGGGTTGTACATAGACAACACCGAAGGACTGATATTGTGAATGTGTACGCAATTGTCATGTTGCACTCACACTCTGTAACAGGAACTCCACCACGGCAATCTGGCCATGAGCTGCAGCCCACATCAATGGGGTGAATCCCTCTTCATCCTGCAGGTTTATCACTGACTCTAATTTAAAGTGAAACAGGAAGGTAAGTGTCAATATTTCAATCATGTAACACACTGCTCCTCATTTAGCATAACTTTAATCATGAAAGACCTAAGAGTTGTGTAAGACCACATTGCTGTTCTGCTTTCAAACATAATTTACATAGAAAACTAACCTTGTTCTATTCGACTTGCTAAGAACACCATCTCTCCTTGTGCTGCCAACTGGTGAATAGACAGTGCTAAAAAAAAGTGTAATAAATAAATGATAGAGAGGATGAAATCTCACTATCTCTGTCACTATCTTTTTAAAGATATATATTTGTAGTTGTCTTCTACCCTTTAGCTATTCTTGGTTATCCTTTTAAAGAGTGGGTTGACAAATATTTGAGGAGTTGTTCGTGAATGTGCTCATGAGTAATACTGAGAAAAACAGATTTGAGAAATATGGAGACTTACAGTGAACAAGCAACGGTGTGGATGAGACCTCATTGCCACGGTGTTTGTTGGTGAGTGTGGTGGACTGTTTTATTGGAGAGAAATGTTTGGTGGTCGATGGTGTGTACACATGCCTTACCTGAATACCAGGTGAGGAAGATGTCTGGATATTGCACTCTGCTGTTGACAGAGAAAAGACAGAGCAAGACATCATCCTTTCGGACAACCTATAGTAAACTCAAAGAAAGATAACACGAAAGGTGATTTTGCTCCATTCATTTGCTTTACCTTTAAATAACACAGAGGCTACCTCCAAATCAGAGTTCACCTGATCCTGGATGTTTTTACTGTCTTCTTCGTTTAATGACTTCACAAAGCGCGAGCACACATTCATGTCAAAGCGATTAGGTAAAATAAACTTTATGCCCATGGTGTTCTGTGAATTGGCATCCTCTGCTGAGCCCACGCTGACTGGTGGCTCCATCTTGATGCCCGTTACCTCTGGCAAAGGGCACAAGCCTTCCATCTCCTCCGATGCCATCGGTTGCTCAGAATCAGTGGTTTGCCACAGAAGCTATGAATAACTGTTGAGCTTGTTCCTCAAACTGAGCCAACCCCTTTTGATTAGCTCCCATGCGAAATAAAGCTTTGTATAGAGAGAAAGATTTATATTAGTGAAAAATGATCGATCAGATTCAACACATTGTAGCTCACATTAAAAAAATGCAGCACTGGTGGTTACTTTTTAGGCCTGCAATAGCAGTGTGTCAAAAAAAAAATGTGAGCAATTGCCTATAAAGGCTTATTCGTTGGTGAATTCTGTGCTGTATAAACCTGTAATCAATTCAAATGACAAACATACACCAGATATTTAATGGGATAGTTCACCCAAAAATGAAAATTCTCTCATCATTTACTCACCGCCATGCAATCCCAGATGTGTATTACTTTCTTCTACAGAACAAAAACAAAGATTTTTAGAAGAATATTTCAGTTGGTTCTTTCAATGCAAGTGAATGGTGGCCAGAAATCTGAAGGTCCAAAAAGCAGCATAAAAGTAACCCATATGACTCCAGTAGTTAAATCCATGTCTACAGAAGAAATATGATGTGTGGCTGAGAAACAGATAAATATTTAAGTCATTCTTTACTATCAATCTCCACATTCACTTTCAGATGTGAAAGTGAAACTAAACAGGCACCACATGTTACTTTCAGATGTGAAAGTAAAAGTGAAAGTGGATGTTTATAGTACAAAAGCACTTAAGTATTGATCTGTTTCTTGCCAACACTTATTATATAGCTTCTGAAGATATAGATTTAACCACTAAAGTCTTATGGATTACTTTTATGCTGCTTTTTGGACCTTCAGATTTCTGGGCACCATTCACTTTGCATTAAAAGGACTAATAGAGCTGAAATATTCTTCTAAAAATCTTTGTACGTGTTCTGCAGAAGAAAGAAAGTCATACACATTTGGGATGGTATGAAGGTGAATAAATGATGAGAGAATTTTCATTATAGGGTGACCTTTCCCTTTAAATTGTGGGGGCAAAAAAAAAAAAAAAAAAAAGATTTCCTTTGTTTTAAACTTCTTATCTAACATTTTATACTGTATCTTTCATAATATTCCAGTATATTGTAATAATCTAGTTATTGGTTTAGTCTGGATTCTGTACATTCTGCATACACCAATGTTGTGTATAATCAACTATTTCTATTGTACTTTAGCAGTGTTTTATTGTATTAAGATATCTTGTACATTATTCATTGCTAGCTTTTGTTGTATTTGACACTGATTTGTGTTTAAGTGTAAAGGTAACATTAATAATTAAGACTGTGAAATGAGTTCATTTAAATTATTGTGTTTTATATGGTATAGACGTGCACTCATAAATGTAGAAAATGCCCCAGATAATCAATTTCAATGGGCAAATATTGCCCATTAGCCTAATAAAGTTCATTTCTGATACTGATACTGTCAACCCACAGCTGATGATTATTATTAAAATATAATTATAGTGTTATTTCATAACAATAAACCCAACTCGAATTGTAATTCCATAGAACGTTCTGCAGAATGAGGTGCAGAATTGGCCGATTTTCAAACTATAACACACATTCAGAATAAACCACAGCATTCAAAGCAACAGTATAATGCACCTTGATCTCTAACAAATCCAGCACACTTTCAAAACAAGTTAAAGCCGGCACGCTTGAAACAGCCGTTAATCTTCGAGAACAACACATAATCTCACATGATCGGCAAATGAACACGCTTAATGTCAATTTGAGCAACCCAGAGACTGCAAGGAAATGCAGTAAGCATATAAGAGCCGTGATAGGGTTGGTTCATTTGAGCATAGCTTGTTTTCTAATGTAGATTTAACGGGCTAACGCTGCTATCTTATTATTTTAGCACTCGTATAAGATTCTCCACATCGAATGTAAAATTATTCAACAAATGTAGACTTCGTTTACATTTAATAATGTGATCATAATACCTACCCGGTTTTAATAATATCTTGTGTTTTGAAATGACGGTTGTTCTAGTGGTGATTGCAAATAAAGCTTATTCAAACGCTCACGTGCCCAAGAGGGTGGACTCAAGCGTGTTCATCTACATGTCAATGCGTCTCGTTTCGAAGGCTGTGTGCTAGGTAGGACGCGTCCTTAGAAGGCTGCAGTATAACGAGCGTCCTCCTTTAAACAAGCCTCGGTTAAATGAAACTGCCTTCGAAGGACAAACGGAAACGGAACGTAACATGGTTGCTATGACAGCACGCCACTATTTAACAAGCGCGAGCACTTTGAGTGAGAATGGAACAAAGTCCCTTTAGAAGGGAATGTATGATGTAAAATTTAGGAGGGTTATAATGCTGTAAAGAGAAAAGAAAATAGATTTTACAGGTGTACTTTTAGTCGAATACTTTATTTTAATTATATATTAATATAATTATATGTATTATATACTCTGCACCCATCTACTGAGGTACTTCAACTTGGGAATTAACATTATTTGCGTTTGAACATCATATTTACGGGCAATTTATATATATATATAAATTGCCCGTAAATATGATGTTCAAACGCAAATATATATATGTACACATACATTTCCGTTGAAGCAAAGAATTGCTTTTCTGAAATGAGACAACGCAGCCTTCCAAATGAGACACAGTGATGGTTGCATTTTGGTTGCATTTTAGTGGCACATTGTTCATTTACCTTGTAATTAAATTGTAATTGGTTAAATATATTTGTTAAATCCACCCCTACAAATTATACCCAGAATAACTAATTTATTCAATTATTTACTGATGCTTTATGTTTGTCCATAAGCTTTTACTTTAGTACGTAGACCCTAAAGTTCACTCACAAAAATGACCTATGCTGATAGTTTTACCTACAGTCAAACTGTGGTAAATGGAATCAGGCACCACATTCATAAAAATTATATTAGCTCAACATCATGACAGAAAGATTCAGAAAGTTTTTAGAATGTTTGAAGGAGACCTCATATTACTTTATTACGATTTTACAGTAGTAACAGTAACTGTTACAGTAACTTGAGTATTTCGTAGAAATTTGGGTTGTTCTGCATGATGAAAAAAATAGGCTCATGTAGTTCATTCATTTTTTCCATAGACTAATTGATTTTCAACCATAACTTATTAACCTTTAAAGACAGAATTACCATGAGCTCCGAGGTTGTTGATCGATGGTATAGAGCTGTTCAGCCAGGCCGTCAATTTGTAGGCAAACCCATAAGTCTAAGGGGCCGTTTACACGACAACGTTTTCAACTAAAAATGGAAAACTTTTTAATGCGTTTTGGCTGTTCGTTTACACGACAACAGCGTTTTGGGGCCTGAAAATGCAAACTTTTGAAAACAGGTTTTCAAGTGCAAGTTTTTGAAAACGATGCCGTTATCGTCTCCGTGTAAACATACAAAAACGATGACGTCATGCGCACGCGTATTACGTGTTCAGTCTATAGGCATGCACGCAAGTACTTCAAAACAATGTGCGAGACATTCAAAACTACAATGGTGGACTACAGGACTGTGTTTGTGCTGCTCAAGATTTTGAGTTTATTGACGCTTCTCCAGCAGTGTAGATTTACTGCATCACTACTACAACCAGCGATCGCCATCTTCATTGTTTGTATTCACCACTCTGTGGAAGAATGCTTATGTGCACAGGTGCGTAGTGTTTCTTTACAAAGTAATATCGCCAACTACTGGCCTGGCATGCATAATACAGCGTTTTTAGTCGTTTTTGCAGATCCGTGTGAACGGGGATCGTTTTGACAACATTGTTGTCTGTAAACTTTCAAAAACGCAAAGGAAAAACTTTTCCATTTTTAGTACATCGTTGTGTAAACATACCCTAATTCGCCATGGGTTCCCTTGGGATTTTGCTATGGGTTTTTATAATGTTTTTTTTCTCCAGTTGTAAACATTAGTTGACAATAAGTGAATGTTTTGTTCTACAACATAAATTACACACAGTCATACCTCAAATGTGAATTTTGAAGCCGTTGTGTGTTAAAAAAAAAAAAAAAGTATGTAATTTAATAGGGCTTCATAATGGGCTTCAAAATTCCCGTTTGATGTATGACTGTGTGTAATTTATGTTGTAGAACAAAACGTCCACGTATCGTTAAGTAAAGTTTACCACAGACCTTGTTTTACACATAAGCTCAAAATCCCCATGTAAGGGGGTTCAGTGGAAAGGAGGAGGCGAGAACCGGCTTGACAACTTAAATAATTTAATAAACAACTTAAACAAAAACACACAATCATAAACACACAGTACAGCTGCCTGTAATTCTCTCTCTCTCTAACTGTCGTCCCCGGCCGCCTTTATCCCTCGCGCGCCCCATCAGGCTGATTGGGGACCAGGCATGTGTCATTCCAGCCCGGCCCCACCCTCCTCGGCTCTACACTCCTCCCGGCGTTGCCTCAGGCCGGGGAGCCCCCGGCATGATGTACATCCTCCCCCTTCCTCTCCGGGGGGGCGTGCCTTGCGCCCCGACTGCTGGCGGGTCATCCCCGCCTTCCTCAACCTGGGAGGAGACAGGAGGGGAAAAACAACAAAACAAAATAGGCGAGGGAAAGGCCAACACGGAGCGACAGAGAGAGAGAGAGAGAGGAGAAAGAGAAAAAGAAACTCACCGGTTCTCTGATGCGCCGTCGCGTGGTCCACGATCACTCCTCCACTCTCTCAGGCGGACGGCAGCCGCTCCTCCCCGGGCAGACCGGAGTCAGACCTCCGACCCCCAGCGGACAGAATGCCCCTCCGCATTCCCGGCATCCCGTGGGGACACTCCTCCGCCCCTGGCAGCGGCCCTACCACTCCAGGCGGTCGGGGAGTCGCTTCCCTCCTCCCCCCGCGGACGGCGGTCTTCTCTCGACCCCTCCGCATTCCCAGGGGATGGCAGGGCACTCCTCCGCCCCCGGCAGCGGCTCCCTCGCTCCAGGCGGTCGGGGAGTCCCGTCCCCACTCGCCTCGCGGACGGCGGCCGTTCCCCACGTCCGGGTGGTCGGGCTACTCCGTCCCCCGTCGGATGGCAGTGGCGCTCCCCTGGGTGGATGGCAGTGTCGAGGACTCTGCGATGGGAATCCCTCCTCCTTCCCGGGTTTCGGCACCAGTGTAAGGGGTTCAGTGGAAAGGAGGCGGTGAGAACCGGCTTGACAACTTAAATAATAATTTAATAATAAACTTAACCAAAAACACACAACCAAAAACCACACAGTACAGCTGCCTGCAATTCTCTCTCTCCCAAACTGTCGTCCCCGGCCGCCTTTATCCCTCGCGCGCCCCATCAGGCTGATTGGGGACCGGGCGTGCGTCATTCCAGCCCGGCCCCGCCTTCCTCAGCTCTACACCCCATTATAAAAACCTCATAGGAAAATCCCAAGGAATCCATGGCAAATTCTCTTCTGGGTTTTTGGACTACAAGCTCTATATGCTTGAAGCCACCAGTCCACGTTATTTAAACTTCATTGTTTAAAAATCATGATTGATTGCAGAATTCCTGGTAAATAGCTAGCGTACATTACTAATGTTCCAGCAAAGAAAGCTTCACCAATCAGAGAAGCGTGGCCAACCAAGCCCATTAAACGTGTCTCGGCACGACCGTCCACTCCCATGATGCACTGTGAATGATGCAAACGAGTCGGTGTCTCTTCACCCTTCAACTACTTATATATTTGTACTTACTGGAATATTTAGCAATAAACATAACATATATTGTTTCTATACTTATAATCAACAAACTAAAATCAATATGTTTTATACGGTATATTCCCATATTTTTTTATTCAACTACATCATTCGCAATGCTTCATGGGATTTTTGTTTGGACCTTGTGAAAAATTGTATGTCTTGTAAGTACACAGTCTTGTACCTTTGTCTTTTTGTCCGTTGGCTTGGTTCATGGCTTTCAATTCTTTTATGGAGGACTTTATGAGAAGCCTATGCAAAGAATGAATGGGAAACATTATTCTGGAACCCATACTGCTGAAAAGTGGGCAGGCACTGTTGTACTTTGCCTTTGGTAATATGGTAAAATATTTTCTTCATATTATTCATTATTATTATGTTTATTATGATTATGTTAAAGTGAGTGAGTTTTAACATTTTTAGTATGTCAGTGAGATCTAACATGAATGATGTGTTTGTTTGTGCGAGCCTAAAGCAAATCTTGGATGACATCCTCAGTGATTCTTTTGCGTGTTCAAGAAATTCTGTAATAATCATAATCAAATGTTCACCCCTTCCACTCAGTATGGGGGCTCATGAGCTCGTCATTTGTTTATTACAAAATATTTGTGTAGTTTTAGAATTAGTGGTCAGTGGATATGTAATCCTCTATCAAAGCCATTCTCAGAACCTAGTGGAGCAATGCCTAAATATTTATGTAAAATCTGTTCCAAACAGCAGAGTGAAAAGGAAACAAAATAGAGTCTGGCCCTAATTTCCAACCACATCGCCACTGCGAAAACATCCAGATAATAACATTTCCATTCTCTGCTTGGTTGCAGCTGAAATGTTCAGTACAATTTGAAAAAACAGCTGCATTTCTCATGTGAGGGATGTCACTGCTCTGTAAGGACAACATGGAAATGGTGATTGGAAAAACTTTCTTGTGATGAAAATCAGAGATGATCTAAACTCCAGACATGTTTTTAAGTTCTTAAATGTTAATGCAGCATTTATCATGTTGTTACTTTATTAATGAGTTTTGAACCATTAATTTATTGCATTAAGAAACCATTCCTTCTTAATTTTTTATTTTAATTTTTTTTAATAATGATCTTGCAATCCTGCAACCTCTAATAGTGATACTGTCTCAGAGTCCTGTGTTCAGTTCATGATACACCTCATACATCATGACCACTATGTGATTTCCTATTCCGCTTGAATGGCTCTGCAATCATGCATTTATCAGGCCTGTGGTTTTCCCTCTTCTAGTCAAAATTGCACCACACTAATCCGATTAGGGATATATGGGATATATCAAATATTTCTACATAATCTGTCGAAGCACTGCTTTAGCAGGCTGTAAGCCCCATTCACTTTTGTGTTCTGACTTGCTCTCTTGTGCACTGTTTTCACAGAACCCTGTCAAAATGAAGGAATTTTGTGCAGTGGTTAAAACGGACAGCAGTGGCACATTTAACCGCCATCCCAACCCAAATCTTTAAGCAGATACAGCAAATGTAATTGCTTTTGGGGTCACGCAATCATCATATTGCTTGTACTTTCAATTTTTAAATGATAAATTATAAATCATAAAGTGGCCTTGCAGTTGCACTCGCCTTTTATCGTCCTGGATTTAATGTTTACTGTTTCCGTGCACTTTCTTTAAATGAAATTGGAGAGTGCAGTCATAAACCCATTATAGGTGACTTTGGTCACGTTCATAAGAGCTGTGAAACCTCTTTGGCCAGAGTTAGCACAGTGGAGCCTGGTCACCCCCAGATTCCACTTTTAGAAATTACTCCATTACTTCAGAGATTCCACCAGCGCTTATGTCCCCACACCTGACTGCTTAATTCCATGGTGTTTTATAACACCACATCAGACTAATAGAAGCACTTGAACTATGTGTAGAGAGGTTTTCTGTTGAGGCTGGATCTGAAGGATCTATTTCAGCTGCTTGCTGTGCTTGCTTGACTCTGGCCCCATGCGTTTCATGGCTTTACCTCATTGTTTGTTTTGAGTTGACTGTGTGAAACTAATTCACACACATGCTTCCAAAGCTGCAAAGAGATTTCCTAACTCTGTGATTAGGGACTTTGCGGGATGAGACAGCATTTTAAGCTCTTGTTTTCAACTTAACCAGCTTATATTGCACTAATCTTTTTTTTTTCTTTTTCTGGCACTAGAAGGCCAGCTTTGACAAACAGCACCTTTTATGGCAATCTCCGCTGGTCGTTATTAGTAGAAGTTTCAACAATATAAATTTTGATATTACCAGTGAAAAAATCATTTTCAGTTAATTAACCATATTCTGTTTGAGAATACTTTCATTATGTCTTTGGAAGAAAACAAAAAGTCAAACAAAGATGCATTTGCTGATGCTACTGTGTATGTATTCCTTCTGTATAACAGTCAAAGGTATTCCACAGTGTACACAACAATTATACACATTTTACCAGTTGCTGTAATTACCGGGAATAAAATAATAATGCTATTTGAGCCAATGGATTACTAAATCTTAGGGATTAATGATTTTGGACCAATACAAAGGGTGAAGCTGGCACTGAACAGAATAATCAAACACTGTTTTTTGTGCCATGTGGGATTAGAAGTGATTTGGAAGAAATGGATTTATTCAAGAAAATATAAATAAATAAACATGTATAATCTGTTCCAACACAAACACATAGAAAGAAGTATTTGTTGGAAACATTTCCTGAACCTTCGAGGAGATTAATAGTTTAAACAAAAATATATTTTGTCGCTAACCAAAAAAGGAGGGTGGCCTTCAGATATTCAGCACCATGAAAGCTTCTTAATTAAAGTATCCATAAGGTTATGATTTTTATGAGCAGGATTAAAAATCATACTCCAAAATCTATTTTTTAAAAAATATATTTCCCAACACAAATTACAATTTTAGGGACACTAGTGGAAATGGCTTTGGTAAGATTCATTATTGGAAGAAAACCATGACAATATCATCTGTATTTCAAAAACTGCTTTGCCTGCAAAAGAGAAAAAACGTAATTTTTGTTGGTTTTATTTTTCTTTAAATCAGTGTTATTTATCTAATGACACAATCTGGTTCTCTGAAAAAAGTTTTTTTATTTTTTTTTATTGATTCAATCAAAAATCTAGTATTATATGCTGACATTACTGTGAAAATTAATTAAATTTATATATATATATATAAAAATAAATAAAAAATAAATAAAAATAAAGTAGATTTCTAAGAACTACCAACAGTTACTAAGACTTCAAATGAATCTGTTCACAGATACATGGAAGCCCTGGAAGTCTGGGGGAACAGTAACTTTTGTTTCTTTATTCTTCCTTTCCATAATTCTGTTGACTTCAGAGTGCAAGAGAAAGCAGACTGGTTTGTTCTTCTAGTTGCTATGTGAGATCCCACCTTACGTTTTTTGTTATGTGTACATTACTTTTCTCCTTTTTTTTTTTTTTTTTTTGGTGTGTGTTTCTCTTTTTATCTTTCATTATTAATTTTTGTTATATTATATACATTATTATAAAAACCCATAGGAAAATCCCGAAGGAACCCATGGCGAATTTTCTTCCGGGTTTTTGGACTACAAGCTTTATATGCTTGAAGCCACCAGTCCACGTTATTTCAACTTCATTGTTTAAAAATCATGTTTGATAGCAGAAATCCTGGTAAATAGCTAGCCTACATTACCAATGTTCCAGCAAAGAAAGCTTCACCAATCAGAGAAGCGTGGCCAACCAAGCCCGTTAAACGTGTCTCGGCGCAACCGTCCACTCCCATGATGCACTGTGAATGATGCAAATGAGTCGGTGTCTCTTCACCCTTCAACTACTTATATATTTGTACTTAATGGAATATTTAGCAATAAACATAAAATATATTGTTTCTATACTTATAATCAACAAACTAAAATCAATATGTTTTTATATATTCCCATAATTTTTTATTCAACTACATCATTCGCAATGCTTCATGGGATTTTAGTTTGTGCCCTTATGAAAGATTGTATGTCTTGTAAGTACACAGTCTTGTACCTTTGTCTTTTTGTCCGTTGGCTTGGTTCATGGCTTTCAGTTTTTTTATGGAGGACTTTATGAGAAGCCTATGCAAAAAATAAATGGGAAACATTATTCTGGAACCCATACTGCTGAAAAGTGGGCAGGCACTGTTGTTCTTTGCCTTTGGTAATTAATTGCTGTTGTTGTTTTTTGTTTGTTTTGATGAACAAATTATTTTTGATAGTCGTGTTATCTTGTTTTGTTGTTTTAAGCAAAACTTACATGAGACTTATGTACACGCATTTAAAAAAAAAGTTTGAATATTTTTTTTTTTTAAATAAGGGGGAAAAATATAGAATTCTCATTTAATGTAGGCCTTTATTTTACTAGTGTTGTGAGATGTAAGGTGTGGCATATTTAATGTGCTAAAATAATAATAAAAAAAGAGTAATTTTTTTTTTTTTTTTTTAAATGATATTGCATGTGTCATCATGCAAATTACCTCTTACCACCGATCCAGAGATTCTCTTCATCTTACTATTCTCCAGTTTATAGGCTTCTGATGGAGTTTGGAATAGTTTCCACAAAGTTTTGAGTGTAGCTCATGTAAATGTGCTCACTGCTGTGCCAATGGAGGGCTCAGGCCAGCCAGAGTAAGAGATCGTTGCCTGACTGGAAGGCCACTGAGTGTGCAGCCGTTGTTACATGGCATGAGAGGGCCCTTGTGTTCCAACAGAGTTTGATGGTGTTTTTGCTGTGATGGACACCTGGGTCAAACTTGGACTTAGGTAGGAACTCAGACTTGAACGCACATAGAAAACTTTCAGATACAGTACACACACAATAACACAACACCCACAGAATACAAAGTGACAACGGATAAAAAGAGATTAGCAGTATCATTTTTAATTCCCCCAAAAATGAAAATTCTCTCATCTGCTCACCCACATTCCATCCCATATGTGTCTGACTTTCTTCTGCTGAACATGAAGATTTTTAGAAGAATATTTCAGCTCTGTAGGTGCATACAATTCAAGTAAATGGGTCCTAACATTTTGAAGCTCCAAAATGCAACTAAAGGCAGCAAAAAAAAGTAATCCTTAAGACTCCAGTGGTTAAATATATTCTTCAGAAGGGATTAGGTGTGGGTGAGAAACAGATCAATATTTGTCAGTTTTTACCAAAATTTCTCCTCCCTGCCCAATAGGTGGCGATATGCACGAAGAATGCAAATCAACAAAAACAAAAGAAGAAGAAAGTGAAAGTGGAGATTTATAGTAAAGTTCGACTTAATTATTGTTTCTCATTCATATAGCTTCTGAAGATATGGATTTAACCACTGGAGTCATTTGGTTTACTTTTATGCTGCCTGTATGTGCTTTTTGGACCTTCAAAGTTCTGGCCATCATTCACTTGCATTAAAAGGACCAACAGAGCTGAAATATTCTTCTAAAAATCTTTGTGTTCAGCAGAAGACAGAATGTCATACACATCTGGGTTAGGTTAGGGTTTATATACTATATTAAGAAAAAAGTGATTCATTTGACCAAGGTTTTGGTTGTGCACTTTACCAGTTTGGCCTTTTTAATATTATAATTGAATGTAATTATTTGATTTGACCACATTATGGTACATTGCCATTTTAACCCATATTAACAATAAATAACTGGATAATATGCTGTTTGAGAAATTATTGACTTGCACACTATATATTTTCTTGTAAAAGCTAACTCCTTTCCATTAGTTGGCTTGGTATGTTCTGGGATCTGAGAACAGATTGGAGGCTGATGGGAGATTGGGGATCTGTCATTCAAGGCTGATGTAGAGCAGTTGATGGTGTGACTAAGTCAGGAGCCAAAGGGGGCAGCAGTGGGAGGGTTGCCTGATGAATAGGCTGATAACGTGAGACCCTACTGGATACCCCTGCGTGTTCTTCCGGTCAATGGGATTTCTCCTTTAGCGGAGCGGTCGGGAATTCAGAATTCGTGCTGTAGCTTTCGTGGCCAGTCTTTTCTCAGGTTCCCTGCTGTTCTACACTGCAAGGATGCAAAGCATGACGTGATCCCACCTTTCACACAGAGTGAGGGAGATGGACAGAAATATATTGTGATGGTGGGTGGACTGTTTGTTTATGTTTGTTTGTTGAAGTTGTTTGTGCATTTGCTAATGAGAGAGATCAGAGGGTGGGTTAAAGGCACTTTTTGGGTCACAGCCCAGCTTCAGTCCACATGAAGGATGGTGGTCAACTCAGTGGGAGATTTCCTCCATTCCACCTCATGCAGCGACTGTCCAGTTACATTATTGTTGGCTTTTAATTTTCCTGTGAGCCCACAATTGTATCACCAATCAGATCACAGCTTATCTCATTAATGTGTACCCCATTATATATGTCATTCTACCCATAAATCATCTAAACTGTTGCACCCTCCTCTTTGCTCATTTCTTTTGTGAACTCGATAAAACTGGTGTCACCAGCAATTTTAACAAAACATCTTTCTGCATCTTCCAGAATCATAAATAATTCCATTTTACGTCTTACTGACTACAATAACTTGGGCTTAAATAAACACAGGAATGCTCAACCTATGCCAACAATTGGCAGAATCTGACTGTATTAAATTAATAGTTTAATCTGCAAAGCCACATACCTTAAAGCCTGGACTACAAAAAAGCTATCTGACATTTTCACAACCCAGGAATAACAAGATACAGTTCCTTTTGTGACAACATGCCCCAACAGCAGGGCATATTGTCACCCTACATGGGGAAAGTTGTCTCAGTTAAACTTGCCACTAAACCAGTTGCTTACGCTTCATGTGAACACTTGCTTTTATAGGCCTTTTTTGTGATTAACATTTTATTATTGATTCATACATTAAACAAAGTAAAGCAAAACATATATACACAGAATCAATATTTAACCCCCACTATTAACTCCCCCTCCCAATCCCCAAACCCACCCTGACCCTCAACAAACAGTCCTGTGGTCACATACGAGTATATATAAAAAAAAATATATATATATATTTTTTAAATAAATTATATACACTACCGGTCAAAGATTTTGAAACACCCATTCTTTATTATAATTATTTTTCACATTTTAGAATAATAGTAAAGTCATCAAAACTATGGAATAACATAAATGGAACTATGGGAATTATGTTGTGACTAAACGAAATCCAAAATAAATCAAAACTGTGTTATATTTTAGCATCTTCAAAGTAGTCACCCTTTGCCTAGAATTTGCAGACATGTACTCTTGACATTTTCTCAACCAACTTCTTGAGGTATCACCCTGGGATGCTTTTTAAACAGTATTGAAGGAGTTCCCATCTATGTTGGGCACTTATTGGCTGCTTTTCTTTATTATTTGGTCCAAGTCATCAATTTCAAAAAATTTTTTTTAATTTTTTTTAATTAAATTTTAGTTTTATAATGAAATAAGTTAATATGGTGGCACAATTATACTTTTGTCAACAAAACTAATTTCAAACATTTAAGCATACGCCTTCAGATCAAAAGATTTTTAAGATCATGAGAAACATTTCAGTCGTGTTTCAAAACTTTTGACC
This sequence comes from Myxocyprinus asiaticus, assembly GCF_019703515.2. Classification (NCBI taxonomy): domain Eukaryota; kingdom Metazoa; phylum Chordata; class Actinopteri; order Cypriniformes; family Catostomidae; genus Myxocyprinus; species Myxocyprinus asiaticus. The sequence goes on along the minus strand of NC_059346.1, from coordinate 30,416,862 downwards.
AGTAGTGTGTGTGTGTATATATATATATATATAAAATCACACACATTAACAACTACACCTCTCTCTCCACTGCCCATCCCTGAGAGCCCTCTAAAAACGGCAAATATTTGCCCCATTTCCCCACAAACGAGTCCAAATTTCCCAGTCTTCTAGATGACCCTTATCCGAAAGCCACCACCCTCCCCATCTCCGAGCAATACTCCTCAAATGGAGGCGCTCCAGCCAACTTCCATCCCCTTAAAACAATTTGTCTGGTGATCATGACACTGGTTAGGACCTAATTTTTTTTATGTGTTTATTCCCTATATTGATGACCACCCCATCACCTAAAATACAGAGTCTGAGGCAAAATGAAATTTGAGCAGTGGCAGGCCGTGCATTTAAAGTCTAGGCCTTCAGTGTGATTTGTTGGGCCTCATGTATTCAGATAGAAGACAAAGGCAGGCCTAACACAGTCGTAAAAACCTAACTCAAGCCCCCCACATTCCAAGTCGTAAATTATACTGATAAAAATCGCGCCAAAATCAAACAAAGGGAGTCCAAAAAAGACTGCAAATCCCATGAAGCCTTGCTCACTAAAGGATCGAACTCTCAACTCCTATTGGATGAGGCACACAACAGAACGTCCCTCAAACATGACATCATCAAGAGCTGAAATACCTCTGAAATGCTTTCGGGATCTGCTTCCAGCGACTTTGCTTGCAGTGTGCGAACGCAGTTCAACGCTGCTCTCATGTGCAACCTCGTGGCACAAGGAAGTAACGTCCGACTTGAAACTGTAGCCATACAATCTCCATCTCGCTGGACGAGTTGAGATTACTCTGTGTTCAACCGAACAACGGATCCGAAGGAGACCGCCGTGCAATTCGCATCTTCATCCGTTTGCCTACAGAAGTGAAGAGATTAAAGATTTCTCTTCCATCTTCAATCAAGTCGACATTTCTGAGTTCTCCGCCAGCCCACCGAGAATCAACAGCCATACCGCCCGCCGACAGAGCGAGGAAACGGCCTCCCATCATCACCCGAGTCTCAAGGAACCGGGACGGAGGAAAACACATTCTACCTGTGTCCTCATGCGATTCAAGAGGTTTACGTCTGGGCAGAGATAGAATATTATAGTGTGCTATTCTTGTGTTTCAAGGTTTTTGCTTGTACAGTTTACGGACTGCCATGTCCGCTCATTATTAATACTCAGGGTATTAATTATCACGATTTTGTTTTGCTGTATTGTGGTCCAACCAAATTGGACTGTTGTGCAATTTCGCCATCGCGGGTGAGACAGGTAAACTGAGTTCATCCATTAAATAGTCAAAGTACGCGGAACTGTTTACGAGGCATCCACTGCGTCTCTGAGTGATGAACTAAACAGCTGCTTTCTCTCCCACGATCGCGAAATCGGCTTTAGGGCTGTCACTTCTCTCTCTCTCGTACTAACCACACACACACACACACGCAGGCACGTGACCCCTCACAAACATTCTGGCACACATTTTGGCTCGTAGAGAGCTTAAATGCTAAAGCCCAGCTTTGTCTCTAAGCTATCGTACAAGCGGATACACGCGGTAACTGGTAGACGCCATCTCCGCCCCCATTCGCGGTCATATTCCCTGGCCGGAAGTCTCACGTGACATACTCTCCACGAGAGTCACGTCCGCCATTTTGTGCGTCTCCCTCCTTACACACATACACTGTCACACACACACTGTCACACACACACCTTATGTGTTATAGAATTATTTTTATTTCCATATCTAATCATATCACTGTTCAGTTTGTAGTTGTAAGTCGGAAGTTTATTGACTGCATAATATTAATTATTAATTGAAATTACTGCATAAATAAACTTTGTTTATATTACAAAGAGAAGTGTTTTGGTTTGTTTTGCATACGCCTGTGTCATGCTGACGGGATGTCAGTGCTCGGATTCAAACCTTCATTCATTGTTTTTTTTCTGGAAAATCCATATTTTTCGGATGTCGATTTTCCTAAGAAAACAATCTAATATTGAGACTGTTTTACTATTTGGTTATTAGTCCCTGATTTCAGGGTGGTGCCCCATCAATGTTAATACTTATTTATATTCTATTGATTTTTGATAATTGATAATTATCTTTGATGATTGAATTTGAATGATCAATAAGCAAGTGTTAATTTTAATTAATGTTTCATCGATGTTAACAATTAACGATTATCTTTGATAACTGTTGATTTAAAGGATTTAAAAAAGCTAACATTGATTCTTGTTAATAACCAAACTTGCTCCTAAACGTAGCACACTACATTTACTGGAGCCCCATATGAGGTTTTAATGAGTTAGATTCAATTAATTAATTTAAATATTAATTAATAACTAAATAAATAATTATTAATTATTTCTGGTAGTAACACTGATCTAAACAACCAGTAAAGCCCTACATAATAATTGGTGCCCCTTGTGAGGCTTTAATGAGTTAGATTCAATTAATTAATTTAAATATTAATTAATAACTAAAGAAATAATTATTAATTATTTCTGATAGTAACACTGATCTAAACAACCAGTAAAGCCCTACAGATTCATGCCATTAAGAAAACACAGTTTCACAATGAATAAGACACCCTATGCCTTCGGGCATCATACATTATGTCGCAGCTAACTAATATTACCAACTGACATTTTAAAAACACGTCCACGCATGAATGCCAGAACTTGAAACGACACTTAATGCTCAGGCAAGCCTAATTTAACTGCAGTTTTGTGAAATGAACGTCTCCCAAACAGACATTCAAAAATCATAATTTTTCATATGAATCTACCAAGGAAGTCTATAATACCTGGAAAAATCTATCTAATAATATTTGCAATTTAAATGTTGCTTGCAATAAATTTCGTTTCATCAGGGTACACGGTTATGCTGCGTTCCATTCAAGTTGGATGTGGGATATTCCTACTTGATTTCTCCGACCATAAATGCATTCCATTCCCTGATATTCAGAACTGCAACACTTCTGTTAGCTTAGCAGGGGTTTGAGTCTCATTAGAGATGTCTCCTAGTAACCCAACTGATAAACAATGCTGCAGCACTAGCATTTGTGCTTCAGGTGTACTATTATCAAAATATATTATAATGTTTTATACACCTGTTTCTGCAGGCGTTTGTTAAACAAGCTTTATTATCATGTAATGTGGAAACGAACTAATTTATCGATATTACTTAATAAAGTGAACGTTTATCACTTACTTTGTATATCTCCCTGAGTGTCAACATGTTTGTGTGACATCATGCCCCTGCATCTTGGCGAAATCGGAGTTGAGAATTTCTGCACGAGCCTACAAGTTGTAATTCTGGCTTACAGATGCATTCCATTGCACTTTTCCTAGTAGGAAGTTGTAAAATCCGACTTTCCGAGTTGAATAGAACGCAGCACTACTTTTCAAAACTTGATCCGACACTGAATGCTCAAGCAAACCTAATTTACACTTAGAAAACTCCTGATGTTGCTAATAACAATGCAAAAAGCACTTATCAATTTACTTGAAGTGAAAATCAGTCCTCCTTTCCTGTTTAATAAATTAAGCAATAACACGGTCATGCAGAACATCTCCTGTTTTTAAATCCATAAGGATCTCTTTCTCAGTGGTGATGTGGCAGTGACAGCCAACTGCTCAGCAAGATCTCGCGCTCTTCGCTTTCAAATTACGTACATCACTTAAAGCATGATTGCATCACTCAAGGCCAGCTAAAGGGCCTCGACCGGGACATATCCTAAAGATCACACCCACCAAGAACAAATAAATCAATCTGATTGGCTGATGAATCTGACAATCTGACTTTAGTTGCTCATTAATTTGCACTGTTGAGGTATTCTGAAGAAATTTTGAAGGCCTGACTGGGTGGAGCTCAAACTCATGTGCTGCTTCGGCTAACGAGCTCGGCTTTGGGCTTGCGATTTGTGAAACAGTTGTCACACTTTTCTTGTAAGCATCAAGGAATAAATTTTGACTGGATTAACTTTTCATTTTTCTCTATTTGTTTGTAGATTAATTAAGAGTGGAAAGTGATTAAAAATGCATAGACAAAAAGGTGATTGAGAATGAAAGGATGAAAAATATTTATTTATTTGGCATGTTAGGCCAGCAGAGAAGGTTTGCTGGCCCTGAGAATTCACCACTGAATTTGAGTGCCCAATACGTAACACATAAAACTCTGAACCTTCAACCAAAATTCTTGGATCTTAACACACCACCAAAAAACATGGGTTGTATCCCCGTCTTCTGATTGGCATCACCAGCAGGTGGGTGTATCTTTAAGACCAAGCCTATACAATCTAGAGGGGGTCCAACAGAATCGATGTAAAATCTTAAACTGCATAAAGCGCATCCTTGCATCTCTAGAGGCAGACTTGATGTTTTTTAGAATCGTAGCCCACACTCCCTCCTCCAATATCAAGTTTAAATCTTTCTCCCATAATCTCTTGATAGAAGTTAAAGCTCCATCCCCCAGACTCTGAATTAGCAGGGAGTAATACACTGATGCCTCATGACCTTTTCCAAAAGCAGTAATCACCACTCCCAGAGTGTCTGCTGCTTTTATAAGCCTTTTAGCAAAATGTAAAAAAATAAAACAATTGTGAGGGACAAAATGATTCAATTATTGCCAACAATTATTGTAATTTATAAATGTATTAATACATTTATTGCATGTAATTGAAAACACTCCTGATGGGTGCCTGGGTAGCTCAGTGTTAAAAGACGCTGGCTACCACCCCTGGAGTTCACTAGTTCAAATCCCAGGGCATGCTGAGTGACTCCAGCCAGGTCTCCTAAGCAACCAATTTGGCCCAGGTTGCTAGGGAGGGTAGAGTCACGTGGGGTAACCTCCTCTGGTCGCTATAATGTGGTTTGTTCTCGGTGGGGCACGTGGTGAGTTGAGCGTGGATGCCGTGGTGGATGGTGTGAAGCCTCCACATGCACTATGTCTCTGTGGCAACGCACTCAACAAGCCACGTGATAAGATGTACGGGTTGGCAGTCTCAGACACAGAGGCAGCTGGGATTCATCCTCCGCCACCCAGATTGAGGCGAATCACTACGCGACCACAAGGACTTAAAAGCGCATTGGGAATTGGGCATTCCAGACTGGGTGAAAAAGGGGAAAAACACTCCTGACAACCTGCCCTGATAGAAATTTGACACAACAAATACCTTTTTCCTGTAAACCTTTCAGTAAAAATCTGCCTTCATAATGTAGTTGACCCTTGCCTTAATGCATATGCCAGTGTGTTTTGATTATGTTCACCCAAGAGCAAAAACAAAAATATAAATGGTAGTGAAAATTTACTTTGGAGGGTTAAATGCACAAAAAATTATTCTAATTTAAACTAGTTGTTTTGTAAACCAACACACAAAACCTGCTAGTTTGACTTTTGATTTCAAGTCATATTGTTACTGAGATATAGCCTTTGTGACAACTTGCTCATGTGACAACTAGCCTTGTTATCCCCTACTCACCCATTTACTCACCCTCTTGTCATTCCAAACCCATATGACTTTCTTTTATCTGTGACACAAAAGAAGATACTAGCCAGTTTGATAGTCTTTCATTGCATCTTTTTTCCATACATTTAAAGTGAATGGGGCAATCAGTCCCTGACATTCTGCCTAACAACTCCTTTTGTGTTCCATAGAAGAAAGTCAGTCATACGGTTTTGGAACAACATGAGGTGAGTAAATTATGACAGGATTTTCAATTTTGAGTGAATTCCTTTAATGAAAGACCACAATGTACTAAGTCTAAACACTTCAGTAACTTCTCTTCTCTTCTCTTCTCTTCTCTTCTCTTCTCTTCTCTTCTCAGATGATCTCACTTAGTGGCAGGGATGCAGTGTACAATGATGTCCAGAAGGAAGCAGTGAAAACTCAAATTAGTTACTGTGCCCTGGAGACCATAACAACTGGCGGAAGAGAATCTATCTTACAAACAAACCAAACATTTTTCAATACTCAAAATAAACAGGCATTTTGTATGATGGTCTACTCATTCTGTTGTTTTATTCTGTCTTTTTGTTTGCCTAGAAAGAATCACAGCATTAAGTAAGAATCACATCACATAACTAAGACTAAGAAATCAATTCAGAGGTTCACTAAATTCAGAGGTTTAAATAAAAACACCTCACTCAAGCAGGAAAATTCAGAAAGAATAATAATAATAATAATAATAATAATAATAATAAAATAGCTGTAATACTGTAATTAAAGGTATAAATAGGGTGGATTTTACAATTTATATTCTCTTATTACCAAATAAATTCTGAAACATCAAGTTTTTACTGTAAAAAGCATACAGTACTTGAAGCCTTTCTCTATAAATACAGTGGGACCTGTACTTTGAATGTGTTGTGTGTTCATATTGGGGCATGAAATAATGTCATTACCAATTGTATTTAATGTCTAATTATTATGCCAAGTAAAAATCGTTTGCATGGTTATGATGCAACTTACAGTAATGCACAGTGTTTGTAGTAGACTATATTCAAAGTAATTTCAGATCTCCTCCTGCCTTGATACTGACTAACCACTAGATGGCATTCTTATAGTGTATGGTTTAACCACCGACTCCTAAACTCTGGTCTGTGGTCCTTGGACTCAGTCCAGCCTGCTGGAGAACTGACAGGAAGGGTGGGAACCCTGATTGACTTCCTATCCATTTCCTGGTCAATTGCCAGGGGCACTTCAACTGATCCTAGGAGTTTGGTGTGACACCTCTTGACTTGTGTCTTTTGGACAGAACGGTTGTTCAATGATTTAGGGTCAGGAATGATTTTGCTGTACATCCTGTTTCACAAATGTGTTAACACGATTTTTTATTGACATAATATGTGTATCTGGATCACCACTGTTCATCAAAGCAAAGACTGAGAACAGACTTAGGGCTTTCACTTGTTCCTTTAAAGGGATTCTTAACCCAAAAATGAAAATTATCTCATCATTTATTCACCCTCATGCCATCCCAGATGTATCTGACTTTCTTTTTTCTGCTGAACACAAACATAGATATTTAGAAAAATATTTCAGCTCTGTAAATCCTCACAATGCAAGTGAATGGGTACCAAAATTTTGAAGTGCCAAAAGCACATAAACGCAGCATAAATGTAATCCATAAGACTCCAGTGGTTAAATCCATATCTTTAGAAGTGACATGATAGGTGTGGGTAAGAAACAGATCAATATTTAAGTCCTTTTTTAACTATAAATCTTCACTTTCGCTTTCACATTCTTCTACTTTTGTTTTTGGTGATTCGCATTCTTTGCGCATATCGCCACCAACTGGACAGGGAGGAAAATTTATAATGAAAAGAGACATAAATATTTATTTGTTTCTCACCCACACTTATCATTTCGCTTCTGAAGATATAGATTTAACCACTGGTGTCTTATGGATTTCTGTTATGGTGCCTTTTATCTGGGATGGCATGAGGGCGAGTAAATGATGAGAGAATTTTCATTTTTTGGTGAACTTACCCTTTAACAGTGGCTGAATCTAAGATAGCATATAATAGCACAGAACCTAATAGCATGTATGTCGTTTACTTTTATGGGATGAAACATCCACAAAATGAATGTAGGATCTACATACTGAACATTTATTTTATGTGCGACATATTGACCTTTTTTGTCAACTGGTTTATTATTCATGTTATTTTAGTTTTTGTTTTTTTACATAGCAGGTACTGTAGATTGTTAAAAATTAATTCCATTCATACATACTGAATGTATACAGGGTAAGACAATCTTTAAAGCACCAGAAGCAGAAGAAGAGAGATAGTCTGGGCATACACCGATCAGCCACAACATTAAAACCACCTGACTAATATTGTGTAGGTCTGAGAACTGAGATGCTATTCTTCTCACCACAATTGTACAGAGCGGTTATCTGAGTTACCGTAGACTTTGTCAATTCGATCCAGTCTGGCCATTCATTGTTGACCTCTCATCAATAAGGCATTTCCATCCACAGAAATGCTGCTCACTGGATGTTTTTTGTTTTTGGCACCATTCTGAGTAAATCTAGAAACTGCTGTGTGTGAAAATCCCAGGAGATCAGCAGTTACAGAAATACTCAAACCAGCCAGTCTGGCACCAACAATCATGCCATGCTCCAAATTTTTCCCCCATTCTGATGGTTGATGTGAACATTAACTGAAGCTCCTGACCCATATCTGAATGATTTTATTCACTGCACTGCTGACACACGATTGGCTGATTAGATAATCACATGGATGTTTGTTGGTGTCAGACGGGCAGGTTTGAGTATTTCTGTAACTGCTGATCTCCTGGGATTTTCACACACAACAGTCTCTAGAATTTACTCAGAATGGTGCCAAAAACAAGAAACATCCAGTGAGTGGCAGTTCTGTGGACGGAAATGCCTTATTGATGAGAGAGGTCAACGGAAAATGGCCAGACTGGTTCGACCTGACAAAGTCTATGGTAACTCAGATAACCGCTCTTTACAACTGTGGGGAGAAGAATAGCATCTCAGAATGCTATTCTGAAATGCGGGTTGGCGCTGTTTTGGTGGCACGAGGGGGACCAACACAATATTAGGCAAGTGGTTTTATTGTTGTGGCTGATCGGTGTATAAAGTACCTCATAACCAAAAACGGTTTAATGTATAAAGAACATCCCTTTTAATTCAATTATTTATGTCAAGACCTTTATACAGTAGCCTATGTTTTCTACTTATTTTTGTGTTTTTGTATGAAGAATCCAATGCAAGATATCTATTAGGCAGTGTTATTTTGGAATATGGTTGTAAAGGAATAATGACATATTGCGTAAATATAGTACACTGTAATTTTACAGGCAGATCACTGCACGTGCCTGAACATGAAGATGATTAATAAGGCTTAAAGAAGACCTCTAGTTAAACCAGTCCGAGACACTGCGTGGCCCCTAAGCACATGACTGTTCTGTTGTAGTTTTCTATCAGTCCTACCTCATGAATATTCATTATGTCGCTGACGTTCCAGGTTATCTTCCTGAGGCGTTCAGTGAAGTAGCTTACTTAATATTCACGAGCCAGGCCTTCACCGTAGTATGATTGGTTAATGCGCTCGGTAGGGGACAGGGTCATCCTCACACACGCCGCTGAAGACAGCGTTCATCTGAAATCCGCACCAGTGGCACATCCACAACTATGTTCACTCAAAATATCCGCGTTTTACAGGTGCAAGACAAACCAAGTTTACACACGGACGTACCCCGGCCGATAGTCAGTCAGAGAAAGTGACAGAGGATACTTTGCGCAAGCAGTTTGAAAACTTTAAATTGTGAAGTTGAGGAGAATACACTCGTATGGAGTGAGGTAAGTGTTCTCGCATGTCTTTCACAGGTGCGGACGCACTGAGTAGTTATTTCACGGTGCTTTTAAAATGTATCTTCTAATGTTAATAATAATAAACGTTGTTGTTAATGTTATTGTTAATAACAATAAACGTTGTTCGATGCGTATAATGTTGTAGATGTTTTGGATTTGTGAAATTGCTGTGAAGTTTGTGCTGGGAGAAATAAGGAAGCATCTACACAAATGCCAGTGAAAGCTGTCATTGTTTGGCAGTGAGTTGACAGTCGCAGCTATGGGAACTGGAGCGGGTGCCCGCTGTTTGTGCCACTCGCATAGTGCCCGCGGTACAATTATACACAGTGAAGCTAGTTCTGGGTTCAACGAGGATGCGTTTTGTTTGGTCTATATAAGAACATATATCCATTAGAGCTGCTGTTGAATCTACAAGACCATCAAATTAACTTTTAAGGCAACACTTTACAGAATAGTTTCACTGTATTTATATTAGCTTACACATTACTATAATTAACATTTTTTTTACAAAATGTACAACCACAATGTGTATTTACAAGCTGTTAAAACGGTAACAAATTAAAGTAAGTACATTGTTTATTAGTATTACTCAGTACTCATGCAATTACACTGTAACGTAAAATGTGTCCTACTTTAATTTTGACATTTTAATTAATAGTTTTATTTTAGGGGCCTGGTTGGCTCAGCGAGTATTGACGCTGACTACCACCCCTGGAGTCGCGAGATCGAATCCAGGGCATGCTGAGTGACTCCAACCAGGTCTCTTAAGCAACCAAATTGGCCCAGTTGCTAGGGAGGGTAGAGTCACATAGGGTAACCTACTTGTGGTCGCGATTAGGGGTTTTCACTCTCAGTGGGGTGCGTGGTAAGTTGTGCGTGGATCGTGGAGAGTAGCTTGAGTCTCCACATGCTGGGAGTATCCGCGGTGTCATGCACAATGAGCCACGTGATAAGATGCGTGGATTGATGGTCTCAGAAGCGGAGGCAACTGAGACTTGTCCTCTGCCACCCGGATTGATGTGAGTAACCGCGCCACCACAAGGACCTACTAAGTAGTGGGAATTGGGCACTCCAAATTGGGGAAAAAGGGGATTAAAAAAAAATAATAATTTATAATAATTTTATTTTAAGCTTGGATAATAAGAATGTCAGTCAACTTTTATGAATATTTGGGAGTAAGCCACATGACTTGTGTTGCTATTTGACAAAAGCACAAATAGTCAATGGGTTACACTCATAAGCACTGATTGGTTACATATGTTGATAACAAAGGGCATTTTTCTGAAAGTTACTTAAGTACATAAGATGCATAAACAAAGAGTGATGCAAAAACAGATTTGTGAGGTTGGAACAAACAGAATGAACTGTAGCATCAAGGCATTGGTCTCATTTCAAGCTGAGCCAGCCAATGACCCCTCTTACTGATACTGAGTTTCTGTGTGCTTCTTACCAGAGCAATCCAAATTGCTGTAGTGTAGTCAGTATGGTGAAAATGAATTATATCAGGTAACCTACAGTCTTGCTAGTCTCACTAAGAAGGAATGGGAATATGTTTTATGGTGGTATAACATCGTGTGAACAGCACTTTATCACTCCTTTTAGTTAGACTAAATCAGTTGTGTTAGTTTACTTTAGTTTGATTGTGACCGTGTAGAAGTGTTTCAATCACCCCATTCATTCACTGCATTTACTCTGACCAGTCATATAATGTTGGGTTAGCTATATGTTTACAGATATCCAGAAACACACTTTAGGCTAGTGGCTGTATCAGAGCCAAACTGGAGTATGTCTTAAAACACAGAGAGGGTCAGAGGACATTGTGTCCTCCTAATCAGGAGTTATTTTGACTTCCTTCCTTGAATCTGCAGTTGTATGTTGCATGAACAGCGTGGCCTGAGAGAGTCTCTGCCCTCACTCTCAGGCCAGAGAAAGAGGAGAGTCTGGCATGAAAGGCACTTTGAAGTGCGCTCCTCATCAGTCGTTGTCTCTCTTCTTTGCTCTATTGAATACTGAGCAAACAGAGGCAACAAAAGAATGCTCGACAGGCCTACAGGGTAGCCTGAAAATCCCACAAGACTAACATTAGCCTTTGAATCACATTTTAGGCTGTTTAACAGAAAATGTTGCTTTCGATTAGACTGTTTTGTTATTTCTCTTGAATAAAAGTTTTTCTGGAACATGTGAGTCATTGTCATTCTAAACTGGTTCTCTAAACATTCCAACCCAAAATGCCTCTTATTTTCTTATTTGTGCTTGGAATCTAACCTTAAAAAATTGTTACATACTTTATGTGACATATGTAGAAATTCAAACTCAAAAAATGTATAAACATATATATATAAGGGCTGTGAATCAATTCAATTGTTTAAACTAATTAATCGCACAGTTTTTTGTGATTAATCACGATTAATCATGGTACATGATACATTGCAACAAACATTACAAAAATATAATCATAAATATATGTACTTTATACTTTGTCTCAAAGAACTTGCAAGAAATTGGTTAGTCATCACTTATTTTAAAGGTGCACTCAGAAACTTTTGTCTTTGTGTCATCTTGGACTTACATGAGACACCGCATTTGGTGTAGGGATGGCACCAATACCTTGATCGGTATCGGCTCCGATACTGACGTTTTTAGACGGATCGGGTATCGGTCCGACGAGCCCGATCCAAATCCGATACTGTGTGTTAGTCATGTTCGTTACTGTCAAGCTCCAAAAATGACATAAAAGAACAATAAAAACAGCATTAAAGTAGTTCATATGACTCGTGCATTTTATTCAAAGCCACCTGAAGATATGCGACAGCTCTGTGAATCACAAAAGGCTGTGTTTAATAAGTTATTATATAAAATGCACGCGCAGCACCAGCGCGTTAGTGAACGGCGCTACTCTGTTGACACACACACTCGCAGCTATTTTTAGCCTTCATGCAGAGCACACTCACGAACAACATCTCAGATGTAGATGCTCGGTTCATTTATAATATGCATTTAGAATGGCACCGGAGCTGCATTTTACCAGAATTTGAATAAGAAGCGAATTAAACTACTGTGAACTTACCTACAAACAGACACATACAGGACTTCCTGGAGAGTTCAGAATGTCAAAATAAAAGCCAGAGGGTTTTAAAGTTAAAGGTGCACGAATGAGAAATATTACTGTTGTATTTAAAATTCTAAAGGTCAATAATAATAGTAATAATAATTTATTATTATTATTATTATTATTATTATTTGTTTACAAATTATAATAATGTTAAAGTTGAATGTGTTCCAAAAAATAACTGTGAATGAAAAGTGAACTGATATCTTATAAATGAATTGAACAAAAAATGTATCTGAATACTTTAAAATCCAGATACAATTGAATTTTCTTTTGCAAAAACAAACAAACAAACAAAAACTACAACTGCCTTCTTTTCTACTGAAGACATGGACTGGAATTACTGTTAATTTTGCTGCTACACTATCCAGTAGACGAATTAACAATAAAGTGTTTCTTAATTAGCTATACATTTACATTGAAATAATGTGTAGTTAAAGGTTTGTGTTTCTTTATGTATTACAGATTACCCCCAGTTAGTTCCACACAATAATGTAAAGATATTCTAAATTGATTATACAAAAAACAAAACAACACTGGTATCGGATCGAGATCAGTATCAGCCGATACTGAGATTTCAGATATTGGAATCGGATTGGAAGAGAAAAAAGTGGTATCGGTGCATCCCTTGTGAAAACTATTTATGGCATTATTTTTGAAGACATCCACATTATGCATCATTTTTCACAAGTGCCTAAAACTTCTGCACAAAAAATATAAAAAAATCCGTCTTTTGTTTTCTTCAGAAGAAAGTCATACAGTTTAAAATGACATGAGACTGAGGAGATTATGACATTATTTTCATTTTTTTGGTGAACTAATCCTTTAATTGTTAGTTTGCTATCATTTTGACCTGATAGAGGACCTTCAGATGTGCAGCATGTGATTGTGATGGATTCTAACATTTGCAGAGTGATACAGAAGACATCTGGCATGTGCCAGTAGATTGCAGGTGGAATTTGAGCCTGTCTGGCCAAAGTCAGGTTGCTTTCACCCAGAGAAACTGAAGCAGACACGGGTCACTCAGGGCACCTCTCTCTCTCTTTTGCTCTGTAGCTCACTTCCCTCCCTTTGTGTTTTTCTTTGGCTGTCTCTTGCTCTGCCTTGTTCTTTCCCTTTACCTCTCTGTATTATCTTTTTTTAGAAAGTGCGTGTCTGTGTGTTTGTTTTAAGTGTTGTCTGTTCAACTGGTACCATATTCCACCTTTAAGCCATGAATATTTGTTTTTGAAACAGCAGGGTGTGGCAATTACACCATAAAAACCCTGATAACACTTTAGACCCATTTAATGCCTTCCAGGTACAACTGAATGTGCCAGTGTGTTTTTGTAAAGAGATAGAGAGTATGACATTGAGTATCATTGCTTACTGCTATAAAAACAAGAAATATGCCCAGAGTAACTAACAAAGCCTCAAAGACTAGATTATTTTCATTTCGTGACTGGAATACAGAACACCTGCTAGAATAATGTGATGGGTTAGATGGGAGATGTACAGAATGTTCTAAAATAACGTTACATAGAAAAGATTCCCAGTGTTGTAGGCCTGACTAGTAGGCCTGACTAGTTGGGATTGTGTAGCACTGGCATAGTCTTTATCTAAGGGTTGATCAGAACTGATAAGTCTGTGAGCTCCAGGCTAAAACATTGGACAATCACTCTCTCTTAGCCTCTGTTTATCTCTTGATCTCACGTTTCCCTCATTTACTCATTAATTCTTTCACAAATGTACATTTATTGTAGAGCATATATTTGGAAGGCTATATGTTCACCAGTGATGTAGGTCTGCATCTAACTATGAAGTATTCATGGTTTATTTCTCAGCTGCCTCAGTGTGTTTGTGTGTGTGCGTATGCGTTATTGGATCTGTAGGGTGTATTGTGTTACAGGTGACGTCATAAGAGTCCCATGAAAAGTCACTGATGCATTTGTGTGAAAACAACAAACAGGAGTCCTACTCATTAAAACACACCTGCCTGTTGTATTTCAGCAGTCCCCTTCTATGTTTTATTTCTAACACATATTTAAAAATTCTCTCATGATTCACACCTCTGTTAACCTGAATTAGAAGGAACACACTTCACTCTAAGAAATAGAGTAGTAACTCCTGACCTTGACCAAAACCTACTTTTAACAATAAAGGTTCCACTTAGAACCAAGCCTGATGCCACTGAAGAACATTTTTACATTGCACAAAAGTTCTAATAGTTTTAATTATCTATTTCCTGGTGTTTTAAAGAATCCAAAAATTAAGCAACATAACACATGCAAGAGCTCTGTTTATCACCATAATGCCGATTCAGTACAACAGAACAATTGTGAGTGTGGTATTACTTGTAACAGTTCTATAAACAAGAAGTTAGACAGGTAAGTGATATAAGCAGTGTTACAAAAAATATCAGTCTTTGAACTAACCCTATCCCTACCCTAAGTGCTTGTCCAACCAAATTAATGGATCAGAACTAACTGTTGTATAATGTGGCATAACATTTTTTATTAGCTTTGAAGCCATCTGTGCTATTGCAGATAGACCAAAATAATGATGACTCTAGCTGCATTTACTGACGTGAATGTCCCACCCCCGATACCACTGACTTCCAGTTACCAATAGTAAGTAGCAAATCACGATTAATGATTGTTGACTAATACTGTAGACTAAAGAATGAGGACTGTTGGATATTTAAAAAATAAATAAAAATGGGACAAGCCCTTCCCTATGTCCCACCACAACTTCTTTATAATAGAGTGTAACAGACTGGTTCTGAAGTAAAAATCCCTTTCATTTTTCTATAGGGGAATGGATTTTTAACAATAGCTTATAAACCTTTAAAGCCTAATATGCAGAGACAACTATAAGTAAACCATTCATAGATTATTTTTCTTGAAAACTGTAAACACGGTGTCTCTGTGGCACCATCTCAAGAGAGACATCAACACTGACTTGACCAGTGGCGTGAGTTGGGGGTGGGACTATCTGTTTGATCAAAGGCAGATGGGGGCTTTTTCAGAAAACTGTTTTGAAAACAATGTTTACTTATGCAATTCTGTTTGATGGCAGTGGCGCATAAATGACATACTTCAGCTTTAAAGACAGATACAGTGAGCTCCAAAGTTGTTAATAAATAGTACTATGGTACTATGGCTGTATACTCCTATTGAAGCCATCAGTTTGCGTTATTTCAAAAAAAAAAAAAAAAAAAATATAGCACCGTTACTGGTGAACTACACTTCCCGTGAATACTGAAGAGAAAGATTCACCAATCACAGAGTCACGGCAACCCAACCATGGCAAACAAGCCATTGTGGCGGCACCAATTGCCCACTTCTATGATGCACTGTGAATGGCACAATGGAGTCGATCTCCACACACTCTCAAACTACTTATATATTTGTATATATCTGAATATATTGCAGTACAAAGTGAATAGGAAAAACACTTATGGACCAAGACAGCTGAAAAACTGTTGCACTCTATAGGAAATACAGTTGCAATCGAAATTATTCAAACCCCCCCCCCCCTTTTTAAACTTTACATCTATATCAGTTGAGTGACACATTCAATGTCATAGTGTGAATATATAACCTAATATTTGTAAATAGCAGGATTTTTTAAAAATACAGCCATGTCATAATTATTCAACCCCTATTGCATGTAGCTGTTTCTTAAATATGTAAGGCTACACAAGTAATTGTTTTAAACAAAATTAAGTCATCAGTCTGCAATGGCACTTATTTAAGTTTTAAAATGTAAGTTTAGCGTTGTGTGCAAAAATATATTTCAGTGCAGAAAATGCAATTAAAAATAAAGGTCTCAAAAGCTAATAGAGGAGATTATTTCATTACACAAGAAAGGTCATGGCTAAAAGTACGTTTCCAAGGCACTTCGATTTCCAATAGACAAAGTTGGCAGCACCATTCATAAATTTTTAAATATGGTACAACAGCAACCTTCTTGGGGTGTGGAAGAAAGCAAAACTTCACCAAAGGTAATGTTGACTTGAATATTCAAGAAGTAACAGGAAAGAAGTAGGAAAGACCTGTGGAGTCCTGGAAGAAGGTTTTATAGACGTATGACACTAAACTGAAAATGAGTTTTAGACCCATGGGTCAGCAGTACGTCTGGAGTGTGATAACAAGAACGACACCATCCCCACAGTAAAGCATGGAGGTGGGTCAGTCCTGTTATGGGGGTGTTTTGTGGCTATAGGAAACAGCTATCCTGACTATGTGACTGACACCATGGATTCTTTCAGGTATCAGGCCATTTTTGCATGAAAAATATGATGCCTTCAGTATGTAAATTGAAGCTCGGTGATCACTGGACTTTCCAGCAAGACAATAACACCAAGGATACATCCAAGTTGTCCAAAATCTGGTTCAGGGATAGGTCGTGGAATGTCCTTAAATGGCCCTTTCAGTCCATCATTAAAATCCCATTGCAAACCTTTGTTGGGATTTCAAGGAAGCAGTGGCAGCACAGAAACCAAAGAATGTCAATGAGCTGGAAGCTTTTGCTCATGAGAAATGTGTAAAAATTCTAATAGAGAGGTGTCCGAAGCCTGAGAACACGTACCTGAAACATTTATTTGTTGTTATTTAGGATAAAGGATGCTCCACAAATGACTCACTTTGGGGGTTGAATATTTTTGACATGACATTTGTGGAGAGAATTAGTTATTTTTTTATTTTAAAATTTGGGTAAACTGAACTCTTTGTTCTCAAAATCACCCAAATGTGTATTAAAAACTTACTTTGACTGTTTGCTGAGGTTTTAGTTGATGTGTTTTAATTCACATCACCAGAATGTATTGCTGGTCAGGGGGGTTGAATAATTTTGCTTGCAACTGTACATCAACACTAATAAGACAACTGCATTCATCAAGTGATTTCATGGAGTGTTTTAATTTAGATTTTCTTGGCACCAAAGAAACATATAGCTAACTCGGTAAACCCATACAGTGAAAAATGGTTCCCAATAAGAAGAGCGTTCTTTGCTGAATTTAAAATGCTACAGAGAGCCATTAAGGACACTTTATTTTTATGAGTGCACTGTAACATGTTACTTAATTAAGGACTCAAGTAATACAAGATTGATTTTTCCTATTTCTAGCTAAAGCACATCCATATCAATTATCAGACCTACCTCTCCCACCCACTGACTGAAATAGAGAACATTGCAGTGGTGTTCAGGCACAGTGCTAGTTAGACAGAGAGGGTTGTGTTCTGATGGACACTGTGTTCTGACATTTGGAGGATCAAAAGATTAAGTCCTCTGTTGTCCATACAGCCATGTGAACATGTTCCAATTAAAAGGCAAGGTTTTTGTTCTCCTCCCTCTCTGCGGATTTGGCCTAATTAAAAGGGAAGTCAGGTGATTCTATGAGTCAGCAAAACTGATTTCAATAAGGTTGTTAATAGTCTGGGTGACTGGAAAAGGTCAGCATCAAATACTGTAATGTGTACATTAAAAATGAAAATCACGGGGGCCTGGGTAGCTCAGGGAGTAAATGCGCTGACTACCACACCTAGAGTCGTGAGTTCAAATCCAGGGCATGCTGAGTGACTCCAGCCAGGTCTCCTAAGCAACCAAATTGGCCCAGTTGCTAGGGAGGGTAGAGTCACATGGGGTAACCTCCTCATGGTCGTTATAATGTGGTTCACTCTCGGTGGGGTGTATGGTGAGTTGTGCATGGATGCCGCGGAGAATAGCGTGAAGCCTCCACATGCACTATGTCTCCATGGCATTGTGCTAAACAAGCCACATGATAAGATGCATGGATTGACAGTCACAGATGTGGAGGCAACTGAGATTTGTCCTCTGCCAACTGGACTGAGGCAAGTCACTATGCCACCACAAGGACCTAGAGCACATTGGGAGTTTGACATTCCAAATTGGGGAGAAAAATGGGAGGATTTTTTTTTTTTTTTAAATCACATGTTCAACTTTTTGTGTATTGTGAACTGTTTGCTCTCTTTCTCTCTCAATCAGAGTTTTTCATCTGATTTCAGTTTTTTGTGTAGCACGTTGGTGCACACAAATGTGGGGGTCTGTTCTGTTCTTATGTGCTTTTTTGTGGTTGTTTACTGTATGTGTGTGTTTGTCTTTACTCTGTTTTAAAAGTGTGTTGTTTCTCCTTTCAGGTGCTGGTGCTATAATGGAGCTTAGCAGGGGAGAGGTTCCACTTTATGTGAGTGTAACGATTTTCATGTTTATTCCAATTATTCATTTTCTCACTCTGTTTTCCCCCCTGATTTTTTTATCTTTCCTCTCCCATTTGTGTAATTCTACCCTTTCATTCCTTTGTTTACTTGTTCCTTTGGGATCTGTCCTTTCATTCTGTCTGATTGCCAGATGACCAAACTCATTTAGAAAAGACTCTACCTGTGCATGTACATATGGCTGTGCATGAGAGAGAGAGAGAGAGAGACTACTCTGGAACGTACTGTGCTCTCTTTGGTTCGGCTTTTTATGGATCATGTCTTTCAAACTGCATTTGGATACGTTTGCATACAATTTAAAAGATGGGGAAGAAAAGGAAAGTTCACCAAAGTCTAACTCGGTGTGCCATAAAATGCAAACATATGTGTTACCTTAGTATTTTGTAGGTAGAGCTATTTTTTCCTAAATAACAATCTTTTCCCTGATTCAGATGTCTGGGTGTCCAAAGCTTTACTACCAGCCCTTTTGGGCTTTTATTTATTATGACTAGTTACTTTGACTGAGACAGAAAGAAAGCACTTCTCAAAACATGAATTTGATTTGTAATAAAATGGCAGGTTAACTGGCTGTTAAATTTTGTAATTGGTCCCAAACTTCTCTCTATGATATGGTAGGTTTATCCACTTCATTAACTTTTTAATGAAGTGGATAAAGATTTTTCATTAGAGAACATTACACCACTGTAATGGTATTTTTCCACCTCTTGTGCAATTATTTACAGTCCGGTCAGTCTGAACTTCGAGTGACATTACCCAGCTTCAATTACATTTATGCATTTGGCAGACACTTCTATCCTAAGCAACTTACAATGCATTCAGGCGATACATTTTATCAGTATGTGCATTGCTAGCATTATCCTCTACCAGTCGAGTTGAGCTACAAGAACATATTTAGGAACAATTCAATGTTCATTAGAATTATCATTAAAACCATTTAGCCAAAACCCAGATTCTTCCCTATATAGTCTCTTTTACACCATGTCATTGACCTGACACTTTTATCCAAAGTGATTTGCAGTGCCTTTATTACAGGAACAATGCCACTGGAACAATCTGAGGCTTTGCTCAAGGACACAATGGTCAGGTCAAGTTAAGTTGGTGTATTTGTCATTTGCACAACTTACACAGGGTATACTGGGCATTAAAATGCTTATGGCAAGACTCAGAACACAGAAACATAAGAGACTGCAGAATAATTACACACAGACAACACAGGCACAAAGGTATGTGCATATAACAGTATAAAATAAAATGTAAAAAATAAATATACAGACAATTTTTTTAAGGAAAGATATTTCTGACATGGCCCATACTGAGTCAGAATGTAAAAAGCTTTGCATTGTCATATGTAGATGGGATTCGATAGCATACAATGTTATACATATATTATAGTAGTGCAATCGTACATACATTTACATTTATGCATTTTGCAGATACATTTATCCAAAGCGACTTACAGTGCATTCAGTGAATACATTTTTCCAGTTAGTGTGTTCTAACTGAATTGAACCCATGATCTTGGCATTACTAGTGTTGTGCACTACCAGCTGAGCTACAGGTCCCCACTAAAGATGAAGATGGACTGGTGGAGATTTAGCAGCAGTATAGCACAATAAAATGCTAGGTTAACAGATCATTCCTTGCAGGGTTCAAACCTGCAACCTCTTGGTTACCAGCCCAAATTTTAACCAACAAGCTATACTTCCTCCACTATAGTAGATCTATAAATGGTGTTGTTCCCTGGACTGGAGGTCATTCTGAATTCTGAATACCACTTCGTAATTTGGTGCTGGCTCAGCTGTATACACAGTGTGAAGTGAACAAGAGAGATGCACAATCCTTCTCTGTGACCTCATTATGAAAGAGGGGCACTATGTGTTAGGTGTGTGAGGGTTTAAGGTGTGTGTGACTGTGATGGGGATAATGTGTTATTGTAACAGGATATGTTGAGAGTTTATGGCAGTCTTGCATAGTGTCAACTCTTAACTCCCAGTACAGCACTGTAGACAAACAGTCTCATTCACTCAGAGCTAAAAGCAATAAGTGTGTGTGTATGTATGTGTGTTAAATGCTTTCAGGTGTTCCTGGCCCTTGGTAGGTAAGTGGGACCTAGTGTGGTTGAGAGAGTGTGGTTTTTCACTTTCAAAGCTGTGCTATTTTAGTTATTCAGTCAGTCCAAACAAAGGGTGTATATATGTTTCAGAACCATTGCATTAAATGTAGAGATTTATATATTTTAGTTGCTCAGTGTATCAGTGAATACATTCATCCAGAGAACAACCAAACAGGTATTGCTTGAACTGTAACCAACACCATTATTTGCTTAGTGGTTGGATTACTGCTGTTTTGTCTTTACTGAGGAATAGTACAACAGTTGCACAGCAATGCTGTCATGTTACATTGGCCAGTTCACACACATTAAACTGAACAACACAAATGCACAAAATATTTGCCAACAAATTTTTGCAAACAAAAATATTCAAAGTCGAATGCTGGATTTTGGATACCTGAATGATAAAAAAAACTGACCTAGCCCTTGCACAAAAACAACATTGAAGTACAATATTTAAGATTTAATGCAAATTATTTCATAGAGATACATTGTTTAATAAAGTTAAGCCTCAAGCCAAACAATCAGACTTGGAATGAATAGGCCTTTATCCTGACTCTGGGGATATGGGGAAATTGAGTAAATTGCAGCCCTAGCCTGGTGACACACTAGTTGATTTTCCAGCTGATATTGTTTTTTTTGTGTGTTTTGTTTTACATTTGCATTTGTTCGAGAATCAGACAGATGTTTGAGAATCAGAGGGATTTGGTGCATGCTGCTACGTCTCTCAGCTGGTGGACGTTAACGGCCTCAGCAAATCAACGACCTGCTGAGATAATGACCCTGCACATTCTTACAACATCCAATTTGTTTGATATTATCGCTCAGTCTGTGAGGCAGACGTGGCCTTGCCAGTGACGAGAGAGTTAGATTTCTGCAAAAAGTCTTGGTAGGTGTGTCATCCCCTACAAATATCAAGTTGCATTGAGTCACCTCTCACTGCTCCACAGTTGCCATAACCTTTAAGTTGAGGCTAGTGGGTGAGGTACGTTATTAATTACAGCCTCTTTGTGCTGCCTCAACAGTTTTGAGACAACTCACTTTTTAGAACATGGATTAGCATGGCTCTGTGATGCAGGGTGTGTCAGAGTATTCTCACTTGGTGTGCACTGTTGTAAAATGAAAGGAATGAATAATGAATCACTGTCAAGAAGAGCAAGTTTAAATTCTCTCTGTAAAGCCCTTAATGTCAGTAAGAAAAAATGGCTTTGGTGTGGCAGACTTTATTTTCCTCCCAGATTACTTCTATAGTAATTTTTCGTTAGAATTTGTTAAAATGACACTATTTGAAATATGTGATATTAATATCTATACTTTACTTTTCAAGTATACTAATGTACTGAAATTCTTTGAAGCACTTAGGTCATAGATTGTTTCATTTTCCATGTATATATACAGGAGTCTCTCCCGATGGTTGACAGTGATAACCACAGCAACATTTTGGTGCCGTGTGATGGTAAACAAGAAGCATGGTGGCCAACAGTTTGATCTGTTGGATCATGGCTATTTTTGATAAAATAAATATTAGCAACCAGAGACATATTAACAATCAGCATTTACACAATTCAGCCACAACATTAAAACTACCTGCTTAATATTGTGTAGGTCCCTCTCGTGCCGCCAAAACAGCACCAACCCGCATCTCAGAATAGCATCTCATCCCATCTGACACCAACAATCATGCCACGGTCCAAATAATTGAGATCACATTTTTTCCCATTCTGATTTTCAATGTGAACATTAACTGAAGGTCATGACACATATCTGCATGATTTTATGCACTGCACAGCAGCAAAAAATTGGCTGATTAGATAATCGCATGGATGATTGTTGGTGCCAGTTGGACTGGTTTGAGCATTTCTGTAACTGCTGATCTCTTTGGATTTTCACACACAACAGTCTTTAGAATTTACTCAGAATGGTGCCAAAAACAAAAAAAACATACATTTGAGTGGCAGTTCTGCAGACAGAAACGCATTGTTGATGAGAGAGGTCAACAGAGAATGGTCAGACTGGTTCGAACTGACAAAGTCTACGGTAACTCAGATAACCGCTCTGTACAATTGTGGTGAGAAGAATAGCATCTCAGAATGCTATTCTAAGATGCTGGTTGGCACTGTTTTGGCGGCACGAGAGGGACCTACACAATATTAGGCAGGTGGTTTTAATGTTGTGGCTGATTGGTATATAATTACTGTTTTTCACAATTGCTAAGACACATTTCTTGAAACCTTCACCCATTTTCACACAACTTTAAACACAAAACCAAATCTTCAAACTACATTCATAAGACCCCTGACTCTTCTGGCAAAATCAAAAAATTGCCTCAAAACAATTTAATCTGTGCTCAAAATCAAACAATGATTTCAGATCATACACTCAGCCAGTTAATATATAAACACTACAGAGTATTCAATAGACACTACATTTAAAAAATGGAGAACACAGTGTCCAGGGCATGTAGTTACGGAATTTTTTAAAAAAAATTGTATATAGTAAACGCATTTTAATAATCACAACTTAGTACAGTGAATATATTGTATACTGTAAGTACTGCAAGTAATACAGTATTGAGTGTCTGTATATTCAGCACTTGCATACTGTAAAAATACAGTAGTGCAACTGCAAAAGCCCAAAGAACTAAATGAAAAGCACATTACAGTGCATTCAAAAATGTTTTGCACCTGCAAAATCAAAGTCAATGAAAGATTCATTCTGCCTCAGCATCACGTCTTTGTGCTTTGTTTATTTTGTACAATTGGTTTGATCACATTAGAAACAAATATGAACAATTTTGAGTCGTTGTGTGTAAACGATGACAACTGTGTTGTAGTTATATTTAACTTTTGCCGCTTGTGTTTACCATTTTGCAACACAAGTACATCACTGTGTGAAATGTGTTTTATTAAGTGAGAATGTGTTTAGAGTTTTGCAAAAAGAGTGGATGAGATTTTCAAATAGTGTCTAACTACCTAAACTTGTTTAAGGTTTTGCCAAAAGAGTGATTGATTTGTCAAATGAGTCTAGGCCACTGAGCATTTGGTTCAGAGAATGGGGTTTAGTGTTTTAGCAATTCAGAAAAACTGTAATAACTACAGTCTTGACCAACACAAAATAGGTATAATTTTAAAGCTTTACTATGCTCTACTTTACAATGCATGACCAAAACAGTACAAGTGCTTTGACATTTGTAGACAAATCAGAAGTATTCCGTTTTGATAATTTATTAAAAATGTTACAATCATTATTGTAATCTGTAAAAACATCAAACTTATCAAATAGCCATATGTCATATGTTGTTAGAAAGCTCTCAAAGAGTAGAATACAACCAGCCTATTTGTTGTACTCCCAGACAAAAATATATCGAGTAATAGCCAAGTATATGCCTTTGACAAACATGTTTCATGTGAACAGGTGTTGCTCATATGCCGCGTTTTCACTTATAACTTCACGAAAAATAATCAGATCATAAAATATCACCATTACTTAGAGGAGGCGATTATCTTTAAAACGAGCCCATACACAAAGTAATCGGATGCATAGATCATTAGATAATTCACATGAAGCACAATGTGCACACCCCTCATAATGTGCTAACTGGCTACAAACACGCTAGCTTTCCTGGATTAGATGACATCATCGGAAATGCTGTAACGTCATGGTACACTAAACCAATCGGATTGGGTTCAGATTGCAACAACCAGTGGTGATAGTCCTCCATATTTGGGCAGAGAGTCATGTGATCAATCACTCTAATTACATATGGCCATCAGGAGATGGCACCAAGTACATGACACAGATTCAGTGATGACTCAAATGGCACAGAATGAAACTCATTCTGTGAAATCTCATTACCAAAATCATGTCTGCATGCTCTGCAAACCTTTAGTCATTGTTGTGTTTGCATGTGTTATTAGTTTTTATGAACAATTATTATGTTTTATTTGTTTAGAGAGGCTTATGGATACTTGGAGACATTTTTGGACACTAGGATATATTATTTTTGTAATGCTACTTTTGATTGCTTTGCTGTGACAACACAAACTCAGTTTTTACTCTGTTACAGGTGACATGATTGGTAACAAAACAAAAGCAGTTTTTCAGAGCTACCTTATTTTCACCCCAAGATATATGATGTCAAATCAGAAAGTTTTTTTGGCTGAAGTTTTTTCTGATTTTTCTGCAGTTTCTTAGGCTGCGAGTATCAGAATTTATCATAATCTATTTCATTAAAAAATTTGAAACATTTTCTTTAAAGTGATACCCAACATTTGACCCTCCTTGTTTTTTGTCAAGTTATATGCCTTTAATTTTGGGTATGCCACTGAAACAGGAAATCTTTAAAAACATCCTCAGAGTTAATTAATATCATGGCCCATCTTTTCAATACAATAGCAGTTGATGCTGACTTTAAATCTTAAAAAGGACCCAAAAGTATCAATCTTCTGCATCATGTTCCAAGTCTTCTGAAGGCATACGATAGATTTTGTTGTGAAATAACACAAAATGTAAGTTATTTTTTAGTGAAAATCTTGACATCTGTTGCATGTTCATGAGCACTATGAGAGAGGTAGTTTACAGTGGGTTGTGTTCACTTGTGTTGTTTAGCTCTACAAATAAAACAAGTTCTCGTTAATTCAATTTGAACTTTTTTCCCCTTTCCATTTGTGCTTTTATTTTATATTGACTATGAAATATACTCATTTGTAAATGATGCTGAATTTTGATTTACATGGAAAGCCGGTTGCTCTTATAATCTCCATTCTATCATACAGTTTAAGGTTATCTCTTAACAGTGCATATAGTACCTCATCCTACCATAATGCTTAGAAATAAAACCCATAGGCTTAGTACAAGAGTCGATTTGAACAAATCTTCACTAGTGGTTAATGATTAGAGTACTTATGTTACACGCAGCAGAGATATGGGGGCATGTTTGAAATGTTTTGTTTCCCAAACTTCATTACAGAGCTATGAAGTCTCTTTCTGAGACTGTGTCCAGTTTCATCTGTTGAAGTGAGTGAGGAATGACAAGCTGATATTTGACTGAAACAAACAGCATTTAGGTAAAAGCCGCTATGTCAGTATTTTGTCTGATAACACTGAGTAAACTTCAGCTAGGGAACCACAGAGTGCTGAGTATATGACAAAACAGAGGGAGCTTGGATTGTGATTACTGCAAATTCACATGTTGGGGTGGTAGTGTATCCTTGTAAAGATCTTGGCTGTTAACCAAAAGTCTGCAAGTTTGAACCTTAGAAGGGAAACTGAATGTGTTAATGTTTGCTGTGTTAATGAATGCTTTTATAACTTTGAACTTTCATTACTCCACTTTCAAGTAACCCAAAAAATTACACTAGCAATAGTCTTTTTCATGTTTTTATTTTTATTATATGAATGCACAGGAAAATACTGAATATATTAGCAATTTGTTGTTTAGATTTTTGGGCTCTGCATCAGGTGTATTCTGAGTGAAGTTATGTGAAGTGGGTCATGAATGCAATACCTTCTGGACACCCATATCTCCCTTAGGAATTATGTAATTTGACATGTAGAACTTTGTTCTTTGATGTGTTTGGAAACTTGAAATCTTGTGACTTGTGGAATCCTTAGGGGAATATAAAGACAATCCTCTCACGGGTCACTGTGAGCTCTGAAAGCTTTATTCCTCTGTACTGTGTACTTCCTATTGATGTGTACTGCTTTGGATATCAGACGGAATCAGGTTGTAATCATTTCCTCAATAGACACATACCACTCTTTCCTGGTTAAACGCTAACCTACAAACTTTGTGAAATTTTTCTACATATCATGCAGATGCATTGGATAGCAGGGCTCAAATAAAAGGAGAGTGCTTTTGTGCTGTGCTTATTTGAATGTAAATAAATCTGTTAAGTTTTATATGTACCATATCTGAGAGAATATCCATATTTCCTTCCCATGACTGGCTATTTATATCTTAATAGGACCATCATCAATATCCAGCAGTTGCTTGCTGACCAAATGATGCTAGGCAGGGCTCAATTAGGTTGGTATAGCGATCAGCTGTGTGTACCTGTGACAGTCTTGTATTGACTTGTTTTTTAGTGACTCTGTGTATGTGATGGTCACTGAGGCATTTGCTCTTTATATCCTTGTAGCTTGTTTATCGAGGTAGGACTAAATGGTGTGGTAACACTGTACAATAATGTTCCATTTGTTAACATTAGTTAAAGGAATATTCCGGGTGCAATACAAGTTAAACTCAAACAACAGCATTTGTGGCATAATGTTGATTACCACAAAAAATTATTTAGACTTGCCCCCCTTTTCTTTAAAAAAAGCAAAAGTCGAGGTTACAGGGAGGCACTTACAATGGAAGTGAATGGGACCAATTTTTGGAGGGTTTAAAGGCAGAAATATTAAGCTTATAATTTTATAAAAGTACTTACATTAATTCTTCATTTAAAACTCATGCATTATTTGAGCTGTAAAGCTGTTTATTCCTCATTTTTAAAGTTATTTTAAGGTTTAAGGGTTTGTTGACATATCTTAATGGCAATGAAGTTGTAAAATTGGCTATAACTTTACACAGAGGGGCAAGTCAAAATTAATTTGAGGTAATCAATATTATGCCACAAAAGCTGTCGATTGAGCTTATCTTGTATTGAACCTGGAATATTACTTTAACAACATTAGTTAACATGAACTAACACTTTTACAGCATTAAGTAATCTCAGTTAATGTTCATTTCAACATATAGTAATACATTTATAAAATTAAATTTTATATGTTAACATTAGTTAATGCACTATGAACTAACATAAACTAACAATGAACAATGATATTTTATTAACTAATGTTAACAAAGATGAATAAATGCTGTAAAAAATATACAATGTTCATTGTAAGTTCATGATACCTAATGCATTAACTAATGTTAACGAATGGAAGCTAATTGTAAAGTGTTACCATTGGTGCAGGAACACATGTGGACTATTAAACTACCATTTCAGCATACACCTGAGTTAGGATCCTGTTTATCTCTTAAAGACATATCAACTAGCCTATATTACCATACTCCTCTGGGGTTACTTTATCATATTATGTAATCAAATAAAGACTGTTTATTACATTGGTTAAAGTCCTTCTATCAATTTTTTACACACATTTTGAAGCAGTCATTCCAGGTTACTCACACTCACTCCCACAAAGAAATTCTAACGTTATCGCACGTCTTTGAAATCCCTTGATCTGATTCGTTTGGACAAGATCACCATGATCAAAGAAAATCCAACAAGTGATTATCTTTAATAGAGGGGACATTTGTAGCAATACTATTTCAGTTTCCTAAGTAGATTATGCTGTGCACAGACTTAGCTTGTCTTTTTAAAGTCTGTTAGTACATTTGATGGTTGATGACTTGATGCCAATGCAATATTTATTGTAACAGATTTTTTAAACATCAGAACTAAAGCACAATTTACATGTGAACGCTCAATCATGTTGATTTGTAATTTAATTGTAATGTAGGATCTATACAATACATCAACTTACAGCAAAACTGTGAGTCACATAATTGACTCAACCCTCCATAAATAAATTACCATTGGCATATTCTGGTTTGTGATCATACAGCTTTAACAACATTGTTCTAAAACTTGCTCTGCTGGTTTAAATTAGGAATAATAAAACAAAGTTGGCTAGACATTTATCACTTAGTGTTGCACCTACACTATATGACCAAAAGTATATGGACACCCCCTTCTAAATAATGGTTTTGCCTATTTCAATAAATCCAGTGCAAACAAAGTAAAATGCTACAGTACACCATGCAGTGACATTATAGAGAAATCTAGAACATTTGGGGAGGGTCACTTCTGTTCCAGCATGACAGTGCCCTTGTGCACAAAGCGAGGTCCATAAAGAAACAATCTATTGTGTCTGGCGTGAAAGAACATTACTGGCTTGCTCAATACCAAGACCTGAACCCTTATTAAACATCTTTGGGATGAATTGGACAGCGAGCCAGGCCTCAGCGCCCAACATCAGTGCCTGAACTCGCTGATGCTCTTATGTCTTGTTGAATATTTAATTTTAAAAGCATAGGCATTAATCCCACCCTTTGCTACCCTTTGTTTCCAGCCCAGTCAAGTTCTTACACATGACTTAGTAAATAATTTCTTCACGAACTTCGCTTTGTGCACAGGGGCATTGTCATGCTGGAATTCTCTAGAATATTATTGTATTGTGTAGCATTTAAAAATGCCATCACAAAATGACTGTAATAGTCAAACTCATTAATTAGAATGGGGTGTCCACATACTTTTGGCCAATGTGTATTTCTCAATGTCTTTTTAACCAGAGCTAAATCATCATTGTTTTAAAATGTGCTGTATATTGTCCTGTGACTGACTAGATGATATAATATGCATGATGCACATAAGTCTCACAGGTTGCAAAAAAATGAAATCATTACGTTGAATAGGATTGCTCACCTGAACATGCATTTGAATATAATTCCTGTTAGAACACGAGAAACTCGTACACACCCTTCTCAGATGGCAGTGGTTATGTCATTGGTAAGGGAACACACACCTACGCATGCTGTCCACTGGGAGCGGCAGTGTGTATTAGTAGATTGTTTTTCTTCCTGGATCTAGTCTGTAAGCAGGTGCTAGAGACAATAACATCCCTCAGTTGATCGGAGGAGTAATAGCAGTAATTTAGTTCTCCTCATCTATTCCAAGTAGGAGCCAGCTAAACATAGGACAAAATGTGCACTTGCTTACTGCTCTGTTCCTCATTTACTGCATACATTATTTGGAATTTCATCATGGGCTTGTGTATATATTGTTTATGCTACTGCAGCATCAGAATATCTGTTTCCTTGAGCTCTTCAAACATTAATAAATATTTGGTCGATGTGTTTGTGTTTGTGTGTAAGAGTGTAAAATAAGCCACACTATAACAGCTTGTATCCATCACTGCAAAATTTAAGATCATCTGGGCTTCATCTGATCTGACATTTTTCTCTCTTGACTCTGACCACATGCACACTGCCACAAAATCAGTTTTCACTCCTCTTCTGAGTGCTTAAGCCAATTCTCTACACACAGTTCAGTTAAAGGGGTCATGAAATGCTATTTTTATAGTTTTATTATCTTCCCTGAGGTTCACTGATAACAATACAAATTTTTTTTTTTTTTTTTTTTGCACCAAAACAGGCATAATTTATTAATATATGATCATTTTCCACCCTGTCTCAGGCCCTCTGTCTGAAACACTCGGTTTTGGCCTAACGCCTCCTTAAAACTTCATATCAATCATAAACGGCCACTGTTATGATTGACTAACAGCATGCAGCCCCTCAAAATCAGCCATATTTGAAACTCAATCAGAAGAGAATGAACAACCCCACAATATTATAAAACTACATTTCAGGGTTTACACATAATGCACATCCAACACATTACATCCGAATATATTAAACTGTTCATCTCATGCACAACTGTTAACACTCAGTACTATAAACTATCAAACAGTCATGACATCTGAAATATTCATGTATGAAATGGTTTACTTACTGCATCGGGTCAAAGTGTTTTTAACTGTCCCATCCTTCAATAATAGTTGCTTTGTATTATGACGGTTCACAAGCAATCCATACTTACATGAGCCGAAAAAACATACAATCCATGCTGAAATACGCTGAAGACACATCCACATGACGCGCACACATAGTCCAAAGCACGCTGTGAACTAGACGCATACACACATACAGCATCACATCGCCGGAAATGTATCAAAACGCTCAAATAGAGCTTATAGAGCACAACAGTTGGGTTCCTGAAGTAAAAATCCCATTCATTTTCTCCACTGATTAATTTTTTGGTGAGATATCCCTTTAAGACATGCAGTGAGCTCCAAAGTTGTTATTCGATGGTCTATGATTATGTTGAAGCCATCAGTTCATGCTATTTCCACTTCATTTAAAAACAATTTAGTGGAATTCCTGTTGAAGAACTACAATTCCCATGAATCCTGAAGAGAAAACTCCAGCAATCAGAAAGTCGTGGCAAACAAACCGTGGCAAAAAAGCTCCACATTGACTGCCACTCCCAGTCTCTTTGCACTCTCCAACTACTTATATATTTGAATATATCTGAATATTTTGCAATAAAATGTAAATGTATTGTTTGTATACTGATAATCAACAACCTAAAATCATTAGTTTTCTATATTTCCACTGTCTTTTTGTCTGATTTTCAAATACTTTTTACTTCAAATTACAGCTTGTAATCTTGTGATTAAACTCAGAGCTGGTTGGTTTGGTTCATGGCTTTATAAAGAGTTTTATGAAATCCCTATAATAAAAAATGAATGAAAAAAACAACAACTTCTGGAACCAAGACACTGTTGGGTTCTATTACAAGGCTGTCTGGAATATTTGATTCTGATTAGTTAATCGCAGCATTCTGTGGTCAAGTATTTTTATAAAATGACCTCTTTATATTTGACCATTGTCCCTTGCAACCAATCATTTCCTACACTGTGCTAGTTTCATATTTACTGTGGAAATCTGCAGTGTCTTTTATCTCAAATAATAAAATAATTTCAACTCAAATCAATATATAATTTCCATTTATTTACTTATTTGGCAAGTAGCCATGTAATAATGTGTGTATGTGTATGTTGCTCCTGATTATTTTTCTCTTTCTCCTCTGTTCCTAACTAGACAATAGAGATATTGAAAGACTGTTGTATTTTTGTGGCATTTTTTCTAAGTGTATGTGTCTCATTTTCTATGTTACAGAGTCTGAAATTGTTTACCTTTTCAATATATTGTGAGTTTGTCATCTTAAGGTTAGCAAGTAGAGATAGGATGAAACATTTGTTAGATTAAGGATTTTAAAAGTTTTAGAGCTATGAAATGAGATTGTGTGAGAAGAGAAGAGGAATGATGAGGATATGTGCTGTTGTGTGACAGAGTGAGGAAAGAAAACGGTTGCGAAACAGAGAGATGGAGAGAGTCCCACGCTCATCATTCATCTTTACCTTACCTTTCCCTCATTCCCACACCAAACCAGCTTTCCCTCCATCACTATTTCTGCAGGGCCCCTTAAATGGCAGGAAGTGAGGGAGACGTCTGGTGAAGGAAGGCAAACAATCAAATGGGGGCTTTATATCGAAGGGAGGGAGAATGTGAAAAGTGCCCTGTCACACACATGCCCCAGGCGAGACTGACTTTACTGTTCACCTCCCTCTTTTATGTGGTGTTTCTTTGATCCAGGGTCTGTTTAATGAAATCAGGGCATGGAATTATGGGTAGATCTCTATGGGCTGTGTGTGTGTTGGTAGGAGGCTCTGAATGCCTGCATTCATGATAGATGGCTGTGCATTTGGATTTGTTATTCTTAGTGTGTGAATGTGTGCGTATATGTGTTGCTGCACATAGCGGGTCTATTGGTGTGGCATAACTTTTCATGCTTTTTTGTTAGTGAGATTTTGTGTCTCTTCATTTTGTGTCTTATTGAGTTCATACTTGTATTCTGTGTACATTAAAGTACATATTTTAGTACTCAATATTGTGTATAAATCTTCATAATAATTACATTAAAAACTTACGCATTGTGCACTCAAAACATTATTTTAAGATTTACACATTTCAATTTCATAACAAAATTCTATTAAAATTAATTGAGCAACCTTGATAAAAAAAAAAAAATTCAATTCAATTCAATTTGATGGATTTGATATGAAATTGAAATGCATAAATCTTAAAAATAGGCTAAAATATTTTTTAAGTGTATAATGTGCATTTCAATCATTATATAGGCTTTATTTTGAAACTTTGATTAATATATTTCCATATTTCACTGTACATGAAAAGAAGCGATTTGTCAGAAGCGATTGTCAGAATGAGTGTGCAGTGGTGTAAGTGTGTATTTTGAATGGAACATGAAAGTTTGGGTATTCATAGTTTGTCCTAAAACAATACGGCCAAAATAGCAACAAAATAATAATCAAGATGTATGGCCTTATGCTTTAATAATGAGACCAGTTACTGGTTAATCAATCTAACAAATAGCAGTTGTAGGAACTATGATATTAACAACATTTTATTCAGTGCTTTAGGAGCATTGCTACATTTCCCACATTTAAACTTGAACATTTGAACCAAACCACTACAATAACTGTGCTGACTTTGTTCCAGTCTTCCTATGAATCATAATTCATGGGCAAGTACAAAACATCTGCAGTAAAACCGATGTGTTTCAGAACTCTGCTTATTACCAGCACTGACAATTCATTTGTCTCTCAGTACTGCTGATCTGTGACTGCTGCATCTGAGACCAGAAAGACATTAAATTTATGCAAGCATTTATTCTTAACCTAGATTTAATAGCACTTAAAAAAAAAAAAAAAGAGATTTACTTTTCATACAGATGCGATTTAAGATGTGGCTTAATTTGTGCCTGTTAAACCACCCCTTAATGCAAAATTTGCTAAATGCACACCTCTCCATTCAATGCATTGGTTCTGGGTTTACTTAATAGAAAGGTGAACTTTAAAATGAAAACACACCTACTAACATATTTTTTGCAGGAATAATTTACTATCTACACATCTTTTTAGATGGGAAAGCCATTTAGCTCTGCAAAATGTGTCAAAAGTAGTGTTGTTTGATTGTCTGTTAAAATCCTGGTTAAATCTAAGACATTTTAGCAGTAAAGGAGTGGGCTGGTTTAAAGGTTTGTTTCTCTTTAGAGTTTTTGCTTTAAATTTACATTCGGATTTAGATGTCCCTTGTTGTGGTTTATCCAAATTACTATGCAAACAACTCTGTACAGGAGGAGCCCCTATTTCAGTAAACAAGTGAATTTGGAGATACCTGGAACATACCTATGAAGTACATGCAGGCTTGGGGAGGAACGGAATACTTGTAAAGGCGTTACGTAATCAGGATACAAAAAATGTGTAAATGTAATCCATTACAGTTACATAAAAACTCAATGTATTCAGATTGCAGTTACATTTGGTAAAAATTTGGATTACTAGCAGGATTAAAATTTTCAGTATATAAAAAATAAACAAAAGATCCTCCTGACATAAAATGATAAAGACCGCTGCTTGCTTTAGAGTGGTACAGATATGATCAGATGCATGCTGGAGATCTCTTCTGGTTCTCTCTTGTGACTCACGTGAATCTGGTGCCACTTACTGTCGCTTGCACAAATAACACCTGTCTCACATCAACACTGTACTCTCCAAATGAGGTCAAACCATTAAAAGGGCTGTTTCATCGCAATGGCCACTGGAGAAATATTATAATTTTTGTGGAAATTCCAACATTCTTGTCACTTCAATGGAGAAAATGGAAACAACATTACAGTTCAGTGCAATTTATACCTTCCAGCTGTGAAGATGCAGTGATTTTCCAAGGAACCGATACATAATTTATAGAAGCATTTAAAGGTAAGACCCATACGAAAGTCTTGTTAGCTAGGATTGCTAAAATTAGACATAAGTGTTCCCTAATTTCACCGTCAGACTGTCTTTCAATTGTTTTCGCGGAAGCAGGAATACAAGCAGAGAAACGACCACTCCATCAGCAAACGGCCCGTATTCCGGTGCACCGGACACCTTCTGTCGAAACTTTAGTGTGACTTCTCATTTCCATCTTAACTTCAGTTGAAACTCTAAAATTGTTCTCTGAAATGAGTTCATGTTGTAATGACAACTACATTTGGAACAGTATTTCTTTTTTTCTTTGTTGAAAAAAATCCAAATTGTACACATGGTTACCTTAGGTGATGTTCTTATGGGAAAGTGCAATGGATAATTTATCTGATTTTGATACTTAATGTAAATGTATTGTAAAGGAGTTCATAAGCATGGGTGATGGAGAAATACTGGCAAATGTAACATTTGAAAACTCATAGAAAGTAGGAATAAGTAAATCAAAGTTTAAATCTATTTTGATCTATTCTTTAAAACAAGATTTATATTTTTGTTTTTATTTTATTTATTTTTTGTCATTAAAATCCTCCTTAAACATAAACATAGAATCACCCATAAATGTTAGCTGGTGATGTTTGACTGTGGATCATGAGCAAGCAGAGGACAGGCACTGGAGGCACTGCATTAAGAATAATAATAATAATAATAATAATAATGTAGAAGATAGCCTGTGATCCACCTATTGCAGTCAGAAGTTAAAGAATGGTCAGTGCCAATTAGTCTACATGCTAACTGCAAGACATGGCAGAATTAAACTTTGTAGTGTTTTTGAATTTGAGGTATATCCTGTAATATTTTGTTTAATGTTAACCAAGACATAATTCAGTGCATCTGTTCTAACTGTATTTGCTTGAGGAGAAAATAACTA
Organism: Myxocyprinus asiaticus; assembly: GCF_019703515.2. Taxonomy (NCBI): domain Eukaryota; kingdom Metazoa; phylum Chordata; class Actinopteri; order Cypriniformes; family Catostomidae; genus Myxocyprinus; species Myxocyprinus asiaticus. The sequence goes on along the minus strand of NC_059346.1, from coordinate 30,381,696 downwards.
TTTTCTGTAACAGATCACCTGATTTGGTTAAAAATTTGGAGTTTTGAACATATTCGGTTTTCTTGTTAAGGAAACAGAGTTCCTGTTTTTCATGTTTTTTTCTTATACTGTATATAATAATAGCTACATCACTCATAACATTATTCAAATATGGGTTGTTTGCATTCAGAAGGCATGATTAAAAGTATTTGAAAAAATATTGCTTTTCTCTTGACTTTCACATGTGCGATCTTGTGGTAACCAAAAAGTAACTAAAAGTAATATGATTACCTTATTTTCTTATTGAGGTAACTGGATTAAGTTACTGAATACATTTTTGTACTAAGTAATCTGTATTTGTAATGGATTACATTTAAAAAGTAACCCTCCCAACCCTGAGTACATGTCATGTCCTAATATAACTTAAGTTTCAGGTCTAAACCAACAATAACTCTGAAACACTGTTTGTGTTGCCAACTTAAGTTTCAGATACTGAGATACAGTGTGTTCCAGCACTCTGTACTATTACCTGCAATAACAAGAAAGTCTCTCTCTCTCTCTCTCTTTTCTCTCTCTCAAACTTTATCCTGTCTGTCATTGTTTCTCTTTCTCTCTTTAGCTTCATTTTCATTTTGACTAATAATTCAATTTCAGAGAACTTCATGAATATTAAGCATAATTTCCATAGTATTTGTCGTAGAATTTTGAAATAATTACTGAATTACTCTCTTTCTCTCTCTCTCTCTCTCTCTTTCAGGGTCAGGTGAAAGTCTTTGTGAAGCTGCAGGTGTCTCAGTGTGTTCAGGAAGAGGCTGACTACTACGTGGTTCTAGTGGGCTCATCCCTTCACCATGTAACCACAGCTTACAGAACTGAGGACCATGGCTCACTTAGATTCACTGTGCCTGGTGAGACACTGAACAAGTCACATGTTGTTATAGGTGCATAATATCAAAAGGGCCTCTTTCTTTGACTGAATGTGTCAGTCTCAAAAAGATCTTTTGACACTTGCAAGGAGATTCCTGACAGGTAAACCGGAATATCACTGGCTTGCTTCTGTTACGGTCAGGTGGTAAAGGAATATGTATTATTAAGGAAACAAATAATTAGAACAGATACCTGAAATAACTGTACTGAAACATACATCTCTGGAAAAAATTAAGAGACCACTGCAAATTAGAAACAAAAAAATAAAAATAATATATAAATAAAAAAAAACATTAGTACTGTGTTGTTATATGAACCTGTTTTCTTTGCATTATTTGAGGTCTGAAAACACTGCATCTTTTTTGTTATTTTGACCAGTTATAATTTTCTGCAAATAAATTCTCTAAATGACAATATTTTTATTTGGAATTGGGGAGAAATTTTGTCAGTACTTTATGGAATAAAACACAAACATTAATTTTACTCAAGCACATACCTATAAATAGTAAATCCAGAGAAACTGATAATTTTGCAGTGGTCTCTTAATTTTTTCAGAGCTGTATATGCGCTGATGTTACTTGACGGTTTTAAGTGTCGGTGAAGATAAAAATCAGTCAGTGGGAAAAGGATTTTTTCCTGCAATATGCATTTCCAGTGTGCTGATAACATCCTGTTTTTGTATTGTGACTTGCCATGTGACGTTAAGCACGACATTAACCCAAGAGAGTATTGTGATGTACAAATATTTTCCTAACCTTACTGCCAGCAATTGTGCAGCAATTTTGAATCTTTTTTTTTTTTTTTTTTTTTTAAGATTTCAAAAAATGGTTTGAACACAATTTTCTCTCTGTGTATGTCCTATTGCAAAAGGAAGTTCAAGCAGGGCATTTAGATGGAATAGAGCTGTTCAGCTTGTAGTCCAAAAACCCGGAAGAGAATTCACCATGGGTTCCCTCTGGATTTTCCTATGGGTTTTGTAATGGAGTTTTTGGACTTATGAATAATATAAGGTCTGTTGTAAACATTACTTGACAAAGCGTGGACGTTTTGTTCTACAACATAAATTACACACAGTCATACCTCAAACATGAATTTTGAAGCCGCCGTGTGTTTAAAAAAAAAAGTATATAATTCAATAGGGCTTCAAATTCACGTTTAAGGTATGACTGTGTAATTTATGTTGTAGAACAAAACATCCACGTTTCGTCAAGTAATGTTTACCACAGACCTCATTTTACTCATAAGTTCAAAAACACCATTATAAAAACCCATAAGAAAAGCTATTGTCCTTTTTAAAATAGCCAGTGGCCTCTAGTTGAAGACACATCGCAGGGGATGGTGTCATCAATATTTTTGATATATTTTCCCCATGGAGAGACTGTAAATTTTAAATGTCTATATCTGCTAAACATTTTTCCCCCCTTTTTTCCCCCAAACTCAATTTTAATGGGGTATTTAAACAATAGAATGTCAACAATTGTAGAAAATATATGATATTATGGTCCTTTTAAAGGGAATTTTAAATATTAAAACAAGAAGTCTTCATATTGTACAACCACAGTTCACAGTGGCTCACCTTCTCAATTCTTTAGTTAAAGGGTTAGTTCACCCAAACATTTCTCTTCATTTACTTACCATAATGCCATCCCAGATGTGTATAACTTTCTTTCTTCTGCTCAACACAAATGAAGATTTTTAGAAGAATATTTCAGCTCTTTAGGTCCATACAATGCAAGTGAATGGTTACCAAAAATGTGAATGTCTAAAAAGCATATAAAGGCAGCATAAAAGTAATCCATAAGACTCCAGTGGTTAAATCTGTTTCTCACCCACACTTATCATATAGCTTCAGAAGATATAGATTTACCACTGGAGTCTTATTAATTACTTTTATGCTGCGTGTATGTGCTCTTGGAGCTTCAGAGGTTTGGTCACTATTCACTTGCATTGTGAGGACCTACAGAGCCAACACACTCTTACGGCGAAACCGTCAGGATACGTACGATTTTTCTAAATTAGGCTAATTCGAATGATATTGTGCAACTGCACTCGTTTGAATTCCTACGACTTTCACTACAGCCAGTGACGTCGCTGGACATCGTTTCCATCTAATACATGACAGTTACTTGCTTCTGTCACACACAACAGCTTCTTGTCATGTTTACACACTCTACTGAATGGTTAAGTTTAGATAAGGGGCTTGGGTAAGGGCATAATATTAATAAGTATGTCCTTAACGCCTCATGTGCGGAACTCGTGCTTACGTCCGCATTAGACATCGGGGAATTTGCACATGATGAAGTCGTACGAGTTTATATAAACAACATGGTGTGAGACCATACGAAATAGTCAACTCGTAAATTATGTACGATTTTTCATGAGATCGAGTTGACAGAGCTGAAATATTCTTTTAAAAATCAGTGTTTATGTTCTGCAGAAGAAAGAAAGTCATACACATCTGGGATGTCATGAGTGTGAGTAATTGAGTATTTTCATGTTTGGTGAACTACTTTAATCTGTCACGTTTAATAGTAAATAAATAGCTAATAAAAAAATATACATGTACTTAGATATATGTATTCAATTCTTATTAACCAGTCTTTATAATTTGCCATGTTTGATGAGCTGTCTTACCTAACTTTAATCACCAATAAACAAATTATATAGTGTACATACTGTATATTAAACAAAGTATTGTTCGACTAGCCCAAACCTTTTTCCTCCATCAAGGTCACGATGTTCCAGAGAAAGTATCTGTGGAGGTGTTCTGCTGTGTGGAGGACAATATCAGCCCACTCTCACATACAGGAGAACTCTTTCTGGAATACAAACGGGACGAGGCTCAAGAGGCAGCAGACATGCTAATGACCATTGAACCCTTGACATCCAGCAGTCATCAGGACATCCTAAGGAAATTCTGCCTAGAGAAAGAGCACAATCATTTAGATAAGACTGGCCAGCTCGGGACAGATGGGATTTGTGATCCAAAGGAATTATTTCAATTTAAAAGACTAGCAGAAACAAAACAGGGACTCAATATTTGCGAGCAGGGGATTTACAGCCTGAAAGAAGATTCAGCAGCCTCGGAGTTTGATTCAGAGCACAATTGCACAGTTGGAAATCACAGTTCTATTGATGTGAAGATTACACAGGCCATGGCTAACTTGCACTTATTGGGTTGGGACAGCCAAGCTAGACAGGAGAAGCAAGGTCAGTCAGTTTTGCTCTTTTTTTTTTTTTTTTTTTTCACCTGATTCTGATCATTATGTACTCAATTTGGCAAAATCTTTCAACAAATTAGTTCTCAGAACAAAGAGCACTTCAAAGCACCATAACCTAGACTGTCATAATATTCATGTGACTTGTATTTTGTAAAAATATATTAGCTTTCTGAAACAGATTCTTGTGACCTTTCATGACACCTAACAAATTTTACAAATCAGATATGGCTTTGTTATACAAATTACATTCAGAACATGCAGAAATGTTTTGTAACTAATTTGTTTTTTTGTGAGGGGTTTAAACATCTGGAGCTCTGCACTATAATTGTAATGGCTTTGTAGTGGAATAGGGCACAATTCTACAACCCTTTAGTTACAACTGAGTTACTCTAAGTAATCGTGTTTTGTATTCACTTTGAAGATGGACTCGTGAAGGTTAGTGGTTCTGAATCCGTGGGCCAATTTGCACTGCCATGAGCAGGGTTGGGGAGTAACGAAATACATGTAACGGGAATACGTATTTAAAATACAAAATATAAGTAACTGTATTCCACTACAGTTACAATTTAAATCATTGGTAATTAGAGTACAGTTACATTCAAAACGTATTTTGATTACTGAAGAGATTACTTTGTATTTTATTGTCATTTTTTTCATTTAATATTTAGTCCTTTCAGATGGAAAACATTTATACATATAAATGATGCGATCCAAAGTGCATTTGAACAGCGGTGAGACACTTTCTTATGATGTGTTACATTCATACGAGCAGACAGAGAAGTAAGTTTGAAGTAAGTTTGGAGTACAAGAAATAGAAATAAACCTTGTGTAAATTGTCAGCTGTATGCTAAGCTAAAATGCTATTTCTAGCCATTTTACATGCACGTGTTACCAGGCATGATCATATTTTTTTTATCAAGAATATTCACATTGGATCATAATTTCTATTAAGTCCTTTGATATTAGGGCAAAAATAATATTCTTGATAAACATTTTTGTACTGTTTTCCTGTAAAAATATCTAAAAATCCTTAAAACAAGATCAATTTGATTTATCTTGTTTTAGAAACAACACTACATAAGATATTTAGGTTTTTCAGAGAATGCATTTTTAACATGTGTATTTTGTCTTACTGTACTGGCAGAGTTTTTATAGTCAAAACAAGTGAAAAAATCTACCAGTGCTGAAGAAGTAATCCAGAGTATTTAGAATATGTTACTGACCTTGAGTAATCTAACAGAATACGGAAGAATGTATTCTGTAATCTGTAGTGGAATACATTTCAAAAGTAACCCTCCCAACCCTGGCCATGAGTCTAAAAGGGCTGTTCAAACAACACTCCTTGTGTCTGTTTTTTCAGCTATTCATGCCATAAGTGCCAAATTGTTCAGACGCCATCACATTAAGAAATTCAACTTTTAAATAACATGTCTCAAGACCCCTGCATTATGTTGCACTCTGTCCAGATGTTTTTAACACAAGAACACTAACCTTGAGAGTAAGACATGAGAATGGCACTGTATATAATCTCATTTGTTACATATGAAAAGCAAAAACTGACCTTGAATTCTGACTTTGAAAAGGTTTGTGTGCAGAAACTGTCTTGGATCAGTGTAGTTAAAACTGGAGAGGGTGGATCAATAAACTGTGATTTAATTAAATAGTTTAAGATTTTCAACCAAAACAATCTGCTATTTTTTAACCTAATTTTTCGGATTCATGGTTCCATTGGGGATTTCCTGCTCAACCTCATGAGGAAACTGATATTGCATCAGAGAAGTCAATCAAGAAGAGTGCTTGGAGCAAACAGCAGCATGCTTCTCATGTGATGAACAGTCAAAAACAGTGATATAGACTAAAATAGTAAACAGTAATATAGTTTGTGTGTCTGATGTCCACATCAGACATGAGAGTTTATTTTCCTTCTTTCTTATGTCTTCAGAGTCACGAGTTTCAGCAACAGCTGGAATATTGCTTATGGAACACAGTATTTCATTACATTTATTTCATTGTAGTTAGTAAACAATTGTTTTTATGTGCTTTTTGGGATGTGTTCAGATTTGTATGGGAGCACCTTTGTGTGTATTCAGAAGCATAATTTGATTTACTTTTTGCTTAGCCATATTTAATTACAGTACGATTATTCATCTGAATTTGGAAGACATACACAGAGTAAATATAATTCCGATTGATCCTCACATGTATAATAGAAAAAAAAAAAAAAAAAACCCACGTACAGAACATTGAAAATACAGAAATTCTGATGCTGCTCTTAGATATAACTTTCAGTCTTTAATAAAGACTGTAGATTGAAATATTTTATATATAAAGAAATTGTGTATACAGGTATATCTGTATATTAGGGCTGTCAATTTAACGTATTAATTCAGTGCGATTCATTATATAAAAAATAATGTGTAATTTGTTTTTACAAATTTAATCATGTCCACCATAGGAGTCCCCGAAGGAATATTCCTTCTATATGAGCAATTCAAGCATGAAGATAAACTAGTTTTCTCTAGGGGAAGTAAGAAAAAACTCACTGTATAGGCAACGCGCAGCTTAAACAGACAGAGAACAAACCTCTCTTACTGAGAGCAGACAACACAAGATGAGAACACAGCTTGATGGAGCGCAAATCCAAAGGCAGGGATCTCAAGACGTGTTTTTCTAAGTTTAAAACTTTAACTTGACACAGTGACCTAAAAACGGTATGTTTTTGACAATGCAACAGAGATGCTCCAAAAGCATCCGTCTGACACAGGTGTACATTGACACGTCCTTAGACAAGCAGTTATAATATATCTCGGACTGATTGACGAATTCAATTGCAAAAACTGGATTGCTGTGAACTTTAGGCCAATAATAGACTTATGTTCAATAATATGGAAATAAAAAATATATTGCATTATAAAGCCACATTTTGTATTTTTCTTTTTTTTTTTTAATGCTTCACTTGTGTGCCAAAATAATGTAATGCATTTTTATTATCTGTATTTTTTTTTATATTATAATATAAATTGTATTAAGAATTATTTAAATATAATTATTTAATCATTATACAGTATATTGAATTATTGATATTTGAGGGGCTTTCTCAGTAAATATGTATGCGATTAATTTCAAATAATTATATTAATTAATCGGCATACCCTGTAATTAATTTGATAAAAAAAACAGCCCTACTATATATATTTTTATTTGTTCATGGATTTTCTTGTTTTTTTGTGAAATACAGTGCTGTCACTGTAGCGTAGCTGTCGCTATGTTCTGGAGCACTGTGGGAGCTGGAATGGATACTGTGCCCATTCCATCATGGGACATTTAACTAATTTCTTAAACAGTGAGAAGAGAGAACGATTTAAAGAATGTCTGTAGTGCACACAGGGCCCCTTACATAACACTAACGATTGTCTGTGGTAAATTGCATGGCCGAATTAGCGTTCATTTCATTGCTTTGTCTGTAGAACGGCGTGTCAGCTTCAATTAATGACTGGACTTTTTAGCAACATTCTTGGTACTCTTAGGGAAAGCCATTTTTCCCAAAAGTGATGCACAATGTGTTATTATTACTACTCTGAATGTATCAAAACCACTGGGACAATTTTATATTTATTTGTTTATCTAATGTTAAAAATTTAAAATTCCTCTTTTCTCTTTTGGTATTGTGCTTAGATGAACAGTTTTAGCTAAATGTACCAATATCTAAATTTCACCAAGAAAGCGAACCAAGCGAGTCAGGTTTCTGCAAGTTCTCGCAAAATATATAAGTAAAGATATCATAAAAGAGCAGTTGGATCTTGTTGTGAAAATGCTGCCTCACCTAGCTGACACTCCTCTTTTCGATCAAAACAGTATCATGCATGTTAAACTACCCATAGTCAATATGAGCGAAGAATCACAGACATCTGTTCAATCTGTTTCTTTGTGTATTGTGTTTTACGAACACACCACTCCGGTTTACTAAAGTCCCCTCTTTGTCTGTCGATTTTACTGTCTGTTTGCTAAAGTTTGTCTGTCAACACCTTGCAAGGTGTCCTAAGTTTGACTGAGTAAGGACAAAGAAAATGATCCCACACCTGTAAAAAAAACTTCATCTGCTGGATTCTTTTTATCCTGAATATCCTGAATTTCATTCATATGAAGATGAGATAATTGTCTATGCTGAGTCAGTTTGTTAGAAATCATTTAGATTTTTTTTTGTGTGAGAGAAGGTAGTGTGATGACCTTACAGGCAGGTTTTGACGTCAGTTCTCCTCATGTTTCCATTATAGGCTTATTTGCAACTCATGCACAAACGCACACTGAAACATTACTAAGCACTTAGAAATAAGATATCATGCCTTACATAGTGCAGTGAAGAGAGAACATGTGCAAAGTGCTCGTCATTTGTGTTTGTCTCTCTACTGCATGTTTATCACCTGATGTTGAAGGTGCAGATTAGCTATGTGATTGAACTTTCAATGGTGAAAGGTCTATATTTTTTACAGGGTTACACCTGATTACCACTGCTTAGAGACAAAGCACTGATGTGTTCACACAAATGGCAAACAACATTTTGTTTGTATCTGACTGTTAATATACAATATTAGATTTTTGTTTTGGTGTGCCAACTTGGTAACTGACTCCTACTCCTACTTGAGACATATGAAGCAAGTTTATTTGTGTGGAACCCCTAACTGTAATGTGAGTTTTTCTCTAGCGTTTTATCACCTGATTAGTGCCAAGTTCTAGTTTGCTGTGTTATATGCTACAATAATATGTAATAGTGTTGTAGAGGCAGTAATTGTGTCTTTGTGGCTTTTGTACTTTGTTTTTGTATTGTAGTGATGTTCGGTGGTATTTTTGAAGTGCAATGGCAGACTGTAGACTATAGTGTTTTTTTGGGTGCCGACTGCACTGTGCAGTGATGTACTAGAATAGTGTAAAACATTATATTATACAATGTAAATGTAACAATTTAAGCCCGACGTGGTCTTCTGCTGTTGTCGCTAGAGCCCGACTGATATTGGATTTTTGAGACCGATACCGATTTTAGAGAGGAAAAATTCACCGATTACCGATATGGTGGCCGATATATTTAATTTTTGAGCTGGAATGAAAACAGACCTTTTCTATGTGGATTTTTCACCGATTTTGCACAGATATGACTATGCATAGGTACTCAGAAGGCTGCTTTCTCAAACAAATATTTTTATCAAAGAATATTTGACATTATTATTATACAATGTCAACAAATTCTAGAAAAGAACACTGAGAAAATAAAGAATAAATAAAAATACAATAAATAGCTTAAACATCAGTACTGTATGTTTAGTATGTCAATTTCTGACCATTTAAATAAAGAATAAATAAAAATAAAACAAATAGCTAAATAAACATCAGTACTGTTTAGTATCAGTCAAATGCTGACCGTTTAAATAAAGAATAAATAAAAATAAAATAAATAGCTAAATAAACATCAGTACTGTTTAGTATCAGTCAAAGGCTGATTATATTAATACTGCCAAGTCAAGATAAACAGATAAGCAGCGGTGTTACACTGTATTCTGCTATACAAGTTCAGGGGAAACTTTCAACGGTGGAAAACCAGACTTCTAAATATTACATTTTATAAATGCAACGATTGGAATTGTTCAGTTGAAGGGGGTACCAAACTGTGAATCCTGAACAAAACAGTTTGGTGAATACATGTTTACTCATTAGCTTCCACTCAGCTGACAACAATGAAAATAGCTACGTGCTTAGCTAGTTAGCTATAAGCTTGTTGTCACGGAGAGTAAAAGATGGACATTGTTTATTTTACTTTCCAGCACTGTGTCTCACCAACTAGGTAACAACATAGTATGAAATCAACACTCATCCGGCACAATCCACCACTGCACCATTGTCTGCTGAGCTGCAAAAAGATGCTCTGATGTTTACCTTTCTGCTAATCTGCTACATTACTGACTGCACTGACAAAGTATAGCTGGCTAACAGCAAACAGACATGAGTGACATGGTTGTCAGGGACAAGGTTAATGTTATATTAGTAATATTGAAAGGGGAAAATGATGGGGTCATTGTTTATTAAGTTTCCAGTAAGTTAACTTACCGAGACACCGCTCAACTCCGCCCTGTCAACAGAGCCACCGTCTGCTCAGCTCTGTAAACAATGGAGTCGGAGCGCGCTCTGCTGGACAAACTACGCTATGACAGCAATTCTAAAGCATTGTTTTTTGCATTATATGTTCTGAATTTTTTTTTTCATATCGGCGCATATCCATAAAATATACGCCAATATATTGGTGAAAGGCTAATATCGGCCGATAATATCAGCCAACCGATATATCGGTCGGGCACTAGTTGTAGCCCATCCGCCTCAAGGTTCGATGTGTTGTGCATTCTGAGATGATATTCTGCTCACTACAATTGTACAGAGTGGTTATCTGAGTTACCGTAGCCTTTCTGTCAGCTCAAACCATTCTAGCCATTCTCCGTTGACCTCTCTCATCAACAAGGCATTTCTATTTGCAGAACTGCCGCTCACTGATTTTTTTGTTAGTTTTTGTTTTTGGCACCATTCTGAGTAAACTTTAGAGGCTGTTGTGCGTGAAAATTCCAGGAGATCAGCAGTTACAGAAATACTTAAACCATCCCATCTGGCACCAACAATCATGCCACGGTCAAAATCACTGAAATCAAAATTTTTCCCCATTCTGATGGTTAATGCGAACATTAACTGAAGCTCCTGACCCCTATCAAATGATTTGATGCATTGCACTGCTGCCACACGATTGGCTGATTAAATAATCGCATGAATAAGTAGGTGTACAGGTGTTCCTAATAAAGTGCCCAGTGAGTGGATACAAGTTATTAACTGATCTTGAATCTGTGGATTGGGTTTAAAGCTCCTGTATATGATTTCTGCGGGACTAGCAATACCAAATGAAATTGCAAAAATAATAATCCCAAACACTCCCTCGGTATCCATTGCTCAGACAAGCAGGTAAATATGCCTTAAACTCACACCATTGTGTAAAGTTGGCAGTGAGCCACCTCCAATTATTCTGATAGGCCAAAATGTGACAAGTGTGATTTCTCAGTGTAAATATTTAAACAGAAATGAATGAGAGGCCATGCTATTTTTTGAATATAGACATGACTGAAGGCCGCTGTTAGGTATGATGCTAAGCTGTGGCTTTATTCACAGTATGGCACAGCCTCGAGTGACCACATTTACCACATGATAAAAAATTATTAAAACATTAATGACACAAATGTTTATTACATTTTTTTAAATATATATGAGTAAAATCATTAAATGCTATCCTTCCGCTGTTGCTATGCAGTAAAAATAACGATCAGCTATGGGTGCTGCCATAGGCGGATAGTGAAGCACCCTGTCTACACCAGGTGTCAAAAGCAAATAGATCCAATTATAATCAATTAAGATGTCTACACTGGAAGCGCCTGTTGTGGCGTGCCACGTGCCGTCCAGGAGCGCCAACAGTGAATGCATGCCCCGTTCTATTGGTGACGCGTTGCAGAGCTTCTCCAGCATCTTTATTATCCCGTCCGTCTGAAATAAATGATTTTACTAGCCAAAATCACACACTTTAATCTTTTTGTTTCTTGCATATACTCGTGTCTTTTGATACTTCATTTTATTATGTCTTGTAGTACAGGAGTTCCCAGCTCTTATCCCTTTGCATTCTCTTTTTTTCCAGATCTCCTTCACAGAGGAACTCCTCTACATGTTGCCATCCGTTTGGGGTTCCCCCACCTCAGTCACTTCCTCCTCCAGGCGTCTGAAGGTCAGAGGATGGTTCCCATACCCAAAGAGGAAGGAGAGAGTCCTCTCACACTGGCTCAAAAGCATGGAGACCCAGCACTAATCAGTACTTTAACAGAGTGAGTCACTTCCTCCAGCCTTACACAACACACTATTATTAAATCAGTTCAGTAAAGATCCATTAACCACTGATGTGTCACCTCAGTGATGCTATTGATCCAGTGTACAGTAACAGCTGAGTTTTATGTGTCTTGTGACTAACTTATCATAATGTAATGATCAGCCCCTCGAGTTGCAGTGCGTGGAGGCCCTTGTGGATGTGTCAGATCTGGGCTGATGGCTCCCACCAGCTCCGTTTCTGCACTGTCACTGACTCTATTAGCCTGACTGTGAGACATAACACACAAACAGATGCACCAGGCAGCATCCAGCTATACAGAAAGAAGAGCAGAGAGCCGGATACACTCATACAGGTGAGTTTATATTTGCATACATTGACGCAAGCTTATAGCGTTATGAGCACACACATTTTAGGAAAATATTTCTTTGTTTTGTGTCTTCTCAGCTCTCTAAAGTATGTAAAAAGCTTATGATTGTTGTTTATGAAGGGAAGGAGTGATAAAACACAACAATACCAATAAACAAAAAGAAAAAAGAAACAGGAACAAATGACTTATTTAACTAATATTTAGATATTATCTTCGAGCTGTAATGCCAGAAATATTGACTACTAAATTACACTAAGATTTGTAAGCCTAAAGGCTGGTATCACATTGATTGGTTCTCTTTTCAAAACCTTGGACTTTGGTTTTTCGGGCTAAAACAGAGACATAGATTAATCAAAGTACTGTATAATAAGTACTATTTATGACAGTAAATTTAACAATAACATTTATGATGTTATTAGAAACAGTCATTTTTTTGGAACCACAGAAGTGTTTGTAATCAGTCAGGTGAAGCATGTAATTTCGGTGCCACTAGCGGTTCCAAACAGAATTGTAAAAATAATTAGAAAATGGAGGAAAAGTTATTTTATAAATTGGTTACTCAAGGACTCCCTCCATCATCACTTGTGCAGCCAAACAGGTCATCCCACCCAATACTCACGCCATTGGTTGACCTATTGCTGTGTCAGCTCCTGAAACAAACGGAGTAATGTTGAAAGCACCACAGACCGACAGTGTTTACATTCTTTGGGCAAAATCAATCAACAAAAGTCTACTTATAGTTTTGTATGCACTTTAAGCTAAGATAGGAGAAATATTTAACACTGAAAAATTTTACACATTACCTTTAGGATTCCTGGTAAAATTATGCCCAGTTATAAGCAGTATAGAGCAAGTTACAGGAGAACAATGTGTGAAAAAGTGTTTTTAAGATTGTAAGTTACTTTATTCATAAAGTTGGAATCCTTTATTACAGTTAACAGCAGTTTTTATTGCATGAGAAGCAGACTAGTA